>NC_051431.1:21612691-21744564 GCF_001649575.2 Kryptolebias marmoratus
TGTGGTCATTTATAAAGCTGTTGGTTGGTTAAACTAATTATCATTATTCATAATAATATACTGGAACAAAAAGTCATAGCTGAAAAAGCGTTTCATTATTCAGTTTTTATTGATGTTAGACGATGATCCGATGCATGTAAAATTAATAAGGTGACGAAACACTCCGGTGGCCCCCCCACCTAGAAAATGAATCCGGCGCCACTGTGTGCAGATGATCTAAGCTATCTAGAGTTTGAATGACAGCAGATAAGTTTAGATAAATATTCAGATGTCAGGACATGGAAAGATTTAAAAACAAACAACAGAATTTTAAAATCCACTTTATAGTTAGTGAAGAGACGCTAACACGGGAGTGATGCTGTCTCTTTTTCTGGTACCAGGTAAACGTCGAGCTGCAGATTTCTGCAGATGAGCCGACACAGACTGGCCGATGCCAAAACAAGAAGAGTTACCAGAGTTCAACTTGCTGCTGAGATAAATGCCTTCATATCATTGTCAGAGTTAATGGATTTGAGCTTGGAAATGTTTCTAAATTGTGGGAAAAAATTTAGACAGTTAATCTGTTTATCAGATTTTAACTTATGGTCAAAAATTACACCTAGATACTTGACATTGGCTTGAAGATCAAATGATAGTGATTGTAGATGGGATGCAAAATTTATAGACATGTTTGAAGGGGCAAAAATAACTATCTCTGCTATCATTTAACTAAAGACTAGCCGTCCAGCATTTCACATTCTAATATAATTTAGGATGGATCTATCAGCTCTTGGGTCAACTGGTCAAAGGCATATAGATTTGTGTATCATCTGCGTAACAGTAAAATTAAATATTGTATTCATGAAAGATATGACCCAAGAAAAGCACGTGCAATGTAAATAGAATTTACCCCAAGATGGATCCTTGAGGAACTCCACAACCAACGCGTATTAAAGCCTCACATTTCTTTCTAAATGTTGTGTATTTAGAAAGTTTCTGGTAACTTCACAATTTGTTGCATTCCAGATTTTGTGCAAACTGTTAAGACGTGATGCAATATTTGTGTTGCAGTTTTCATGGCTAGAGGTCACTTCAGGTTTTCATAATAAAATATAGGTACAACGTCATGGTTTCTCCAATTATACTGTGGTAATTTGCAGAGGCGTTTGCGTTTTATCAAGTAGAAAGAACATACGTGTAATTAAGATGCTGTACATTTACATCAATTCAGACCTTTTAAGTTTTTATAGTTTGGGACTCACTCTTCTCTTTCTTTCTGTCTCTATGAAACAAAATTACTCACACATTGGTGGCAAAAATTAGGACCAGAAGAGTGGGTTGGTGTGAATCTTTCAAACCCCTACGTGTTTTTAACAAGACAATACAATGTGTTTTTTCTTTGAATATGCACATAATGGCAATGTTTCCATCTGTTGGTTTTCCTAGCACGTTTCACAGTCATTTTAGTTTTACACAAACACAAAAGCAACATAGAGTGAAATAAGAAGGAAAAGTGATTTGATCTTGGCTGTAAACTTCAAGTAATTACAGCACGCCTGAGCTCCTGCCTCGTGAACCAGCAAACATGCATCTGTGGGATGGCGGGGTTGTAGAGGAAGGTCACCTTGGACTCGTAGACCTGACTTTGACTCCAGCGTAATACTTTCTTTTTTCACTGTGCTCCACATAACAATTCATCACTGGAGGTTGTCTTCCTCATGAACTCCAGGATCTTATTTGTTTTATTCTGTACAGTGATTCTGACACTCACAAGTCCTAGGTGTCCTTTCGCTTAGGTGCTGGACTTGGGGTGAAATAGTTTCTCATGGATGGATGGATGGATGGATGGACAGCAGCCATCTTGACTCAGCAAATCATCTGGCAATTGTTTAGAATTTTTGAAAACCATTTATGCTGGGTGAAACAATTGTATGTTTTATTCAGTGTTGTTACTTGTGTTTGATCATTGCTTTATGACGACTGTTACAACTGCAGCCTCAGCACCACTGGATATAACAGACTATGTGCAGCACACTACATTTGTGTTGTAACATGAACGTTGTTCAGTTGACAAAAACAGCAACAAAAAAAAACTCACCACAAAAGAAAAAAAAAAGCTGAATCCTCGCAAACGCTGCAAAGTCAAACACATCAGGTCACTGACTTGGGTAAAAAACTCCCTGGAAAAACAGCAGACTTAGATGAGTCCATTTACAGACTTCACTCCAGTCAATAAATTAAATATTGCAAAAAACAAGTGGTTAAACACACTGGTGTTTGATATGTGTCTAATATATCCTATGTACGTTTTGAAGATGATAACTATGTTTGTGTGTGTGTGTGTGTGTGTGTGTATTTATATATTTATATATATGTTTTGACAGTCAAGAAAAATCCTGTAAGACATGCAGCCATCAGGGAGAAGGACAAATGTGTCTCGATGTGACTTCCAGTGATGGCTGGTGGTGACATTGAGTGGGTGGACTGAAAGACTGAGATGTACATTATAAAATTAAGTCCTGCTAGATCTGCAGAGCGTGGAGACAGACATGTGTTGAGGGGCTTGAGCCCTTACAACTGCTTGTAGTGCTAGTATTTTTTAGTATTGCTATTACTCTGTCTTTTCAATATAATCTATTTACTCGGGTGGGTAGTTTGTTCCATTTAAACATATGTTACTGGAACAGCATTTTCCCTTCGGGGTAAGGAAGGTATTTTTTATTTTAAACTTGGCTTCCACATTAAAGAATAAGGAATGGACAGATTTTCTATGGACTGGATTCAGAGGGGAACAGACTGGAAAATAACAATGAGCTTGGTAAGTTAAGTCAACCTTTACCTCTCGACTACATTTGCATTTCGGAAACTACTACACGCTTGAAAATTGAATGAGCAGAGACTAGCACCCCCTGTAATGAAATTCAAGGGTTTCACAGCAACACTCAACTCGAATCGCTTGATGAAGAAGCAGACACTGATGGGGAGGGGAAATAATGAACTCGAATGCCTGAGAGGTATAACCTAATTGGGATGGGCATTTTCAATCAAAACACACTTCCATTCAATTTCCGCTCTTGCTAGCTTACCTCTCTTGTAATTGCTTTGATTGGCAGTGGTCAACAGAAGTGGCGAGTGCACACACTGTTCTCCCCTCGTCGCGGAGTGACGGCCAGTGAGTATCAGCATGAATGTAATTCATCAGAACACTTCGCTCACATCAAAAAGTCATTTCCCGTTTGCTCAACATGTGACTGGTTGAAAATTGCATGTGCTCTTATCTCCTCAGGGGATCGTGTTGAGACATTTAAACTTGCCAGAAGGCATAGCTTCTGCGGGGACGACACAGAATTAGAAAATAAACTATTTGTGTGCGGTGCAGACTGGAGCACAGATTGGGTCGCATCTAAGCTCAACAACACAGACGTTACTGTCTGTAAACCCCCCCACCCACCACCCACCACAGCTTGGGTCAAAACACGGTCATTTTAAAGCAACAGTGCGGCATTTCAGCATTTCTTATCTGGCAACTCTGTTGAGCAGGGATGTCAAACCCAGTGACACAAGGGGGCCAAAATTAAAAATTTGGTCCTAGCCAAGGGCCAATCACGATCAATATTTGTTAAAAATTACATAAATTAACCTTGGTTTTAGATGTATTATGTCAAATCATTTATATAGAAATATCAATGACCTTTTCCCAGTTACAGATTATAAAGAATTTAGAGCAAACATGCTTTAATGAACACAGACAAATAGATCAAACTTCAAAAAGCACATCATTAGCAGTCATTTCTTACGCCTCACTCAGCTTTTAAATGAATTTTTAACATTAAAACAGATTTAAAAAGCCATCAACAAAAACCTGATCATACAGAAATTAAAACTTTATATTGTTGGCTTCTAAGTCACTGTCAAGAGAAAACTTCACTAATTAGGTTTAGTTTTTTTAAGCAAAATAAGAATCAGAGACTGGATCTGTCCCAGACTGGAGGGCCGGACCTGATGAAATCTAAACGTTATCTTGGGGGCCGGATGAAATGTTACAGAGGGCCGGATCTGGCCCGCGGTCTTTGAGTTTGACACGTGTGCTGTTGAGGAATACATTTGATAAATCGATGGACACATCCTTGATTGTTCACTACCTTGTATAAAGGTACGATGTGGTGTTTCTCTCTGAGGTTTGGTGCTGGAGGCACATGCAGAAAACATGTCAGATGAATTGTTTTTCAGAGGATAGACTGAATATATGTCCACTGAGCAGGACTTCCTCCAGAAATCACATGACTTCAGAGAGACGGAGATCAACCTCCTTACATCCCAGTAAAGTCATTAGTGTGAGCTTCTCTTTAAGTTCTTGCATCTTTGTAGCATAAAAACATATAACCCAGCCTTGAAACATGAACCAGGCATCCTTCCAAATAGGCTTCATTTAGGTCATGACTTTGTTCCTCACAAAACAAAACAAAAATTAATACTAGGTATTGATAACATGTAGCCCCACATTTATAGAAATGCTGTTTCAATACAGTTTTCAATGATTTTGGTTTCTAAAAAATAAGTATTTTCAGAGGAAGTGACTGACTAAACATGACACAGAGCTTGAAACAGGCTCTTATTGATGCTTTTATATACAGAAAACTTTTAGACAGTATTGTGTTCTTTATAGTTCTGTAATAACGCTTTCACTTTTGTTAAGCTCGCCGTAAAAAGCAGCTGATGGTGTTTTTTTCTCACTGCAAGTAAAAAGAAATGCTAAGAACAAAAACTGCTCTGACACATTTCTTCCATAGAAACCTGCAACACATTAAATTGGCACTGCTTTACAGCTTTTCATTTTTTTTCCTCAGAGAGCACAACAAAAAATTACAATGGAGAACTAAAGCTGCTTTTTTGACTCATGCCATAAACTCAAATTATGATGAATTTCAAGCTTTTGTAAGAGGCTTTTTTTGAGAAGCAGTGAGGCTCAAGATTTTACTAATTTAAAGTCTTATTTGAAGAAAAAAAAAGATTCCATCCCTTTTTATTACCACGGACAAGGTATTGTGTTAGTCTTCACTAATTGAAGCAAAACAAGAGTGGGTCTGGTCTGATATACGTCATATTGAGCAAGATGTCCGTTTCATGATATGAAATTAATGGAGTGAGGGAACCACCTAGGTTTCCCATTGATTCCAATAAGACAAAGCAGTGAAGTAAGAAGAGCATCACACCTGGCTTCATACAAACACTAAAGAAGTTTCATTCTCCAATGGAGTACACACACTCATAGAAATAAAACAGTGCAGTGGTCAGAGTTGTCGCCTCACAGTGAGAAGGTTGCAGGTTGGCTTCCCGGCTGGAGCCTTTCTGTATGGAGTTTGAATGTTCCTATTAAAAGCCCATGCATCTACGGGCTTTCTTTGTGTACCCTGGTTTCTCAGCATTTTCAGATATTGTCAGGATTTGGAGCAATTTCAGTTTAGACCCCAGAATCCAGACTCAAAGACCTCAGGAACCAAAAACCTTGTCTGTATTCAAACAGGACTTCAGGTAGGCAGGAGCAGAGCCACAGCAATATCACTAACTAAGAGGAGGAACAGGCTAAAGTAAGGGATTTTTTCTTTAAGGGATTTGAATTTTATTGACCCACATTGTATTTGTGATTATCGTTTTCTTTCCTTAAAACAACAATCGTAAATGTTTTATGTCTTAACTGACCGACCATTTTTAATGTAACAATGTTTAGAGTGCAGTGATGCCATCTGACATGAACTTTGCAAGAGAAATCAAAGGGAATCCGGAGATTGAAAGGTTTAGTCAATATAAAGGCTTTTTATGAAACAACCAATGCCAACTGGCAGCAGGCGGATACACAAATTCTGGGATAAAGCTCTGCACTGCCAGATTTATCTTTCTGTAGTTACCGGACAATGAACAGGACACTAAAACCCTTTGGTTCACTGCTGGTCAGTGGCTACATTTTGGAAGTGAGTGAGCTATAATAGCAAACACTAAAATTAACTCATGATTAATTCTGACCACGAGGGTTAAACTCACCCATGATTAGGTTCTGTGATAAAAGGCTCACCATGGGCGCTAAAACAATTTAGGTCATAGACTTGTAGTAGATATATTATATTTATATCAACCATCTTAAGGTCTAACTCATATTGACAATGCTCTAAATTAGGGGTAAGCAATATATCAAATGTAGGCAATGTATTTTGCATTGTATCCACATGAGTTGTCTTAAGTGATTTTCATCAAGTACAAAGTTTCATGGCATGTTTTGACAGCCTGCACTTAATTCGCTAGGGGTTTATTTTCTGTAACATGCTCCGAACACTGCACTTACGCCACACAACACACTCTCCCACCCATCGGAAAAATGTTCTCTGCTAACATGCTGTTTATGTATAAGGAGAAATGGCTGGCAGTTAGATGAAAAGTGCAAGGGGAAAAAAAGTAGACAGCCATAAATGAGCAATTAGATTTTGGATTCTTATCACCTGCTGCCACAAGGTAGCCATGTAATCGCCTGTCTCTGTGTGTAATGTCTGACTGTTAGCAAAATATCTCACTGACATATTGCAATGAAACTCCCTGAAGGTAATCACTGGATGTACATCTACAGAATATTAAAGTGCAAGAGCGGTTTTACAGTGACTTAAAACAAAGGGAAGGATTAAAAATACATGCAATGTTCAAAGCTTCTACTGACTGTCTTTCAGGAACAAAAAGTTTCAAAAGAAATGAGTTTTGGCAACTTTAGATCGGCCTGCAGAGGTTAATTGCCGAGGGGTCAGCAAAGCTGAATGCTGTTTTCTTTAATGCAGTTCTAAAACTAAAGTGTAGCAGTTCCCCAACGCAGAAGCTAGGGCAGCCCCAGAGAACCTCAACCTCCTGGCAGACGTCCCGGAAACCCTCTGGCCAGTTGAGAAGAAGGAGGCGGCCTAGGAGCCCTCAGGAAATGGTGCAAAACAGGCACTGCTCTGGACCTCCTCAGACAAAGGAGGACATGGACGGAGGACCTCCGGCTCTTTGTAACAGAACACAGAAAACTTGGTTGGTCGGAATGACCAGAATTTGGAGAATCGTCTCAGGAGGAATGATGGCCTGGAAGTTCCCAGACAACGAAGACCGAGTCCACTGAAAACTTTGTGGCAGCAAAGCTTTAGAGCGGTCACCGCCAACAGTACTGGACCTGCCTGAATCGCTAGAACTGCTTGACTTGCTGGGCTTGACAACACAACTGCGCTCGCCAGCTCGTTGGGACTCTCAGCACTCTCTGGGCTAGTTGGTACTGTCGGAACACTCTGGGAAGGCAAATGTGGACAAAGTCAATGAGATATGGGTGAACTCACCTTGAGTCTGTCCCTGACCCCCAGTACTCTGGGAACAGGCATGTCCTCCAGCCAGAGGAAAGCAGCTCCTCCATTTTTTGGCAGACCTCTAACTGAAATCTCAGGTCGATGTAGGCCTGGCACAACGCCATCTGCTCTTGACTCAGCTGGTTAAAATCCTTGAGTTCCTCGGGCTTGGCAGAGGCTAGAAGAAGGTCATAATCGGGCGCCGGATTCTTAGAGAGTGGTGGGACCATTCTGTCATGTCCAGGCTCTTGGGAAGATAGACGTATGAAGCGGACCCAGGATCAGAACCAAAAGCGTCTTTAATAAGAGATTCCAGAACTCACAGTGAGGAGAGAAAGCCTAGCCTTGGACTTCACACAAACAGAAAACGTGACTGGTGACATGAAAATAACACACAACGGTCCCACAGGGAAACAGAACACAGACAGGCTTTAAAAAGGCTGAGAACTAATCAACAAAACAGAGAACACCTGAAAACAATTACCAAACCGGTGGAGGACACAGAAGCTGAGAAAAAAAAGAGGAAAACAGGCTGGGAGGAACACAAAAAAACAATGGAAGAAGCTCTGAAGGTAAGTACAAAAATAACACAATGTGGCACAGGCACAGACAGGAAATTATATCAGTGCCTCCCTTTCAATAAAAATGTATGAATGAAACAAACTTTGGTAACTTGTGAATTTGGTTGCTGTTTTTTATCAGACTTTCCTTTCCCACTGCTTCAAAATTAAAAAAATACAACTATTGCACTGAAAATAGCATCATTCCGCTTTAATAATTATAAACGTTTACACTCCAGCAGCTTCAGTACAATGGTCTTTTGTCTTTTTAGGACCGTTTTTTAAATATAAGTTTAATCCAAATAACTTCATAGCTTGAATACCAAGGCTTCGTGGTATTTTATCTTCTAACTGATAGATGGGTCTTTTACCATAGATATAAACAGTCCTCTGTGTCGAGACAAATGAGACACAAGAAAAGAGATAATTCTCTGAATCTAATGCTATTTCAGCTTGCTGATTCGTATGGAGTTGGCGGTGTTGGGTGCCTCAGGTGATAACGTAATCGCTGCTTTGGTTGCCATGGTAAAGAAATGTTCCTGCTATGTTTAGAAAGTAATCAAATTCAGTAAAAAAAAAACAAATTAGACACAATACACAGGAAGCAGTTTTGTTAACTTGTTGGAACTAGGACTTCGCAACTTTTTTTGTCCAAGGTTGTCTTAAAAAAACACTAAATTCACATGTCAAAGTTCAAATTACTGAAAAGACTCTGCAAGCAATATTTTAAAGAGTTTGTGAGAGCTAAATGAGTCAATCTGTATATTCATCTATTTTAAAGTGTTGTATGTTGGCCATGCTTTAAGGCAAACAAAGTTTTAAACAATTATTTTAAATTAAAAAGAGAGACAGACAGAGACCAGATAAACGAAAGACTCGCACACGTGTGCTTTAATTTTAAATTCGGTCAAATGATGGCAGAAATCTGTGCAGCTGGTGGAGAAGCGAGATGAATGAAGTGGGACCTCTGCTGAAGCTGTTTCTAATACTGGTCTGTGGTGTTGTTTGATCACTTTAATGAGCACCTTACATAAAAGAAAAAATGTCTGGACAATAAAATGTGAAGTGTGTGTTTCCAATGTAAGCCAATTTTTCATTCTTAAATACAGTTTGCACAGTAAAAAGTGAAAAAAGCAATACACTTTGGACAACAATAGAATACCTCAATCATAGAACAGTACCATTTTCATTTGATTTTGAAAAAATACCATCTGTAGTGTCTTAGCAATTGTCTGTTAGGCCCTCTTGACACTGTGTGATGACCTCATTATGATGTAAAAAAAAAAAGAGCTAAAATGTGGATGGTCTTTGTAGGGTTTTGATGACGTCTTCAGGGGAGTATTAAGAATGTAATGAGGGGGGTGTATTGATGACATGGGGCTCATGTGGCCTGGGCATTAATAAACAACCTAGTGCAGATCTGAGACCCATGATGGTGGCACCATGACAGCATGGCAGGGTAGTGTGTAGCTGTATCCTAAAGTGGTCCATGGGAGTCGTGCCAGGACAGGGATCGGAGCAACAGTTGGGCGTACATGATTGCACCTTTGTGGGGACAAGCTGCATGCAGTGTGGTGAAGGCGCTGGAGACCGTCTCATGGATAGAGGAATTAGCGTTCAAGTCGTGATTGTAAAAGATGGAGAGTGTTGTGGGTTTGAGCAGAAAAAAAGACAGAAAATAAGGATCATGGCGGGTGCAGATTGAGATCAGCTAGGGTCCAGCATGAAACAGGAAATAACCTTATAGCTCAGTCACCTGAACTCAGAATACAACGGATCCGCTGTGTATTGGTAATTTTTCTCTGCCCCGTTTGCTTTACACCTTGTCTCTTGCAATCACCTTGCGATATACGGTGCATCAAATTGTGGCTTAAGAACATAACAATCACTTATTCATTTTCTGTCATTGATATATAATAAATATATTTACAAACAGGACTGATACTCAAGTCAACACTGCATGTGGTTCTCCATATTATGAGTGTAAAGGTGAATTAGAATTTGAGAAATGTTAACTAAAACATCAAATTTTACACATGTTAAAATCTCCATCAATTGGACAGACTCAGTGGCTATGGAAGTTTCCATCTCTCAGTTTTTTTTGCTGCTGTTTTTTTTTTTCTTGAGGTTGAGAGACAGGAAGGTTCTAGATTGAAGATTGACGATGAAAGATTTGTTTACTTCCTCCACTGTACGATGAGTCATCTTTTTTTATTGTTCTCTAAGCAATTGAAGACTCTGATACTATTAATACAAAAAAACTGTAATTTTTGAAGGACATTTTAGGAAGCATGTTCGACAAAATACGTACAAGAAAAAAACTCACCTAAACATTGTATTTGATTGTATGAGATTTTTGAATCATATTCTTTACCAAACACATTAAGGTTTTATTCTGGTTGTTTCTCACTGCAGTCACAAAAATTCCCCTCACCAGATTCGAAAAGATGAATTTGTCATGGTTTGTTTTGATTATTTTAATCACGAGTTAGACACTTTTGGTGTTTTGTGCTGTTCCAACACTCCTGTCAAACCCTCTTGATGTTCTCAGTCGCTCCTGTTCAACCTCCTCATTTTGCCACCTGTATCTCTAATCAACCCACCTGCTTGCATTTACCAATCACCCCCCAGTTCATTCACTCCATGGTTTTTCTCATTCCTTTGTCAGATCCTCTGTCAGGATCTTGCCAGGTCTGCAGCGTAGGTTGAAACCCAAAGAGCAGGCAGGCTCAAGGATCAAACGTAAATGAATTTTATTAAGGAAAAAGCTGACATGGCAGCAAACAAGAGAACTTACTAAATAGCAGGTCACGAGGAGAGAGAAAACCAGACGTGCCATATAAAGTTGATAATGCCCAACTAAAGAACAACAGGGAAGAACAGAATATAAAGGGAAAACTAATGAACTCGAATGACAATCACCTGGTGAGAGAACAACTTGGGACAGGAGAGACCTGAAACACTCAAACACAAAGGATTACATGAACATGTGACCCAGAAACAAAACCAAACAGAGAACACCACAAAAAGGTCAAAGGATGTAAACATAAATACAGATCCCAACAGATCTGTGTTTGTTTTTTTTATTTTTCTTTAGGCAATCTTTTGTGTTTGGTTTTTTGGTTAGGTTCTCACTTGTGTTTCTGTAATTCTGTTATCCTTGTGTTCAAGTTTCAATATGTTCCTGTATATTAGTGTTCCCTGTGCCTCCCTCTCAGTAATTTTCCTCAGTCAGTCTCTGCTCCTCAGTCCTGCCACGCCTATCCTCCACGCATTTCCCCCACCAGCCCCAGCTTTTATATTCAGTCTTTTCCATCTCTTCCTCAGTGGTTCACTGTCAGCTCATGCTGCAGTCAGGTTATGTTGTGGTGTCTCGCTATGTGATCTTTGTAGTTGTTCCTTGTAGATTTTGCTGCCATGTCAGCCTTTTGTTTTTAATAAGTTTGCTATTCTTTGAAGCTCCTTGAGTTTGCCTGCGTTCCTGATTCAGTCCACTACAAACCTGACATCCTCCAGTTAATTACTTTTGCTCCTGTTGTCAAGTTCACGCTCTTGCCCGTTTTATTAAATCTCAGTTTTGATCCTAAATCTCACCCCTGCTTGCTAGTATTTGGGTCCATTTCGCCACACAACTCGTGACAGACTGAGAAGCGATGGACCCAGCAGGCAAGACTGCGCCTGGCTTCACAGAGAGGGGCGATCTGTCACCCATCTTCTAGCTGGGTGAAGTGCCGATGGAAGCCAGGAAGCCGAGGCATGGCGCTGATGCTTGTTGATGTAGAGTAATGGGAGTCACCATTCTAGGGTACATGACCAGCCAACGAACCACCGTCCCCAAGAAAGTGTGACTCCTAGTGGCTCAACTCCACGCCATGTTCCTCGCTCCAGCAGCAGCTCCGGCCCACGCCATATTTCATGCTGTTGCCACAGCTACAGCTGTCATGTTCACAGCCACAGCCTGAACACTTCAGACCCCTAGAGCACCAATCCATCATGACACCTCCTAATAGCCTCAGCTCTAGCCCATGCTATGCTGCAAGCCACAACCGTGACGTACGCCTAATTGATAGCTCCGTCCACAGCTACAGCACCAGCTGAGCACCACACCACAGTCCAAACCAGCCACAGTTTGAACTGTGCCAACTCCAGTGACATTAGAAGCCCAGTTCAATGTCTGCTGATACCGTGGCTCCCACCCAGGTCTCTGCCAACACCACTACCCTTGCCCAGGAGTCGTCTTCCAGCCATGTCCCTTCCCTTTGGATCCCTGCCTGTTTCATTATTGAAACTCAGTTTTGATCCAGAACCTGCCACCTGCACCTGGGTTCATTCTGCCCCACACCAAATGACAAAATTAGAAACTGTTACATGATATGACAGACATAAACAGTCGTGCTTATACCTTTGTTCAATTTAAAACATCCATTCACTTTAAAATGGCTAACCTAACCTAACATACATGTTAGTAATGCACAGAGGGAACAAACAAACTCCACAGAGAGAGGCCTGCCCATCAATACCATCAATACGTCACACTGTTACTAACATTTTCTCCATCAACACAAACTAGCTGTCAGGTTTGCAGGTGTCCAGCTTGTGGTTGCTACATGTACACAAAGAAGCACCGGGATCTTTTGAGGATAGTGTAGTAGACATTAATGAGTGTTGCTGGCCAGTCAGCAGTTTGTGAATGTGCTATCACTGCACATTAGATTGATCCAAACAAGTCCTTAATACATTGCTTTCTGGTTTGAGGCACACAGAGTGGTCAAGAGGAAATCAATTGGCCTGATGGCGAACTGACAGGAGGGGAAGAGAGTTGGGGCTGAGTTGCTGGAAGAATCCAATAGGATTGGGTGACGATTGCCTGTGTAGTAATCACATTTTTATATGAAGGACCAATGGAAATTGGTGTGCCGGTCAATATCCAAACGAATCCATTTCAAGACTCTTTCCCAAAGCAGCAATTTCTTTAAAAAAAAACAACAACAAAAAAACAGCAAACTGGTTGCACAAAAATGTGTCGATAAAGGAAGAACAAGGCAGAGCTGCTGGTTGTGAATCGTTTTTGCTTTTGTACACTACAGAACAGAATCTGTAAGTACAGCAGGCAATCAACTTTGCAGCAATCAATTCAGATCTCTCTGCTACCAGATCAAATTTATGCTCATCTTTTTTTTTTTTACAAAAGTTGGTAAAATGAGTTTTAAATTGGCTCTTAGAAGTTTGTTTTGTGAAGTTATTGAAGCGTACTTCACTCCCTCTACAGTTATGCAAGTAAAACAGATGGAGACGTCTTGATTAGAATTGGTTCAGATAAAACAGTCCATGTGAATAAATTCAATACAAACAGTGCAAAGCTGATAGTGCCAGAAAGTGTCTGAACTTCACATAAAGCATTAGTGTCACGGGTTACTAGGTTTTTAAAGCAAACGCTCTAACGAAACCTTTTTTAATGTGTGGAAAAACATCTGTGAAAAATTCAGCATGGTCTTTTCTATTTCACGTGTCATTTATAAAGCCACTGTCTGTAATTAGGCAGGTGATCATGTAATTGCACGTATGTGAGTTTGCTTGCCAAAATACTCGTGGACAGGTGCCAAAGTCGCAGACAGTTACAGAAATCACAAGATTGCAGTGATGGGAACATAACATTAATGGTACTTGGTATTTTTGCTGAGTTTCATTAGTTGACATTTAGTCTTTTTTTCTCTTGTAATTGTTACTTTTGTTGGTTTCAAGTTATTTCAGTGACCCTTGGGTTTTCTGTTTGCAAAGTGCGGATCCAAAAGGCTTCTCCTTGCTTCAATAATTTATCTCAGCCACCTCCCTTTCTTGGTTGGGGAGCCATTTCTACTCTCTGAAATCTCAAGAATAAACATCATAATCCACTGTATTAAAATGATTGGCCACAGGAAGTCTCATCATTATTGCAAATATATTCAGAAATCCTTATTTTTAATTAAATTTTGTTTTACCAATATTCCCTAACCCCCACAGGTTTCTCCCTAAATAAACTACATATTTACTTTTTATATGTGATTCTCTGTTTAATAAAGAATTTTCTACCTGTGTGGGGGTGTAAAGAAAAACAACACACCTTGTCTTTAATCATTGCACTGTACTGAACAAAATTAATCCAAGGAAAGTTACACTCAGATACCCGTGACAGAAACGTTGAGGGGGTCTAACAATCAGCTCTAACTAGTGGATCTCCTGGCACATTCATTTACAAAGAGCGCTAACTCCTTTGGAGATGAGCTGGGAAAGTTGAAGACAGATGGTGTCACAGCATCTCTAAGCCGGTCCTGTTAAAGTCCTCTGGCTTGAAATGTTTACGACAGAGCTGAGACGACTCTGTAGCAACAAAACCCTCCCTTCTTACTGCAGCTTCCCATTGCCTCCCTTAATCTGAGTTACTGGGAAACCTTCAAAATGTGAAGAAATAAAACAGACAGAGCTTATGAGAGAGAGAGTTCACCAGTTCCTCCTGTTAGAATTTCATTGATTGCCAAATAACGTTAGCTACGATGACACAATGTTATAAATGGTCCAATAACCAAAATTATTGTTCAATCTGACTTGTGAAAGATAATCTCATGTGATCTATTTTTAATACAGCGCTGGTTATTGCAACCTTAGGCTGCACAAAATATAGTCATCGTTGCTTGCTCTGCATTTACACCCTTTGGCTCTTATGCTGCTGAGAGAGAGGAGAGACCCATCCAATATGGCGGCAATGCAGGATGTGCTCCAGCACGTAATGAGGCGTCCATATATTTATGTCTGTGGCATGACCAGACCTCAGCCAATAAGCCCTATTACTCTGGAATGTAGGCTCCATGATGCTCCACCTGTTGGTTGAGGTAGGCGTGTACCTGATTTATCCTTCTAAAGTAAACAAGACCCAGAGAAGTTAACTACTCTGAAGACGCCATTTTGAATAACTTTTCAGAACAGAAACCCTGCTTTGTTTCTCTCTAGAAACACAACAACTTAATCACGCAAAAGGTAAGGGCAACAACTACAAATTAATCATGAAACATACAAGCATAAAAAGATAAATGAAATGAAACACAATCAAGAAAAATCAGATCTGTTGCTGATTTGAGGTGGTTGGGTCAACGTTGTCAGCTCTGAGTGTCAGGATTTGGGTTTTGTTTGAGTTATTCTTTAAGTTTCTTTTGTATTGGGTTTACTGTCTTGTTTAGTTTTGTCTTTGTTCAGTTTTTGCTCCTTAGGTCTTTTGCATTCCTGTCATCGTTCACCTGTCCTCAGCTTATCACTTGCTTGCCTGTCACGCCCATCTTCACCTGCCCCAAGTTTGCAATCACTCACCTGTGCCCACTTCTCCTAATCTCCTGCAGTCTTTAAAACCTGGTCATTGTTGTCTCTCCAATGTACTGTCTGGTTTTCCTCATGTCTTCGCCAGCCTGTATTTTTGTAAGTTTGTGTTATTTCGTTTTTCTTTTGTTGCTGCCATGTCAGTCTTTTGATTTTGTTTCTTTATTTAAATAAGTTAGTTTTTTTTATTTAAGCTCTCAGTATGAGTCTAGGCGTTGGGTCCGCCTCACTTTCCAAACCCGACACTGAGTTGTCAGCTCATTTGTGAGAAGAGTTAGTGGTACAGCGCTTCACAGCCGAAGATAACCGCATCTGCAGCTCCTATGGGGAGGCTTCTTCAACAATGTTTAGATCAAAACGGCAGCTGCTTGAAAAGTTAAGACTCAATGATTTTTTTTTTTTTTTTTTTACAGAACGCTGCACTGGAATAAGATATTTAATGTTATAATTTTGCCTGTCAGTTGTAGTTTGAGAATAAAGACAGAAGAACAATCAATCCATTGCCTATTGTGTGTTTTTAAAGACGTAAATTAAAAGTTGCTCAGTAAATGTTCCTGTACAACCAGAGCAACCATGTGTTCATGTTCACACAGTGCGCCTCTCGGAGTTTGTTGTCCTAACATAAAAAGCCAGCAAAGTGGAGCATGTATAATCACATTTTCTCCTTGACTTCATCCATAATTGCTTATCAAAGGTTGATTAGTATTAGATGCTGTCGCTGGAGTCACTGAAGGGAATGCGAAAGACAGCAAACATTTTAATTAGTTTGGGCGCGCCGAGAAGTGATGAATGTTTTGTCAGTTTCTCTGTCAGAGAGGGTTCTGAACCAATATTGTGACACAGTGTTTTACAAATGAAAGAGCTGTAGCACAATTAAAAGATTCAACCCTCCGTCAAGAAATTTTTGTCAAACAAGAGTCCTCTTGTTACGGCTACCTGGAGCTGAGTTTCTCCGGTCGCCTCTTTTACTTTTGTAATCTGAATGAACCACAAAGCTCAAGTATTTGAAGCATTCAGTCGTCTTTCTCAACTAAATATTCTTAAGCTTTCTTCTTTTAAACCTAACACAAGTTTTTTTTTTGTTTGTTTGTTTTTTGCTAATCTTTAGTTTATGTCTCTTAAATTTCTCCTTGAGGAGGAAAATCCAGCAGCTAACAATCAGTAGTGATCTGAACTGAGCTGTGGCCTGCAGGAATATTGTACATTTAAAGCTTTATTTTGGCTTAAAATATTCCAACATTTGTGCAAACGCATTGCAGGTGACAATAAATCCACAATGAATAACGAATCATTTAACAAAATGGCAAATAACTTAAAGCAATAGATCAGATTGTTTTGACTTTGGGTTCTTTGGGAGCGTTCATAACTTGTAAAAGTTTAAAATAGTGTTTGCTGTTGTGAAAAAGGTTTTGAACAACCTCAGTTTGTAGAAGTAGTTAGCCAACAGTTAGACCAAGCGTGGCTAAAAAAATCAAGTGAGCTGTTGACGTCTTAAACCAACTTCAGTCTGCAGGTGTAAAAACAGCAGCAGCAGCAGCTGGCTGTGGCACCTTGGTGCAGCATAGAGCACTTCTTGCAGGAATACCATAATGTATCTGCCAGAACAACAGTGTAATGCAGAAATTGACAGCAATTGGAAAAAAAGGGGGTTGTATAAAAAGCTAGGAAATTATGGAGTTATATTAAAATGGCAGCAGTCAACTTTGGCTTTCTTGGTCTCAAACTAGACATTAGCCCATCAGTCTGGTCAAATTACTCACCTCCAGTCTAACTGGAGGTGAGTATTTTTGTGGTAATTGTGCTTGATGTGACTTTACCTGTAATAAAATTTCGATTTTAATGGTTACATGCGTGTTTATTTGCTTGTTTAGTTCCCATTAGCGGACAACGAACATGCAGGACTGGAATGATGCTTCCACCGCATAAACAACGGTACATAAAGCTGATACAGATTCAGGCTTCTTGCCTGTATATACAGTATTCTGCATGTGTGCGTGTTTAGTGAAAACGAAGCATCCAGCTAGAAAATTAAACTTTTTTTGTTTTTAACATTAACCAGCTGGATGCACAGCCGGTCATCAGAGCACTTAGTGAAACACTGAGATCTAGACTGTTTTAGAGAACATGATCTCCATTCTGTGTGCAGCGCCGCAGCCATGTCACACTTCATGGTGAAACGTTCCCAGTGGAGTCATACTCCTGTTTACTGAACAGGCTGAGTTGTGTCTTCATCACTGCAATGTGTTCTCAGCCCACGACACTGTTCTCCCTGCAGGAAAGGTTGAAAGACCAATAAATTTAACAAAAAAATTACAATAATTTAGTACATATTTAAATATACACAATTTAGAATGAAGTATTTGACACACCAGCTAGTTTTTCAATTCACATGTTTCAGTCAGACCCATTTTCAAGTTAACCCGCTGTCCCGAGTCAATTTGAACAACATTATTAACTTTGTGGCAACACTTTAAAGAGGGCCCTGTCATGATCGGATGATACAGAAAAGAACCCAGAGCGCAGACTCATGGCCAGAAAAATAAACTAATTTATTAAATAAAGAAAAACAAAACAAAGGCTGACGTGGCAGCAAAATCTAAACTAAATACAAAACATTAACTAAACAAAACATGAATAGACCTGTGACAAGAGATTAACCAAAGGGAGACGAGGAGGCACGAGCAAACAGGAAGGACGGCACATCAGGGAGGCAAAGAATGACAATGAAACAGCAGAGAGGTAGAGAATGTGACCGGGTATTAAAGGCAGAGGGCGATTAGTGGAAGTGGGCACAGGTGAGATGATTAAGGAGCTAGAGGCAGGTGTAGATGGGGGAGAATGGGGAAGAGAGAGAGAGTGACTGAGGAGAAGTGAATGGTGGCTGAGGCACAGGGAAGAGACAAAACACAAACAATAAACTATAACTGAAACATGAAGACAAAACATAATTCCAAAACTCAGATCCTAACAGGCCCTATTTTCTATTCCAGCATGACTGTGCCCCTAAACACAAAGCAAGGACTACGACGTGGTTGGATGAGTTTGGTGTTGAAGAACTTGACAGAATGGCACAGAGGCTGGACCTCAATTCTATCGAGCACCTTAGGGACTGCAGCAGGGGTCTCCAAATGGCGGTTCACAGTCCAGAGTCAAATAAATAATTAGATATTTATATAATAATTATCTGAACTCAGATCAGATTGTTAAATTTCAATGAAAAATATATATTTTTTACTTACGCGTGTCTTCTAGCGTTTGTGGGAATTAATTTCAAGCTGCGCTGCTTTTCTAGGTTTTACGGTAATTGGTGCCTTGTTCCTGTCCACAGGTTGGCAGCATCTCTGCCAGTCTGCAGAGGTACAAATCTGATAAAACAACACCACAAGCAAAGAAAATCAACAAGGCTGTCACTAAAACAGAAAACTTGAGAGACAGAATATAGGAGTTTCCATGTAGGAAACAGACTCTTGTGTGGTTATTCTTTCTGTGGAGAGTTTTAAACCTGTACGCTTTGGTTTTTAGACACAAAGCTGATTGTTAAAATCTGCTCTGGAAAACTGGAAAATTAAAACACAAATTATTTAAACAACCATGACTACTAAAAATCTGAACCTAGAGAGGTGTGTGTATTTGCTTGAGAAAAACAACTTTAGGCAGACTTTGCTAAATTTTAACTGAAGACCAGTGAACTACAAAATGAATGGGCACAAATGCCCAGAGAAACTCTTCAAAATCTTGTGGAAAGCCTTCCGAGAAGAGTGGAAATTGTGAGAGATACCAAAGGAAAGCAACACCTTACAGCCCCTGCTGGTGTGATGGTCCGGTGCAGCCAAATGCTTTGGTCTATACCGTGTATTTCTTAAAAAGTCTTGTGGTTTCTGATATATAGATAGGCAGAGAACATTCGCTGTGCTGTGTGAACAGTTTGTGCTAATCCACAAATGCCTTTTAATCTCTCAATATACCTCTCAGTCCAAATACTGAAGCCAAAGCTGGTTTTATATTGTTGGGCTCAGCAGACTGCATTGTATGGACGTACTCCGCTCTCCCAACTTCTGCTTTACTGCAGATAGCCTATAAAGACCAACAACAACTTAATCACCATCAGGAGAGAACAGAGAAACTGTTAACATGAGATGATATGCTGCCTTTCAGAGCAGAGGCTCACATTTCATCATGAGGGTGACAAGTTCCTGTTTGTTGGCTTCAGCAGCATGGTCGTTGGATCCAAAAAAACAAGTAGAAATCTGATAACTTCACAGCTTGGCTGTTGCTTTGTAAGTGTGTGTCAGTGTGTGTGTGTGTGGAAGGCGGGAGGGTTGTGATTTTGTTCTCAACAGTCTCCACGTTGCACACTGGTTGCAGGAATCAAACAAATTTTGGGGGGAACATCACGATAATTAAAAACGATGAGCCAACTTATTTACGGTTCCCGAAAAATGAAAAAGATTTACGCAGACAAGTCATTCGTTAATGTAACTCAGCAGAGGCATTACTGTGCTGCGAGAGGAGAAAATGAACCCTTCTCCAATTTAGGGATTCACACACAGGCAGTGGAATGTTTTATTGTTTGACATTAATCACATGTGATATTTGCCGAAAACTGTCTAATCTGACTGCTCCGACTGGTTGCATCACGTTCCCTTTGGTGTTTCTGCCAATAAAAGTCAGGATATGAATTCATAAAAAAATCTTCTGGGACTACAACTAGAACTTCATTATAAGCTGGTGCTGTGAGTTTTTTTTTCTTTTAAACTTTTAGAAATTGATTGATCAAATCATTTGATGTGTTTCCTACGATGGATGCGTTCCGCGTGAAATAAAGGGGGTTATTTTGACCCCCAGCAGGATGGAAAACCCCTACTTGAACCTCTTTAAAAATAGATTTAAATAACATCTGTCAGCCGCGCACATCTTGGAAATCCGCAAAGACGCCCCAGAGAGAAAGAAAAACACACAAGTGTCGACAAGAGAGTTCGCAGGCAACAAGAGCGATCCGCAAATTTCCTGCTTCCAACCTCATTACAGTGACAAATAAGCCCATCAACACATTACACTCACTGTCCCTGAACTAATTTCATCCCGGACAGGCCCAGGGACTGGTTGATGATGAGATTACGTGTATGACAGTGTGTCTCCAGCTTCTGTGAGTATGCCGTGTTTGTCAACACGCCGTTTAGTTATCGAGTTTGTTCTGAGTCAATCACCTGACTGAGGCGGTCCCTGGAGTGTCGCTCGGCCTGACTGACAAATCACATTTAAATGGTCTGTGTGAGCACAAACGCTGAGCCGAACTACAAGAGTTCCCAGAAAGGTTGGGTTAGACAGAGGGGAGAGGTAGTTTACAATATTTGTATGTGTCTGAAAAGCTGTTCTGGGTTATTTGTAATTTGCTTTTCAGCCTGGCCCAGGC
Organism: Kryptolebias marmoratus; assembly: GCF_001649575.2. Lineage (NCBI taxonomy): Eukaryota > Metazoa > Chordata > Actinopteri > Cyprinodontiformes > Rivulidae > Kryptolebias > Kryptolebias marmoratus. Next base: position 21,633,340 of record NC_051431.1, read on the forward strand.
TCTCCTCCTCCCTGTTCCTTCCTTCCATGAAGTAGTGGTCGCTGATTTGTGTGTTCGTATTCTCAGTAAGGGTGTAAAAGTACATGTATTCAGAGCAAAGTTGTTATAGTACAGATACAGGTACACTGAAGTACACAACAACTACTTTTCCAAATGCAAATAATATCTAACATTTTGCTGCCACAACAGAAAAAAAGCAGATAACCTATTTAAACACTCTTCATCAAACACAGATCAGCGTTTGGACGAGAGAAGCATGTATGGCAAGCAGTAACGTCATATAATCAGTGCTTTGAAACATCCTGTGTCGGGCCATTTGTACATTTACTGCATATCCCTGTCGTCGAGAGTCATTTTCACACACTAGGGCCCAGTTTACACAACAATGTTTTTAAGTGAAATCAAAACAATTCTGCTGCATTTCGGTTGGTTGTCCCAACCAATGATTCCCAAAGTTGGGGTTGGGACCCCAGACTGGGTCACTCAACTTACAATAAAAAAAAAAAAACGTAGTTTTTATACTATGCTTACACCATATTTGTTACAAAAACTTGAAATACGAGTCCATAAGTTGATTGGATGATGGTATTTAGTTCTGTTTTGCTTTCTATTTTACATCACATTTAGGTTAAACTAACTGAAACAAACACTACTTGTTTGAATGTTTTGTTGTTTAGTAATTCTTCAACAACCCAAGGCAGGGGTACCTGTCTGGAATTTATCAAACTTTCAGCTCAACACATGGCCAGTGGGACACAGTTTACAGTTCAGACTGAATGAAAAGCCAGTATGTTCTGGCTTTTTTATTTTATTTTTATTAATTTATAGTAAAGTTAGTTGACAACTCCTAACCTGTTACACGTGCCATGATACCTTAGATCACACGTGTCAAACTTTGTTCCTCGGGGGCTTGTATGTTTTAGACGTGTCCTTGCTTTGAAACACCTGGTTTAAATGAATGACTTGTGGACATGCTTCTAGAGAACTTGATGATTTAGTGAGGAGGTAATTAAATCGTTTTAATCAGGTGAAAACTTCCAGGACAGCGGCCCTTGAGGCCTGTGGTTTGACACCCCTGCCTTCAATTCTCCCTACTAGCAAGGTTGGTTTGTTTTTCTGTCTCTGCCTCTGGGAGAGTTTTTCTGGAAAAAATAAAATAAAATAAAGCATTCTGCATATTTTCTTTTTCTTTCTTGTTGTACCAAACTGGGATCGTCATATTGAGGTACATACAGGATTGTGACTTAGGCATATGGTTACACTCCTATTTCCTAGTAATCCTAGAGTTTGTGTTTTCTGTGGCTTTTTCCACAGAGAGGATTGACTTCTGTGGAACAAGAAATACACACCTGCTACTCACCTGCCTGCCCACTCTCCATTGTTGTCTCTCTCTCTCCTCTCCTTTCTGGACACCGGGATCTTCGCTCTCCGACTTTGCTGCGAGAAAAAAAGACAAAGATCACCTGAGTATAAACTCATACTCTGGTAAATGTGGAAATTTTCAGATATCAAGTGCAAGAAACTGATACTGAACTGATCCTCTTCTCCATCTACAGTGCGTAATGTAAATAAACGCTTTAAACATTTTCCCTTGTGTCCGTTCTTGTTTCAACACATGTAGTTTATTTTTCTGCCCATCGAAATGACAGCTGGACAATGAAACAACAAATTCTGTTATAAAAAGGTAAATATAACCTAGCTGCAGGTCACTTTCTGCTCAGTGTGAACTAATTTCGTTCTGCAGATTCTGTGTATAAAATCAGAGTTTCAGTTACTGATGTTGGGCCACAAATATCCCCTGCACACAATAACACATTTATCTTTTGTTTTTGTTTCCACTCATTCTGAGTAATGTCACTTACCTCCAAAATTGTGTTGTGCGAGGCAGAAAGTAGTGATTTTTTTTCACCCCCCCCCCCCCCCCCCCCCCCCCCCCCCCCACCCCCCNTGTTTCACCAACCCGAGCTCATTTGTCAAAAAGACGGTGATCTGAGGGCCTTGCCCCAACGCCGTTTGTCTTGTATTGATCGCCTCTTTGTCACACCTGTCTTTCTTGAAGGTGAGAGGCGCTCTCTTTTCTTTCAAGCTTAACGAGTTTGCTTTTTAGAAGCAGTCTGAGGACACATGAGTTGACAGGCACGATTTCTTGAGTTTACTAATTAGTTTGTGATTGACATTTAATATACATACAAGCGCAATTCATTACATGTTAATAAAGCCGCTCGAACACATTATCAATATTTTTAAAGGTTAAGTAAATTCTGTCTTTATTCCCACCTCTTTATCTTAGATATAAATGATCTGTTCTCAGTTGTCGTCATGCATGAAAGAAAGTTGAAAATCTGATTATCGTCTCCAGTAGAATTGTGTATTAGCGGCGGTTTCGCTGATGTTTGTGGCTTCAGTTTGAAGTTAAAGCACTTTTTTTTTTAGCCCATGTAAATACAGTGGTTGGATGATTAGCAGGTACCTCTGTGAAGTCCAATAATACATAAAAATGGTGGAAATAATAATAAAAAAAAAAAATCATTACATGCTTGTTAATTGAGATCTTAAAAAAACTTCAGCATAATTATTCTGCAATGCACAGCAATAAAATCTAAAAGGGATTTGAGAACAAAAGAAAAAACAAGCAAAGACGGTTTTCATACCTCTACCTTCTTTACCAGTCGATGTCTTCTGTCGTTCTTGTTTCCAGCGCCTCACACACCACCTGTTTTTCATTAGTAATCAGCATATCTGGTGACTATCACTATCGCTCCTCCTTCATCTTTACGTCCCTTAGTTTTACTCTTTGTCTGATTAATTTCCCTGTTAGCCTTTGTATCTAGTGAAGGGTGAGCTCTTTCTGGCTCACCTAACGAAGCCCGCTACTCATTTAGTCCCATTCATTGTGTCATTTGCAAACAAACCAGCTCACATGCTAGCTCATATAAGCGAGCTTCGTAAAGCTGACTTATTTATATATATACAGACATATTTATAAATTTAGTTTAAAGTAGACTTTGAATCTCAATTTCAAGACTGGAGTCCAAATGAATCGACAAAGAATTACATCAGTTATTGTTTGCAGAGAGTCTGTCTCCCTTTAATCTTACTGTCAGCAAGTAAAATGCTGTTCACTTATAATCAGGTGATCGACCCTCAAGCAGTGTTTATATACCTTTGAGCAGACAGTACATTTTTTTCTTGAAAACATCAGAATTGTAAGGTAGTGAAGTAAAAGCCGTGGAGGCCGTCACACAGGACCTCCACGTGGTTTACAGATGATTATTTCAATCAGGAGTCACTCCAAGCGTTCTCCAATTAATTTTCTTCCTCTCATTCTGGTGCAGGCTGAACTTAGAGTTTTATGTACGAAAAAATAATGTTTCATTACTGATTTGGCTTACAAAGATGTCTTTTGGCATTGGCTAAGTTGGAAAGGCGTATCAGTGCATTTATCAAATCAAGCTTATTTAAGCCAAGTGTTGCTGCCAAGGTGGGACTTTATCTCCCCCTCAAAAAGCCGTAAAAAAGTTTTTCACTTTTTTATCATGTCTTTGAGAGTCGACTGTAATACATTGTGAGCTAAGATCAGTCTTCTCAATATTATTTGCAGATGGTTCAGGATGCAGCTTCTCAGCTTATAACTGGCATGAAAAAGTGTGTAGTGTGCCATATGCCCACTTCTAAAGCCTTAAATGAAGCCATCTTATTTTGGACTATCTTCACATCCACACCTCCACAAGAAGACTTGTCGTGGTCTTATCAAGTCTTGGGTTTAGATTTTGTTTCTTTTTTGTTGTTCTTCCATTCTAGTATGCCTGATGGTTATACTGTAGAGCAAGTTCAACATTGCTGGATTTCTTTTAGTAAACTGACTTAACAGAGTCGAGAACTCCCCTTACAGATAATGGTTACTCCAACAGTGGTTCTGAACTTACTTATAATAATAATTATACATATAAACACCCAGCTTGCCCTGTTTGTTCCACATGGACAGTTTCACTTTCACTCCAAGTTTGGTCTCAGGTAGAGAGAGCGGCGAACCCAATGCGCAGACTCATCGTGGTTCCAGGAAATAAATCATTTATTTAGAATAAAAAGAAACAAAAAACATACTACAACAAAAATCCAAAATGCAGCACAAGTGACCAGACAAGGCAAGACATGGAAGGAAACCAGACAGAGCGTGAAAGTGACAATGGACCAGCAAGTAAATTGAGGAAATGACCAGGTTTTAAAGCAGACGTTAATTAGGGGAAGTGGGCACAGGTGAGTGAATACAAACTAGGAGCAGGTGGAGATGGGTGTGGCAAGTAAACAAGTGAATAATGACAGGAACACAAGAAGCAGAAACAATGCAAAGACAAAACATGAAAACAATAACCCCAAATACAAAAGAAACCTCAAAGAATAACCAAAATAAAACCGAAATCCTGACCCTTAAGTGCTCTACCAGAGGCCTGGGAGCTTAACGGTTCTCCTCAGTATCTTAGCTGTTCCTAGGACTGTGCTCTTCTGGACAGAGATCTCTGAGGTTGTTCCTGGGATCTGTTGGAGCCACTCTTCCAGTTTGGGGGTCACAGCACCAAGTTTTCCGATGACCACTGGTACAATCGAGGCCTTAATTTTCTCACAACTTTTCTATTTCCTCTTTCAGTCCATGGTATTTCTCCAGCTTTTCATGCTCCTTCTTCCTGATGTTACAGTCGCTTGGGACTGCTACATCTATCACCACCACTCTTTTCTGTATCTTATCTATCACAACAATGTCCAGTTGGTTAGCCATCCCCTGTTTGTTAGTCTGTATCTGGAAGTCCCAAAGTATCTTAGCCCTGCCATTCTCCACCATCTTAGGTGGAGTCTCCCACTTTGACAGTTGGACCTCCATGTGAGGTGCAGAGTGGTACAGTTAAAAAAAGCTCAGTCGCCAAGTCAAAACAGGCCAGTAAAACTGAAAAATACCTTAAAACTAAATGTCTGGCAGGACAAAAAATCCACAAGAACTCAGGTGTATGTCCACAGATTAGAAAACCAAGGCATAAAATGAATGAACAAAAAACAATGATTCAACAAAGAAACGGGCAGAACCATGGGTCCTACATACAAAAACATAATTAACATAATGAGACAGATGTAAACTGAAGCTCAGACATGAAGGAAGCCAAAGAAAACTGTAGTAGAAAATAAAACAGGAAGCAAAGTTGAAGGAGGCAGAATCATAATAGAAATAATAATACATTACAGAAATAAAAATGCAACCTACCTAACCCACAATGAAGGTCCACAAATCTTTGCAGGTTTGAGTTCAACCTCTGTTGCCATGGAGATCTAGTTGGGCTCCAATGAAGTCTCCTTTGTGGCATATGTGTGATCCTCAGTCATCCAGGACTCTGGGTGATAGGATCTCCTTTGTGATACCTAAAACTCAGACTTTCAGCTCAACAAAGCCATCTAAGCTGTTAAATCTCTCTTTGTAGAGCAACTTTCTGATCTAAAAAAATATTCTTTGAGTTTTCTTTTTGGATGAGCTTCCCCCCCCACAGTCTGTGACAGTTGTTGAACCAACCAAATTATTGCTAACAAATGTGAGATTGATAAACAGAGAATACTGAGTTTTTGAGTTTACCTCTCCTTATACAGTTCTCAAGCATATCCATATTTACTTAAGATTGCCTTTTCCCCTTTGGTCTTTGTCTGAAATATGACATTTAATTAGATCATCATCACCCATTGCTGAAGGTACAAGAATTAATTTGTCTGGCATGTTAGCAAAAATCTCATCACCCACTGAAGTAGTTTTACTGAAATTCTCACGCAAAGTAATCACTGAATGCACATCTACAACTTATTAACCTTTGGAGTCAACCCAGTTTAATTTATCCTAATTTATTCTTGATGTATTCTTATTTATTGTCTTTCTATATTGTACCTTTTCTTGCTGTTTTGATGTTTCAGTTGTACATGTAGAGAGCTTCTAACCATTCCAATTTGCCCAGTGGAAAATTTCAACCATGACCTTGACCTAGTGTACTGTGCAACACAGATACGTTTACTTTATGACAGGTCTATTACATTTTATGAAGGCTGTGCATCGCTTTTGCCCAGCCTCACTTTTAAAAAAGAAAGAGACTATTCAAAAAGCACAAAACAGAAATTAATGTTCCAGAAGACGCAGTTTTCTTGCTGTGTTCATCATCATCTCAGGGGAAACCAAAAGGCTAAGAGGCTGACAAGATGATAGAGGGATTGGTGTAAAAACATCAGGGTTTTTTTTTAAGACTTGCCACAAATTCATCAAAACCCGCCAACATGAAGGTCATCAGTCAGTGTAAGGAACATTGAATGCTCCTTAATGCACGTTCGCCTCTAAAGTCCCAAACACAAAAAGCATTAAAGGTTTATCAAAGGTTCACAGAGCCCTGGCCAAACTTATTCTCAATCAGATTACTTTGTTTTGTTTTGGGATGGTATCAACCTCTGCATCAGTGTTTAAATAGTCGCCAGGCTTTCATACAGGGAGGTAAACATGTTTTTTTTGTTTTTGTTTTACAGCCAGCTGAAAGAAACCTAAAGATGGCATCGCCATGGTGACCCTGCATCATCACAGACTCCAGATAAGCCCCGGTCAGAAACAATAAGGTGAGGACACGACCCCCATTAAATTCTCGCCACACATACATGCGGGCAGACACCATTTCCCATGTGGCTGTGCAGCCTCTCACCTCTCAGCGGCTTCACCCTCCCGCTGAAAAGGCCTCGGTTTGCACATGGCGGCACCGGCCGAGTTAAATCTCTCCTAATGTCCTGAAATTACCCACACGCAAAGCTTTAATAGATGTCCTATGTAAAAAGGTCAACCAGCATCAGACCTGACAGCTGTAAAGAGCGTCAACATGACCTGGGTCACATCCGGGTTTGATTCATCCCGGCATTGCTGCAGAGATCAAAGTGTGACATTCAAGCAACATACATGAGTGTCAAATTAAAAAAAAAAAAACATTAGGCAAGAAAATGTGTCTCACTGCTCTCTATGATTTAAAAAGAAAAAAGGCAACCCAGATTTCTGGAATAAAAGCTGCAGCTTCGCAATTTGAAGGTCAAGCCATCATTAAGACGTTCAAAGATATTAAATTTAAGATACGAAAAGAGCAATTCAGGTTCTACTCTGAAGGTGAAAGGGAGGGCCTTTTGAAACAGCCCAAGGGTGTCCAACTCAGGGCCCAATCCGAGGGCCAATCTCGATGAATGTTTACTGAAAAAATATACCAATTAACCCTGGTTTTAGATGTAATTTGTCAAAATATTCGTATAAAAATATCAATTATCTTTTTCCAGTTGCATAACTCGCAGAATTGAGAAGAAACATACTTTAATGAACAAAGAAATATGGATCAAACTTAAAAAGACACATAATTAGCATTCATTTCTACCATCGGCTTTTAAATTAATTTTTCTTAACAAAACATTTCATCACAATCCATTAAAACAGCTAAAAAAAAAGCCACTAATGAAAACCAGAACATACAGCTGCTAAGATTTAACTTTGAAACAAGAAGACGATACAGAAAAAGATAATATACATTAAAGATGAGTCGTCGTTACTCTGATACACATTAACTCAAGTCAGATATCTGATCTCATTTCTTGTCTGCAAGTTTATCAACAACAGCGTGTTCAGTCCCATTTGTTCCTCTCTGTTGCCTTTTCCACGTCTAAATCAAAGATTACTGAAACAAATAAAACTTAATTTCCTTGGCTTCAAAGTCGCTGTCACAGGAAGACGTCACTAAACAGGCTCAGTTTTTTTTAAGAAAAATGAAAAGCTATAGAGACTCGATCTGTCACAAAGTGGAGGACCAAATCTAATAAAATTTAAATGTTATCTTGGGGGCCAGATAAAACGTTACCAAGGGCCGGATCTGGCCTGTGGGCCTTGAGTTTGACACATGTGGCTTAGGCTAATATCTACATGTCGAAATAACACATACATTGAGTCACACTGTATTGGATTAAGAGTTGAATCCACATCGTATCAGTTTTTGTTGCTCATGTATCTAACAAAACAAATCTTTGTCGGTGTAACAATATATAGATCTTATTGGCTACAGCCCAGAGAAGCACAATCCGACTGTGGGGCCATAAGAGGCTCATTTTAAAACACATCTATAGACATGCCTGCGGCTGATTGAGATTCAGCTGAAGATATCACTGTTAATTGATTTTTTTTGGCTGTACTGTCAAACTGATGTACTGACATCTGCTAACTTTATAAACCTCCCAAACTGATTTAACAGCATTCAGTAGGGATGAAAAGTTTCTAAAATAACTGAATCTTTGAAGAGTTCATCGGTGGTGTCCAGTCCTGGTCCTGAAGGGCCACTGTCCTGCATGTTTTAGATGGTTCTTTGCTTTGACATGCCTGATTTGATTGACTGACTAATTAACAGGCCTCGGCAGGACTTGCTGAGGAGCAGGGGAACGTCTAAAACATGCAGGATAGTGACTCTCCAGGGCCAGGATTGGACACCACTAATCTAAGTGCAACAAGAAATGCAGGAAGTGAAGTATTTGAGTTGGTTGAGGTGGATGGTGATCAAACCTAAAGCTAGTTCTGCTAGGTTTCTTACTTTTTCAAAGAAATCATTCCTCTCCGCTCTTACCTGCTGCCCCGTGTTTCATCAGGCTGGAGGATGGCACCAAAGGAACGTTTTACTAACTGCATTTTGTATTCTATTGAATATATTATAGTTTAATTTTATTGGACTGACAGTAATTGGGTTTAATCTGGATTGCATGTTGTGTGCATGCATGTTTGTCTGTTGTGCAAAATGTCTCAACTCTCAAAAAGTAATCATTGGATGTACATCTACGTCTTTTGGAGTCAACCCAATTCAAGATGGCCACCACAACCAAATGACCTCAGCCAACATGAATATGTCTTTAATAAGTTTTACAGATACTGAGCTAAAACCTGGTGTGGTGGTAGCTGAGACTCATTTTTTACCACCTAATAGCAAATAATTACTTTTTAAATTACAATATTTTTTTAATAAAACCTGAGTTCATTTCAATTCAATTCAAATTCAAAAACACTTTATTAATCCCAAAGGTTCCAAAGTTCCAATGAACAAGCAGTATACAACAATGAGACAAAATCCCAAACTACCTGCAGCAGAGAGATTTATTGTTTTCTTTTAATTTATAGTTTTTTATACATTCACTCATTCTAACAAAGCAGCTAAAATATTCATGTGGCACTACTAGGTTGCAAGATCCTCCACGTAATTGATATATCAAAGATTTTCCCAAAACAGTTGTCTATCTTTTTCTTTGACGCTGCTTGCAATGTCCTCTCAGTTATCATCTTTTCAGCCGGGGTTGAAGTTTATTGTTGAGCAGTTTGGGATAAAATGAGACAGACTGAGGGGAAAAGATGTAAAAATAGTTCCATTGTTGTTTCAGTTTCTAGGCCATAAAATAAAAACGAGCATGGGAAAATCAGGCTGCTTTGTCATCTGAAAAACTGTATTTTAGGTCCATATTTTTCTTTAAAACAGTTTTTCTTCCAATCTTAACTTGAGACAGCATTTTTGAAAGTCAGGAGGTGCAAACAGCATAAAAAGTCAGTTTTTAAATATATATATAAATTAAATAGTCGTGTGGACTGGAGCTAAGAACATCAACAAACACAATATTCTCAGCTTTTTCTGTAACTCCCTGCATGTCTTTAAAAATATTATCAGTTTGAGGGCAGCAGAGTCGCTGAAACATAAACTGTGTGTATGTATCTAAAGACTCGCTTCAAGGCATGAAATTAATTACGTGTATAGTCTCTTTTAATGGCAGGTGGGCATAATAGGGACAATTCTGAGTTTTTATCCTGTCTGATAAATGTCGTGAAAATTGTCTCAGGGGGTCTTTGGTTGTGTATTAATCCACAAATCAGGTGTGCTAATTGAAAGAGGAGGAAAGCGAAGTCCTCAAGGCATCCGTACTGATACTTCTCATCGGTTTATGCGATGCAGTAATTCACAGTGTGCGCCACAATCAGGAGTTATTAGGTTAAAGGGCCACTGCATCTGGCACTCCACACTCAGTTTCACACTCATTAGCAGCTCATTAGGAGAGTGGGGCTGGTTCATCAACCGAGCCTGCCCAAATATTATGAAAATACAGCACAGAGGATGCATCTTAAACCCCACTTCACTTCCACTTATTTCATTTATTTGTGCATAAAAAGGAGCTCGTAATTGCCATTCAGGGATAATATTGGCTTTCTGTGACATTCTGACGACTTAACAGCCTGACCTCAGCTCATGTCCAGTTCTTTCGGTGTCTGAAACAGAAATCCGATGAATTAATCACCCAGTAAACCTCCCACTTAACAGGCATTTGTCCTTATTTTAAATTGCTGTGACTCCAGTAGTGATATTATAAGTGTCATATTGTGTCAGGCAAAGAGGGTGTATGGAAGTACGATGCTGCACTCAGTTTAATATAGAGGATTACTGACCTAACTTATGTGGAGATAAATTGTACAGTGAAACACACACTTAATCCCCAAACAAAAGTTTATGAGTAACTGGAGGCTTGGCTAAGTGTTTACACGGCAGCTTTGTGCCATTTTAATGCTTTATAGAGTAAAATTAGCTCAGATAAAACTCGCTATTTAGTTTGAGCTAGTTTGTCCTTAACATAGGATGACATTTACGTTCTCCACAAGTTATATGACTTGTCCGAATGCGGCAGGATATCAGGAACTTCCAGGAACCTTCAGCTTGGAGGCAATCAAGCCGCTGCTATGCTTTTAGTGCTCAATAAATAGTTTGTTTCTAGCTATTATCTACATCCCCGAGACGCTCTCCTGCACCCCTCATCACACCCTGGCACAACTCTCTCAAACCACATCAGGGTGCAGTCATGGGTATCACATCTGCCCAAGGTTGTTTTCATGATCGTGTCACAATAACGGTCATAGCGACAGCCGGCATCAGCAGTCCTGCTTGAAATTCTTCTCAGTTAAGCCACACTGGTGCCACAGTATTCCATCGTACGCGCCCACCCTGACCTCTCAGCTAAAGATCTATACACGCTCAAGAACCCATCAGGCTTAAAAGAGAGACCACTGCATTCCTAATACAAACCTGAAGACCCTACAAAGGTCATGAACATCCTGGCTGGTTCTTGACGCCGCAGCAGGTTAGTCGACGTTTGTGAAGACAATCAAAGAGGTGAGCATGAAAGAGAAAATACTGAAGGGGAATATTTTAAATGCATGTCCCTCAAAGTAAACCACCAGTTCCATCAAACATGTTGGTGGGTCTGGCATTTATGGTAGTTTGCAGAATTATGTTTAACGACGGATTTCGCCGAAGCAGCAGGTTGGATTTAGAGCTCTGCTCAACATGTCCGATCAGCCTAAACTGTCAATGATCTGATCTCGAGTCACTGCTAAATTAAAATAACATTTAATTTAATTTACAATCGGTAACATTTAGAGCAATCTATTAACATAAATTTATTTTCCTACAATATATACAACTACGTCCCCATCCCTCACCCCTCACTACCAGAGATAGATGGCTGCTCTCCTCATGTTTTCAACATTATCACAATTCCTCCCACTGCTCTAAAGTGTTTAATTAGATTGTTTTGTTTTTTTATGGTTAATATGTTCGATAGAGTCACATAAAATGAATATTTTTACAATAAACATTGTCTATCCACTGTGGAAACTAGCTACGGGGCAGACTTTTTCCTATTTACAGCAGCCTCTGTAGTCTGCAGTATTTAGGGACATCACTAAACCCCGCACACTGGCCCTTTAAAGTTTTAGCTGAGGAAAACACTGAATTTTAATTTGCAGTCTTGTTGTATGAGATGAGACGGCTCTGCTGGAGCAGCAGCTTTGATAAAGACATGCAGGACATTTCAGAATCATCACACATCATCGCTGGACTTTTATCTCGCAGTTGTAAGACAGGATCTTTTCTGGAGTGAAACAAAAAAGGGTCAGACTGCAAACTGAAACGCAGACATGTGACAGTCTGTTAGTATTTGCTAACCTTGGACCGCCGGCGCTCTCCCCGGAGGACTCTCCGACTTTCCGTGCTAAAATGAAAGTGCTTCTGAGTGAGTCAGCGCAGTTTTGGCCGCCGTGTTCACCACCTCGGCCCATTACCATAATGATGACTCAGTTCTGTTCTCTCCCACTCCACCCTGTCCAATTTCTGTCTCAGAGATTCATTTTCATGCTCTCTCCTCCCCTCTGCCGCCTTTCTTTCCCACCGCCCCATCCTTCATCACCTCATCCTGCCGTCTTCTATTCTTAGGCTGCTCTGTCATCCCAGCCACCTCTGCTGTCCTCACGTACACTCGCGGCCTCCACCGGCCGACCGTCCTCAGCTGGCTGGAATGTGCTTTTTGTTTTCATTTACAGTCAGGCAAGAGAACACAAATGTTGCATAGAGGAAATACAAAGTCATCTGTCCTTATTAGGAGGCACGGGCTTGTCAAAGTGAGCTGATGGATACCGACCAACTGTGTAACCAAGCTGTTCTACCGTCAGCCTGCTCTGCTTCCTCATCCATGCTACCAATCCGAGCTTGTGTGCAGCGGCCGAAAGCAAGACACGCCGCATCATATTTTCAGGCTTCCGACTGAAGAATAACAACGGCTCAGCACATCCCTGCAACTGCTAGGTACCTAGCTGTTTAAAGATCCATCGAACTGTTACTGAAAAGTTAGTGTGCTTCTGTGTCACAGTCCATGAACACAAGGAGGGTTGAATAAATCCAAGTTATAACACTGAAGTGGTTTGTTTGTTGTTGAAGAAAAACAGCTGCTGCAGTAAACGGGTCTTAATGTCACACAGATTTCAGCTTTTTAAAACTTACAATTAGGCCTGATATCCAGTCGTTTTCACGCAAATCGACACCGTCCCGCCTGTGAACAAAGCGCCTCTCTTGTTTGCTAGGCAAACAAAGACCCTAACGTCTCTCCAGAGGGAGGGGAGTGAGATTAATCTGCATATGATTTAAATCTTGGAACTTCACACTCTCCAGTTTTTAATTGAATAATTTCCCAAGATCAGAAGCAAAATGTCTTCAACTACAGACTAAAAGTCCAGATGTTTTGTTGTTTTTTTATTGTTTTTTTTGGCTTTACCGTATCATGGATGACGCAAAACGCAAACGGCACCTTTATTGGATCATCAAGGCCAGTCAGACCCAATGATTCATGGATCTGATAAATCAATCAATAAGATAGAATTTAATTTTGTAACTATGTCTTAAATTAAAATTTTACATTTGGGTTTAAAATAAAATCCATTTAATGGGAATCAGCCAAAGCCACTGACAAAGCTGCAGATAACAAAGACTACGAAGGTGTTCAGACAAAGAGTGAGTAGGAGCCTGTAAGTGTTTACAATATTCATATTGACAACGAATCCATCAGACATTAATAAAACAAGGCCACATAAATGATTCAGTAAGTTTATTGGTAATGAAATACAACTTTCTGGCATTTTGGCGTCAATAAATCTGCATGAGTCAGGAGGGATTTCTTTGTTATCGTTTGTTTTATTTGCGGAGGGCTTGTGCAGATAAAGGTCAACATCTTTTATGGGTTTTAATTACGCACTGTTGTTCCGCTGTCATCGAGTCAGACATAAACGCTGCAGCGTCAGAGCCAGTGTGAAGCGCGGGCTCTGAGTCGCTTCCTGTTTGAAACGTAATTTATGATGTTGACATTTCGCTCGTTGACAGTAATTGAAGTTTAAAAGGCTGCTGAAGCCAGGTAAGTCTCACTGCGAATGAATTTTCCCAATTATGTGACCAATTTTACAATACAAGGCTCCACTCAGTTCAGCTCAGCTGTTTTAGGTGGAGCACTCTGCGAGTCCATATATTTTATTGAAGCATGCAATCAGATGATAGTGATAATTATTTATAACAATTAAAAAACAAACAAACAAAACGGGTTGTTTATCCATTTGGAGTCATTGGTTTTACTCTTGGTGTGGACATTAAGTTAAGAGTAATTGTCTTGTATTGGAAGGAGGAATGATTCTGCAACTCTATGAGCACAGTTCACACATCTGTTGGCATATTGTAAAACATGAGATGTGCAAAATTGACGTTTAATGCATTTTTCCCCCCTTCTCTAGGTTTGAATGAGCTCTGTAAACATTCAGCTGTCAGTTTATGTAAAACCAATGCAAGGAAGGGTTGAATAGTTGGGTTGAGCCATTCATTTTTGTTAAATCCCCCAAATGGTTGTTAAGAATGTCGCTTTTTGGCTGCTTTTTTCTTTGGGGACAACCTGGACTCAAAGGATTATGAGACCTTGGCACTGACCACCGAGCTACTGCAGCCCTTTAAATGTTGTTTACAATAAAGTTTTCATGTCCTTCCAGTAAAGCATCGAGGTGTTTAAGTAACTTCTGTGGTTTAACTACCAGATTTGTCTCTGCGGGGCAGATACTGACTGAAGTGTCAAGGACATAACCCAGCAAAGAATCACTGTGCAAACTGTGAGAACATTTGTCTTTTGTTGTTTTCTTCTTCTGTGATCATTGTGTTTAGTTTGTTCCTTGTTTTCATGTTAATATATATTGTATAGTTTTTTGTTCCCTATGTTCTAGATCAGGGGTGGCCAATCCTGGTCCTCGAGGGCCACTATCCTGCATGTTTTACTTGTTTTTTCTCTAACACACTTGATTCAGTGGTTAAATTACCTTTTCATGTTCTGCAGAAGCCTGTTAATCACCCGTTGATTTAAACAAGTAAAACCTGCAGGATGGTGGCCCTCGAGGACCAGGGTTGGCCACCCCTGTTCTAGATTATTGTATTGTTTCTTGTGTTCCCTGTGCCACTATCCACCTGCCCCGAGCTCAGTAGTTTTCCAGTCAGCCTGCCACGCCCATCTGCACCTGTCCCCAGTCGGTAATCACTCACCTGCTTCCACTTCCTCATCAGTCCAGCCTTTATATTCACTTCTTTTTCATCATTTCCTTGCTGGTACATTGTTACTATCATAAACTATGTGGTTCTTTTCGTGTCTCCCTCTTTTTTTTTCTGTCACGTCAGCTTTTGTTTTGTTCTTTAATAAATCAGTTTATTTAAGAGCTCCTCTGTGTCCGTCTGCATTCTGGGTTCCAACCTGCAGCAAAACCTGATAGGAAACCTCGTGCCCTGAACAAAATCCTAACTATTACATCCTTGAAACAGGGTGAAGTCTTTTTTTTTTTCCCAGGAACCAACTCCCCAGAAAGAAGAAAATCATCCAGCAATTCATCCTTTTTCTCCCCAGAAATGGCCAGTGATGTTCAAAAACAACACACGCGATGCTGTGTAAGCTACATAGCTCGATTTATACAGCCCACATTTCACCTGCTCAAAGGTCTGACCTGCACAGTTCTCTTATGATCAAAGCTTGTGAGAGTTCACCTTCATCTGGGCCCTCGTCCTTTCCAGGTGGTTCAATAGATCTGCAGAGAAATATATCAGCTGCGGCTCAGGAGAGGAAGGCCGGGTCATCGGCTCACTGGACGGTTTGTGTTTCAGTCTCTTTCTCCTTCAGTCCTCACATCAAAGTGTTGTTGGAATAGTTTTGAGAGTTTGTGTGGAATAAACACGGTATGAACGGGTGGACATGAAGCTAGAATGGAGCCAGTGGAAACTGCCAGAAAACTCATTTGAAATAAAAAAAAAAAAGCTATTCCACAGATTACTTCTTCGTCTCTGTATCCTTCCGTGGTGCTCGCCAGCCTTGTGCAATTATTTGTGCTGAAAAATAAAAATAAATTCTACTTCCTGCATTTATCCCAACAGCAGTGTGTTAGTATTCCTCCCTTCCTTAAACACAGAATATCACTCATTGCAGGGGGAACTTTATCGTCCTGGCAATTAATTACCAATCTCAAAGCAACTTTCTCAACAACACCAACATAAAAGCTACGTAACACACTCTTTAATAATTATCTTGCCTAAATGACTGCCACATGGCAAAAATCAATAAATGGCTCATAAACAATCCTACAAGCCATTACCGTGTTTTTGAAGCAGTGGCTCATGGGAGTTTTAGGGTTAGGGTTGTTCATTCACTGCATTGTGATCACTATATAGTTATAGACTGTAAATTCATTGTTTAGGAACTCATTTTGCATTTTGAACACTACTTGATCGCAGCGTACAGCATTATCATGCTCATAAATAAATGTTAGCAAGATATGCTAGCAAAATGTTTTTATGCATATTTATTACACTTTTTCAGTGTATTGTGTCTTTTTACACAACCACGGACTGCAACTGTAACCACACAACAACCTTCAATAAACTAAAATTTAGAATTAAAACTATCTACAAAACATTTCTGTTCAGTATATCTGATTTTAAAGTTGTAGTGTGTGTGTAAATATTACTAATGAGCCACGCAGCACAATACAGATTAAAATGCGGCTCGATTTAGCCTTAAACGTTTCACACAGAGGTTTGATTTCACATTTTCTCCTCACTCCTTAGGCCCACAGCTCAGACAGAGGCAGAGACGAGCCACTGTATGTCAGAGGCATCTAGATAATTAAAAGTATTTTCAAGGAGGCTGATGAAAATCCCAATAACGAGCTGCCAACGTTAGCATTAGCATCTATTAGCCTGCTGTGTCAGCTCAGGCAGCAATGCATTTT
The DNA here is from genome assembly GCF_001649575.2 of Kryptolebias marmoratus. Classification (NCBI taxonomy): domain Eukaryota; kingdom Metazoa; phylum Chordata; class Actinopteri; order Cyprinodontiformes; family Rivulidae; genus Kryptolebias; species Kryptolebias marmoratus. The sequence goes on from NC_051431.1 coordinate 21,650,018, forward strand.
GGACTGTTTACACAATATTTTCAGTGGATGAAAAACTAAAGTTAAAAGTTGAAACAGGGCTAAAAATAGCTGAATAAACACATAAACAAAATATAGCACATAAACAATCAAATAGCCTTAGACCTTTACACAATTTTCCTCACTTCCTGTATCAGGAATGCTAATGCTAATTATTAGCTTGTACAAAAACACGAATGGTGGAGATCTGTGCTTTTGTTAGTATGTCTGCTGATATAAAAATATGTTATTTGGTGCTACTTTTACAAACTTACTAATGGTTTTACATTTAATATTTCTCTTAGAAGGAGGGAAGAACGCCTGGTGACACTTTTACATCTGAAAAAATTTAATAATGACACACTATTCAGGTCTTCAAGGAAAATACAAGGACTTTCACTGTTTACCAGACAAGCACATACAGGCCTGAGAGGGAAGACCTCAACAAACCATGAACTGAGTCAGAATTATATAAGGTCAGAGGAAAATATGAATTAAAAACAATTGTCTACTCAACACTTGAAATAAAATTGCAGAATTAAAGAAAAGAATGCAGTAGTATGTAGTTGCCTAATGTCCAAGGTGATTGGAAATCAGAATAAAATTTAAAAAAAAAAACATCCTCTCACCATCTTCTACAGTCGGTGACTAACTGAAACAGATGCTGGAAACTTCTTCAACAGTTTTAAATGATGCAATTTGTTCCCAAATGCCCAGAGCAGTTTTTGCATGATATATAAGAAGTTACAATTCTCATAATTTTATATTACAAGTTTACTGTCACTTCAAATAAAAACGCAGACCTAATAGAAGAAGCAGCTTAAACAATGGACTTATTAAGTTTTGTTAACTGAACTATATTTCTATTTCACTTTCTCTGTCCTCTGCTGCATCTTGCAGTTTCCAAGGATTATGTTTTTTTTTTTTCCTGCTACGTCTTTTTTAACGTCACCAATTCCTTGGTGAGTAAATCTGAAGTGCTGGTGTCAGGCGAGCAGTGCGCTGTGTAGACGTTCTCCCTCACACACCCTAACCACGGCTAACAGTTTTTATCCTCCCTTCGGTGTTTTAAAGGTTTGCTCTTGAGGTCTTTTTTTTTTTAATTTTTTGCAACCTTTATAGGCAAACAGTATCATAGCAATGCTGAGCTTGTTGACTGTAGGTCACACAGCTTGTGATTTATGACCAATAAGAAACGAATCCTCTGATTGGTTTCTTTAAATCCTGGTTCAATAGTCCTAACTGTTTCTTTTATCATCCAGAAATAGATTTGACTCCTAAAAAGACGAAACGAAGGACATTCCTTATTGATTTAATGTGTTTTATACATTTCAACTGCATCATTTTGTATTTTAAGGGAAAACTGGCAACCCTCCAGCTGCGGCCCTATCCTCTCCGCTCTGCCCTGTGCTGATGTCTCTGATGCGATTTCACGTCTTTTTGTCTCATGCGTCCGTGTTTGTCTGAGCCAGTGGACAATTACCGCTCTGCTGGGTTGAGTGTGAAGCTTTGGAGCCCAGCCGTATACATCTGCCCATGAATACAGATGCTGGCACACGGTGTTTGGGATTCTCTGTGTCACAAGAGCAGCTGCCTGCACAGCTCTCCGGGCGCCGTCCTCCAGTCGACCACAGCTGGTTATCAGAGCAGATAGTCCACGAGCCTCCGGGCTTCAGCACGCTCTGTCTGAAGCCTCAGCGGTCCGAAGCCTGGGGCTTCACAGTTCAAGAGCGCCTTCAGTTTCCCCCTTCTGTTTAAGGCGCTTCAGAGACAAATGCAGTCTAAAGCATTTGTTTTGTTCTTCTTTTATAAGTGATTACAACATGCTGCATAGTAGCTTTACAGCATATTGACTAAATACCCCCTTACGTTTGAGTATTTGCAAGTAATCAGACAAACCCTTTTTTGTTTATTTTTTTGGTGGGAGATGTTTTCTTGCCAAAAGACCATTAAATTGTCTGCACTACAAAGGTTCAATTTCTCGACAATATGGAGCATTAACATCCATCAATAGCCTTTAAAAATAGGTTACATTCATGAACACAACTAACCCTAAATAAGTCTTTTGGAAATGTTTTAGTATCAGCTAAAGATGGCCAATTATTGCTTTGACATAATGGCATACAGTGTTTGTGCTGAAGAGGGAATAACCTGAAGGATGCAGACATCTAAATACAACTGAGGCATAAAATGCTTCTTCTTCTTTTCTTTAGCACATTTCACTTTGTGTACAAGCAGCTCATTCTCCTGACATTTACTTTCAAAGTGATTAAATGAGCCTGCCATGCTTCTTTCTGCGGGGGTTTCTTTAAATTTTCAACATCTTAGACAGCATATGTCAAGGCGTCAAAATGTCAAATCTAACCTTTGAGGGAAATTTACAAATTACGCCCGGCTGCCAGATATTACAAAAGACTCGGCGTGTCATCTGGAGCTGTAGCTTAAAACCCAGACTGTCTGATTTTAATTTGTGAGCGAGAGGAAAAAAAAACGAAACAAACTGACTGTCTGCAACAATCCGCAGTCCTCCCATCCCCCACATTAGGAGTGTCACACTTTTAGTAACTGAACCCGTGATCCATAATTGATGCTAAAAGCAAAACGGGCAGATAAAAATGGAGAAGAAATGGTTCGGGGTAACCTTTTTCCCGTTGCAACCAAACATAAACTGTGGAACTGCTGCACACACGCAGATAAGGGGGATGTTATCTCCAAGAGAAACCTCTCTGTTGGTAATCACTAAACGCATGAAACTGTGATTAAATACAGACAAGTGATCGCACAAAATCACCCAACAGAATACATGTTGTTTGGGCATTTCATCTTGAAGGATTAATATATTTTGCAGAGAGACGAGACAGACTTTAGGATGATGAGCTCTTCATCTTCGAATGTTTTCTGTGTACTAAATGTAAAAAATGGGTGCTGGCAAAACTAAAAATATGGTACACAAAATATTCTTTCTTTCTTTTAGTAATGCAGATGCACCAGATTTATTACAAATCAAAACTGACTTCTTAATCCTCTCTTTTTTTTTTTTACCGTATTTTCTGGACTATAAGGCGCACTTAAAAGCCTTTAATTTTCTCAAAAAATGACAGTGCGCCTTATAATCCGGAGCGCCTTATATATGTAAGAAGTCGTAATGTTTTAGTAAAACTTTGGTACAACTACAAAGCTGCGCCGCTCGCAGCATTAAGGGTCAGTTATAGTCACACACAGCGCATGGACCTGAGCGAGCGGTGGAGGCATTTAGACGTCGGTGCAGTACTCTTCCGTGAGTTTTGAACCATTTGATTATCTTTGTGACCTCTCATAAAAGGATCATATAAATGCTGATACAGGCGAACTAGCTCTGCTAGAGCACTGAAATTGTCCATTGTTTGGATGTCCTGAGCCAATCACAACTACCAGGTCGAAGTAAACAACTGATCAGTTTTGGAATAGCTCCTCTCCAATCTTAGTTTTATGGTTTATGGTTTTCCGTCTTGCGCCATTTTCCCACACAGGCACTGACCTAAGACGTTATATGTGAATGTTTAACATTTTATGTATTTTGTATTTTCACATCAGAAGATGTTTTCCAGTTCATTTTGCACCAACTCTAGGTCAAGTTCCATTATTCTGTGTAAGTGTAAATTGTGTGTGAAGTTGTTGTGTGAAAATGAAAATTTTAGTTAAAAATGCATTAAAAGAATGTTCAGTTCCAATTCCATGTCAGACTAAATTAATCTAAATTAATTAACTTTTGACTTTGGAGATCATTAAGGCTGGTGGTGGGGTGATTAAAACATTGTTTTTGTGTTTATCCTAAATCTAAGATCATCCTCTAAGCTATTTTTCTCTGGATTCGAGAAGGTTTGTGCTTATAAGGTTTTCAGGCAGCTAAAGATTTCATTCTAACAAACTACAGTTATGAAGCAGCTGAGAGATGAGTTGAGTACCGTACTGCTACTTTCTCTTGCACTGACCGTTTTGTTTCCCCACTTTGATTAGTTAATCCATTTTATTCAAATCACCAAAGATTCTTTATTAAACTAAGTAAGTTTGCACATTTAAACAACTACTTTAAGCAGTTCAGTCAGTTAACTCATGCTAATCAACCAAACTAACGCAAATATTTACACAATAAGCAATTTCTTTTTTAAATCAGGATAATGTAAGTTATTAATAGTAGGCCAACCCTGTTATATTTTTGAGTGTATTTTCCTAATACAGGTGAACGGAGCCTCGTATCAGCTCAGTTACTGTGACCTTTCTGATATGTGACCAAAGTTAGAGAAATCTAAAAGACCCCGCTGCTTAAATCCCAGCAGTTAGATCATATCGCTCCAGCCTTCATTGTGGGGTTTTTTTATGCGAGGGCAGATAAGCAAGAATGGTTTGTCCCCCGACTGTCAGAAAATTGTCAAGTGGGGCTTAGTCATCACCCATTCTCATTTACACAGACAGCCACGGTAATGGCCCCATTTGCCTTTTTACTGCCCTCTTCTAAATGTGCCCAAATCTGTAAATTGATTTGAAATCTTTCGGTTTGTAGCTGCCTTTCATTATCAGCCCCGGCGGTTTGCACAGCTGAAGAGACGCTGGCACATTATCTAAGCAAGCAGGCGCTCTCTCAGGCTCCCCTACCCCCTCTGCTAATCTACTTATCAGCCACTGATAGCAGGAGCTTGAATTGGCTCCGCTAATGGAAGCTACTCAAATAATAGTCTTTTCTGAACAGTAAAACCCGACAGTGCGTCGCTCTGAATCAAGCACGTGGAAGGGATGGAGTTGTCCTGTGGGTTTACAACCCCTACAAAAGGAAAAGGATGGAAAAAAAAAGAAGAAGAAGCTCTCAGATAAAGAAGCTATCCCTTCATTTCATTTTGCTCATTCTGGACTCTGCGTCCGTTTACGCCATGCAAACCACGGAGTCGGTATTAACACGTCGCCCTTTTATTTAGTGAATTTCAGAAGTTTTGTGGTCGGTAGAAGATAAAAAACCAAAATTACAGCCATCCTGACAAGCGGACTTTTACCAAGAATCACTCAGAGCCACTGCAGCACGACGCTGTTGTTTCGAAGTGGGTTTTATTTTCCTTCTTTTAACTGGATGCTCATCGAATTTCATCAAACCAGGGACTGGCTGGATTTAATAAGCAGAATGTGGCTCTGAATTAAAGAAAGTCTGAGATAAAATGTGTTCATGAACCTCGCCAGGCAGATAGTAAAATGGCAATATCAAGACTTAACAGATCTAGATCAGTCATTTTAAAACAATCTTTGTGCAAAGAACGTCAACAATCTCTCAGAACACAACTACACTGAAATCTGTGCTACGCTGCAATTAACTCACTGCAAAAACTTTGTCCTCTCCTTCTGTTTTATTACCTAGAAACACAAAAAATGTTCCAACTAATTGATGACTGAAGTACTTACTGCAAGAAAGCAAGGTGAGTGCTAAAATGAATTCCTACTCTTTTATTTTAGAGCTTAAGAATTGTGATGATGTTACATCTTCCCACGCCTCTAACGTCCCTCTGTAGAGGGTTCATGTGTGGAAAACAGCAACAGGGAAGGAAGGAAATGTTTATCTGTCTGACGGTGATGTACGTCCACCGACCTGCTGCCGAGGCTCTTCTTTGTGCCTCTTCCATCTCAAGTATTGAAATCCTGTTCAGCTTTCGTTAGCTTGGATTTGTGTCTCGAAAGTGTAGTGCAAAAGTTTTAACCCACCCCGAGCTTCTTTACACTCTGGTCCAAGCTGCCAGACTTGTTTGTAACTTTTCGGGTGACCTTAAAGACTATTTTTTCATGTTTTTTGGAGCATCTTTCATAGTTTTTCTTAGACTTTGTTGTTGTTGGTTTTTTTTACTCATGCTCAGTTCTTGTGCCTAACCATGACAGCATATTGTGCAGTTTGTGCTTAAAAACAATAAGGAAAGTGGAAAAACAAACAAACAACAACAGTATCCGATAGACTTGTCTTTAAGAAATAGTTAAAAATGCAACAAAGAACGGACACGAGACAAAAGAGAAATGCATGATCACTGACTGCATGTCAAGTTTTCAGCTAATACCTCTTTGAGAATCACTATGTCGTTGCTAAAACACTTTCTTGGCTGCCATTTGTGTTACTGTCAGTATTTTTGTGTATTTTTTGGAAACGAAACAAAGCGTAACAGTTGTGTCTTTGTGATTACCTGCTGGTAACAAACGATCCAATTTAAAACTGGTTCTCTGCTGAGGTGTCTGTTACAGTATGAGTCGACGAAACACTGGTGCATCTCTTTGAGTTTAGGAGCCAGAATAATTTGCCCGAACAAAGAAAGGTTCATCTGTAAATAGTCAGGCCCTGGACTGAAACTGAGAGGGAAAAAAAACAACAAAACAAAATATAAAAAGTTATTTTAAATTTACAACTTTATTACACCAACATGTGCAACTTTTAAGACTGCTGCTGCTTTAAGACGTGGATTGTCTGGTCAGAGTTAAACTTCATTTCTCCAAACTGAAGTGGTTCTCAGAGATATCTTCGACAGATAAGATATTTACTGTTCATAACTTTTCCACAGAACCCTGCTGTACTGCTTTAAATATTGCAAACAAGAAAGTCATGTCATGCAAAGGATAAAGTGTTAGGATTTTGAGTATTTTTGAGTTATTTTTGGAGTTCTTTTGTATTGGGTTTTAATATTTTCTCTTCTTTCTCTAGTTTTATTGTTGTTCTTGTTTAGTTTATTCCCTGTGTTTGGTACTGTGAGTTTTGTGTGGTTGTGCTCCCTCTGCCCTTTGTGTCATTGTTCACATATCCTCAGCTCTGTACCTGTCAGCCTGCCACACCCATCCGCACCTGTCTCTAGTTTGTAATCAGTCACCTGTGTCCACTTACCAATCAGCCTCTGTCCTTATAATCGATTCCTCAGCCTCCATTACTCACTGGTTCGTTGTTGCTGTGATGCGCTATCTGGTTCTCCTCGCGGCTCACGCCTTGTGGATCTGTGGTCTGCCTTTAGTAAGTTTCTGTTTGCTGCCACGTCGAGCCTTTTATTTCCTCCTTATTATAATAAATCGCTTATTTAGTTCTGCAAATATGAGTCTGCATTCTGGGTTCATTTACTACAACCTGATATAAAAGAAGGAAGAGTACATCGTTCCCAGATTTTCCAGCTGGATGTCCTTGAATAGCAGCATTCCAACAGCATCGTAGCCGAGTTGTAACCCTCAGAACCGAAGAGAGGTAGATTTGGGTCCATTTGACCCGAAGGCCACGGGAGGGTTAAGATGTTGAAACGGAGCCGTTGCAAGTTTAAAATTCACAAAAAGGGCTCTTAAATGTCAAAGACCGGTAATCCGGATCTGAGGTCTCGCTGCACCTCGTTTAAATCCAACCCAAAGACGTCTCAGAATCTAATTCTGAGCATAGAGGTGGGAGAAAAAAAAAAACCTGTCACGAACGCCCATTTAAACACAAACTAATCAGCTAATTATCACAAGCAGCACAATCCGTCAACCAAACAGGTAATTAGCTCACGAGTAAGCAGCCATCATCTATCAGTTCATCTCAAGCTTCCTTTTGTAAACTCATGTCTTCTTCTTTCTCTTCTGTTAGGGTCCTTAGTTTAAGTAAAACCACGACGCCAGAGCTCGCCGGGATCTCATTGAAATGCGGGCAGCTGGGTGCCTTTTTCAAAAGAGATGCAGCTCAAAGTCTGTCTCTCAGATAAAGCTATTAGTATATCGCTCTCATTTCATCTCACCTGAAATAGGAATGTGAGGGGAGGAAGAAAAAAGAAAAAGTCTGTGTGAAGTGAATCTTCTGCTTTGTAAATTAAAGAAGACGGGCTTGTGGTGCTCTGCCTTATCAGTGTTCCTTTGTACGTGTTCAGTGTTAGTAAATTCGGACCGGCTCTGAAGGCGTTCGTTCCTGAGTGTGGGTTTTTTTTCTTTCTTTCTGCAAGGCTGTCGCTCTGGTTTTGCAGAATGAGAAAGCTCCCAGAACTGCTGGAAATACTTTGTTAAAGATTTCCTTTATGAGCCGTCTCCAGGCAAAACAGGCCGGAGCAGGTTCTCCCTTCCTCCGGCACAGCGTTTCCACCTTTCAGATGTTTGAGCGAATATGAAGGAAACCTGCAAAGGGGTCACGAGTATTTACGACCCAGAGCCTGAAGAGAGGAGGAGGGGGGGGATGAAGTCCAAGGTAAAATTGGAAAAACTCTTTTAATTTCACCCGGTGCACGACCTCTGCCACCCTGCAGCTTCATCGCCTGTAATTCATTAAGGGGTTTGAGTTGGAGGTAATTACTCCTGCTTCATCTGGGCTGTTTGCTGACGCTGTTGGGAATCGTAGCGTGATTTTATTTTTTTATTTTTTTTTCGCAAGCTGAAAGGCCAGCGTCCACAGACGGGAGCATGATCAGCTGCTGCGGTTTCGCTTCACCAATCGTTTTACAGAAAGAGATAACAGCTTAAACATTATCATTTGCCTCTTTGACGAGAGTAGACTGGAAAAATGTGACGTATGCAGGTGGGGTTGAAGGTGATCAAGTATCGCTTTGTATTTATTAAAACAAAGAAGCAACAAGGAAGGCTGCAGCTCTTATTTTGATATAATTAAACACCTAATGAGAAGGCAGTTTCATAAAGTAGAATATGTAAAGACTATTGTTAAGGGGACAAATGCATGAACATCTAAGCACGGGTTTTGTCCATTTTCACGCTTTGAGAGAAAAAAAAACATGCAAATTACCTATCAGAATGTGTGGCTTGATTGGGAATAGTGTGCCTTACGACGGGAATAAATTTCCCCATAGAAAACAATAGATTTTAGTGAAACACGTGAGAAGAGCCAGCCCTCCTTGGAGCTCCATAACTCTGTCATATTTCACAGTGGAAAAAATCTTTTTAAAGTTTAAACTGTATTAGCTGCTTTGGCACACTTCAAGAGCTCTTCAGAATTTTTTCTAATTTAATATAATTGAGGAGAATTTGTATGAATCTTGTAACATTTCTAGAAAATCTACTAATCCTGAAAGGGCCTCACAAATGCATGTTTCCCATCTAGGTGTATTAGACACCAGGCCACCGCATTTAAATATTTCTCATGAAGCTATGGTTTTATTTATGGGGGCAAATGGAAACATTATTTTAGCTGACCTCCCCTGGCTGCTAAGAAGATTTTTGCCCAATTTGGCCCAAGACCTTAGCCAATCGATTATAAGTAGAGTAAAAAATTTACATCCTCCAACTCTTAAATACAGCACTTGACCAAAAAAAAAGAAAGGAAAGGAAAAAAAAAAAGCCAAATCTCTGAGAGTTGGTCCAATGTGGCTTATCTCTAAAACCTGATTGTTATAATCCCTGTGAGTGAAGATGTCCTCTCTGGAAGGCTTAAGATGAACTAAAAGGCAAACACATCTGCTGCCTCAGAGCTGCACACGTCCTCCACCTAAATACTCATTGGATCGTGTCTAAAGGAGGGAGAGCTGGAGGCCTGGTTTTATTGTTGTGAGAGCGCCACCTACTGATCTGAGTCCTGTTTAACATCCAGCGGACATCTGTGCTGTCAGGGTCTCATAGGTTAAAAACAAAGAAGCAAAGTGTTGAGGCTTGGCAGCAGCTTCAGCTGCTTTTCTGATCCTTTATTAGGATGAAGCTCCAAGTATACTGGAGCCTCTTTCTCATCTGGTAAAGAGAAACTGTAACATGAATGGTAAGTCAGACAACTGATTGTACAACTGAACAATGACTCTTTGACACATATAAACTTAAAGTGTTGGTTGCAACGAGAACCAAAGGATTTGGTAAGTGTAAATGGAGAAAAATACCCCCTTAATATTCAAATTGACTCCGAAAGGCTGCATCTTCTGGAAGTAAATCATCAGACGTGGATTTCGAGAACTATCAGAACCCTTTGGGCTCAGAAGATAATCTCTTATTCTGCTCCGCAGAGGGGGGAAACAGCTGAAGACAGGCCGGTAATTTAACATGAAGGTAATTACACAATTAAATAATTGCAGTTGTGTGTACTGCTTGCGCATGCTATTATCTCTTCCTGCGTCTGATATGGAGGAGCTTCGCTCCTTTTGTTTTCACGAGGATGGGGGTCTGGTTGCTTGGCAACACAGCATGTGTAAAACAAAGTTGACCTATAAAATGAGCCACTTATAATAAACTTTAATATGAAAAAACGCAAAGATTGCAGCTAAGATTTATGTCATTAAGCTGCAGTTTGATGGTTTTTATTGACAGGATAGACATGAAGGCGGGTGATAATGTTTTTGCCTCTGTGTGTGTGTGTGTGTGTGTGTGTGTGTGTGCGCCTGTGTTAATTTGCCTGATTGTTAGCAAAATATTTTATGAAGCACTATTTTAATGAAGCTGTCAGAAGATAATAATTTGATGTACGTCTGCAAATGATTATCTTTCGAAGTCAAACTAACTCAAGATGGCCGCTGCAGCTAATCCACCTTAGCCGACTGAAAAATGGCTAAAACTCGGCCAGTTGTACAGATATCGAGCTACAGTTTGGTGTGGTAGTAGCTGAAAGTCATCCTCAACACAGCCGTCAAGCACGACACAATATGTTACAGATTTCGCCCAATCGGCGATAACTCTGTTATTTCTCAATATAAGAGGAGTTTAGTAAAACCATGGCATTAAAGGCAGCAGGGGATATAAATCCTTTAATGTCTTTTGTTTGTTTCAGTGCTCAAAACTATGCTGGACCTGTAAATATAATAATATATTATAATAAAGCTATTTTAAAAGCAATTTAGGATGTTGACTTGAACTATTTCCTCTGAAAGAGAAAAGTAATAATCCCAAAAGGTGAATTTGATAGTGCCATTTATTAAACTGACACTCAGTCCGGGTTGTTGCAGCTGCTTGTCTCGTTGTGGGGGTTTTGTTTTTAATCCAACGACATGTCACTGAATAAGAAAAGGTCTTCATTAATCCTGTGCCGTTTGCATCTTTCTTTGCTGTAATTTTCGTTTTGGCTCCCGTGTGATTTATGACAGGGATCTGCTTCTGTGAATGTATTCTCGTTGCTCACAGCGCAGGCTAGTCAAGATGTGTCTTTGCCTTCATGCACAGTTAAGTTGCAAAAGTAAGGGAACAAGCAGATCTGCTGCATATAGGCTTCAAATGTAATCTTCCTTTAGCTGTTTCCTTTGAGGTTCAGAGCAAGACATCAGCTCACGTGGGCTAATTCCCACATACCTCGCTTGAAATAACAGCCTCAAACCAACTCTTTTTTTCTTTATCATCAAATTAAAGCATGTGTATCACATATATCCATAACTTAAGACCTGTGTGTGATGCCAATAGCTTAAGAGATGGGGCTGAATGTAACACTGAACATGGCTCAGAAGATCTCAGATACGAAACATTTCTTTTTGTTATAAACGGCTTCCTAACAAATCAGTGATGTGACGCATTAGTGCACACACACTGACCTTATTAATCAACACTTTACACAGGGACGGCTGGTATAAGTGGGCCAGTAGGGCTAAGCCCTCCCTGGTGTTTACAGTAAAAATGTTAAAATACCTGATAAACACAAATTAAAAATATGGTATCATATTTTGTGAAATGTACAACAAAACCGGTGCCAAACTCCAGTCTTTCCAAAGGACTAACTTTTCTCAGCCCCGATCATTTAATGTAATTTCACATTGTCTTGTCCCGCCCCCTCGGTTTGCTGCTTATTTGGGCTAATGTAGTTCAGCCCAGGGCCTCAGGCTTCAGCCAATGAGGGTGGACGGATGATAACGTGCAACGAGTGCGAGTGTACGTGGGTGTGGTTAGGCGCTGACTGAGTAAGTATGATGGCAAGCAAGATAAACATAAACAAGGTAGATTATTTTATTTATTTATTATTTTATTCAATTTCTCACCCATTTTTCTTAATGTCTTTGGGGGTAAAAAGCAGAAGTGAAGAGGTTGGGGGTGGATAGACCAAAGGATATTCAAAAAAGGAAAAACGACACTTTACAATATTGCACATCTTGTTTGATTTCATTTTATCAGTGTGATAAGTAATTGCGTGAAGGAGTGTGGTGCAGTGTTATGTAAAGCTGTTTGACTGGGGGAAAAAAATCATCTAAAATAATTGTAGTTGAAACTCTTAATGCAGGGAAACAACCAACAGAGGCTCTGTGTAAGCTTGGTTTTTGGTGGTGGCTTGTTTAAAGGTTGTCTTTATGCTGAAAAAGGACATAATGTCAATTTATAGCAGGTTTTCTTTATTTCAAATTGGATGCTTCTGTTGTTGGAATCCAAACTGCAGCGTTTTATTATATATATATCTGTTAGCCCACCCTACAAATATCACCACCAGCCGCCACTGAGTTTACACAATATATAGGGTATAACTGAACCATCAGGAGTTGAAACACATCAGACAGTGAAGGTTTGAATTTGATCACTGACCTTTCACAACCAAAGTCAGAACACTTTTATTTCTTCAAATAGTACAATGACATTTATTAAACTTAGCAACACCAATTAATATTAGTTCAAACTAGTTTGTCTAATAAGCACATTGTCATATTCTAAAAACTTTGTATAGGAAGAAACAAGGGCAAGATGCTTGGATGTGTCAGCGTGGGGTGGTTTGGCTGTAGTGTCTCTAACAGGAGTTATTGTAAAGGTTTAATGCGTGGGACTGATTTACGTTTAATGATTGGTGTGTCCTTCAAGTTATACAACTGTCATGGTTTGTGGGCTTTTACAGTAGTTCATGCTGTTCCAGTTCACCCAGGATGTTGGCGCCACGCGGCTGCATCGTGGCAAATTTGGAAAACATCCGGTGCAAAGTCAGTCGTAATGCTGCCACGCTCTCAGTACTTAGGAAAGGAGTTTGTTTTTTTTCTCCTGAAATTCCCTCGGGACTCTCTCCAGCACCCTCACTGCGCTCTATACACCCACCCTGGCATGAGAATCCACAGGACGGGTTTTAATGAAACTCTCAGAAGGTTTTCATCAGATGTTCCCCTACAACTGATTACCTTTTGGAGTCAACCAATTCAAGATGGCCACGATATTAGTCACCATTCAGTCAATATGACAGATATTGAGCTGAAATGTTACTGTGTCTGAGAGTCATTCTCAACACGTACTCTGAGTGAAACATTTCACAGTTCTGCATGAGATTGCAGATGATGTTTTCAAAGTTTGACCAAAACTCTCTCAGTTCTCATAAGATAACATAAGATGACATTAGTCTCCATTTTAAAACGTGTAAAAAAAAAAGAGCTTATTTGCTCTTGACTGTCTGGAAAAGTTGCAGTTGCCAAATACCAATGATGTCAAAGTGCTTAAGAAATTATTTGCTTCTATCGTGACATGATTGACGGGTTCCATAATATGAAAAAGTGAAGATTTACAAAATAGCACACCTTATCTTAAGCTGGTGGTTCAGCTGCATTTGTAGCCCAAAGAGCCGTTCTTCAGGAAGCTTCTCGTAGCAGAAACAGGGTGAAGCACTTTCACGTTTAAACTGATTTCTGCGTCAGTGGGTGGGAAAGTGTGAAAGCTCGATGAAGCCGTGGGCTGCAGATACAACACTCGGGCTCCTCTCAGCCACCTAAAATCTGCTGAGTAGCTGAAAAGCAAGGCGATGATCCGGGGGGATTAATCACATGATGGACTGGAGCTGATATGTTAAGAGAACGTTGAGGGGTCTTGGAGAGCAGTTGTAAATCTTCCTCCTTGCACCAAGCCTCAAACGTATCCGTGTGGCTCCGAAAAATTAGCTGCGAAGTCTAACAAGGGGTAGATGTTTCCAACCCAGGGTTTGTGATCTAGTCTAAGACCTGGTCTGGACCTGGTCTGGACTCTGCAGTGGTAGTTCACGCTCCAACACATCAGCTTTTGTTTGCTTCTACACAAACTCTGAAGCTGAATTACAGACTGACACAGTCACATTGACCTACTGGAAGAGGTGGGTACCAGGGGGAAACATGAGACGTTGTGACTTTTGGCTTTTAAACCGAAAGTTATTCTGACTTTAGCACATTTTTTAAAAACATGAATGTTACCAGTGACCCAAACGAAGCTGCCGCTGTCCAAAGATATTTTGAGTCGGGACATACATACGAGGTGATGCTGGTCATGCTTTCAGGTTCAAAAGCCAAACTTTGCCGTCATCCAATCAGGATGTCATTGTGGTTTTAAATTTGTTGTTGTGTTTAGTGATTTGTTGACGTGGTTTGTACTTCAGGGCCACCACACATGTGTCGGGGGAAAACAACCTAAAAAAAAACCACACTTTTTTATTTCTCAAACTTAATTTGTTTTCCTTATTGTACTACCACTTCACAGTAAGGGCACACTTATGAATTACTAATAAATAGTCAATAATGCAGTGATCATTTCTTCTGTAAACACTTTTTATTCTGTAAAACTCAAAAATAATCAGCAGTAGATAAAACAGAGATTACTGACTTCTTGTTTCATGCTGAATACTGTCAGTGAGTTACCTGCATGCGAGCACTATGAGCATTTGGTAAAACAAAGTTGGTTTTGGCAAATAAAATTATTTAGTTAGAAAAAAAATAAGCTAAGCAGCTTGCAAAAATGACTTTAACCTGAATGAATAAAAGAACGACAAAGGTGAGCCTGCTTCAGTGAGTGAACAGTGTTTTATTAATGCTTTGTAAAGTGTTTATAAAGTCATAAAAACCTGTATGTTTTATTGTAGTACTGCTACTGTCCCATACACGTGTTAAAATATCATCTAGTTTTTTTGGGTTTAATAAGAATCTGACCAACAATCTAAAGCAACTGTACTTTACTTTCATTTGATCTACTTTGTTGTTGTTTTTTTGTTTTACCAATTAGATATGAAGTAACTGCAATAAATGAAGCAAAACAGGCTTAATGAAAATGTCTGCTGTACACATTGTTTGTCTTACACTATTGTGCGTCCTGTAAAAGCACAACTCTGTAATTATGGTATTTTTTTTAGATTTCCTTTCAAAAGGCAGCTCTCCATCCTTCACTGTGAGATCTAACACTATACGGTTTTGAAAGGTTTGTTTTGAGAAGCTGTTGGCCTGAAATAAAGGTCTCTTGCATCGTCTTTACTAATTAGCTCCCCAATCAAAACACATTTTCAAGAGGAAACCTTAAAGACAAGAGCTAAAAGCAAGCTTTTGTGAAGTAAAGCCTTGAATTAAATCTAAGCAGAATAAGAGCTCTTTAACGTATGTCAATCATCACATTGACTTCTAAACAAACAATTTCACTTTCAGTTCAAATGTTATATCTCAGGTTTGTAAAGCACCTGCAAAGACTGCAAGTAATAACATCAGATTACAGTATTTTTATGGAATGGCAGTGTTTTAGAAGAAGAAAAGATTCAAAATGCAGGAGGATAGCTTTCTGTCACATTTGCAGATTGTTGGAGCCAGGATGCAGGCAGACAAAGCAGACTGAACTGAAATAATTTTATTTTAAGAAAAAAAAGGCAGACGTGAAAGCAAACAAGGAGCTTACTTAAACAACAGATCACAAAGAACACGAGGAGCAGGCTTGACTGTGGAAAGAAAGAAACATCAGAGCGGCAATGAACCAGCAGGAATACAATGAAAAGGAACTGAATATGAAGGCTGGGCTGAAGAGGAAGTGGAAACAGGTGAGTGATTAGCAACCAGGCACAGGTGCAGGCTGACTGGAACACTACTGAGCCGAGGGTAGGTGAATATTGGCACAGAGAAACACAGGGAACAAGACAATACCATAATTTAAAAGGCAGGGAGCACAAGGAGCAAAGCTACAGGATAATAAATATCAAGATGAAAACACAAGGAACAAACTTAACACAAGGATCACATGAAAAACCAAATACAGAAGAACAAGAAAAAAAAAACAACTAAAATCTGACAATTTTCTACTTTCTGGACCCACTCGATCTTCAGGGTCAGGTTCAGGGTGGCTCGAAGCTGGTGTCCAGAGGTCAGGCTACCGGTCCGTCACAGGGCCGAAGGGGCAGAGAGACGATCAACCATCACACCTAGTGACAATTTACAGTCGCTAACTAACCTGATATGAATGTTACTGAGGAGGAAACCAAAGTACAGACAGTGAAAACCCACACATAGAGAACAAGGACGTGGCATACTCCATGAGAAGTCAAGAAGTCGGTTCACGGTCACATGGTCACGAGACTTTTGTTTCACACACCTCTCACCTCACTCCAAGGAAGCTCCTCCCTCCTCCAACAGCATTTTTCCAACCGTTTTCTCAACTCTCCTGTCCTTGGACAGATTTTTGCTTCCCTGACCATGACCAGACGTGTTTACAGGACACGCCGTTTGGCATTTGCAGATTTGACGGTGCACAGTAAAGTGCGAAGGAAGGGAACGTGCCCGGCTGAGGCGTACTTCCTCCCGGCCACCACAGCCACAAACATCCACCTGTGTCTCCACAGTCTTTCTTTAAGTTCATAGGTTTCCGAGTTTTGCTGGAACAGTTTTAAAGGCGGATGGATTTTCTAACAGCCTCCAGCTGCTTCTCAGCGGAGCAATGGAAGACAAAATGGCTCCATTAAAGCTCACCGTAAACAACTTCAGACCAATCACACGACACTTGGCGCGAACCCCTGTGAGAAAAAGTGTTTAGGCCATGTGTCACGAAGGGGCGGATGAAGCTGCTACGAGAACAAAATGACAGAATTTTCGTCACGTGAATGAGAGCCGACTTTGTGACTTCTCAAGGCCTTTAGGTTGAACCGACAGCCATCTTGCTGAGAGGCAACACCACCAAGAAAACCTTCATTTTTACAAATGACTTAATTTCAATTTTAATACTTGACAGTATTTTCAGTGTTTGAGACTGATATGCTAAAGAAACATAAGCTCTTTATTTATGCATGCTGTCTTTCGCAGCTAATGCAAACACACACACTCAGACGCACGCATATACTGTATTTCTAGTTTCCAGTGACCTTTACTGCTAAAACATAAATCGCAGTTAGAATTAGAGAATGATGTCCCACATTTTTCAGATGTTCAGGAACATCTGTCTCAGAAAGTTTAAAAACAAAACTCCTCCTTGTTCTGTTCTCACCATGTCTGAAGCATCTGCTTCAAGAGACATTTTTTCACAGATGATTTAAGAAGTCTGTGCGTTGGTGACAGACGTGCCAATCAGGCAAGGGGGAATCAAGAAGAAACAAAACAAAAGGAGTCATAAATGACAGCACAAACATATGAATATGATGTGGTACACGCAGTCTCCAAATGCTCTTTCATTTGTTTCAGAAAAGGGTAGCTGTAAGATAATAAGTGTGTACAAGTAAGCATATTAGTAAACATGCATGTTAGTTGAAATTTGTGATGAACACATCTGCAAACCATTGTTTAGTTCAAATAATTTATAAATTATACCGTATTGCCAAAACTATTCACTCATCTCCCTTCACACAGTTGAGTGACGTCCCATTCTTAATCTATAGGGTTTAATATGATGTTGGACCACGCTTTGCAGATAAAACAGCTTCAACTCTTTTGAGAAGACTTTCCACAGGTTTAGGAGTGTTTATGGGAATTTTTGACCATTTTTCCAGAAGCTCATCTATGAGGTCAGACACTGATGTTGGACAGAAGGCCTGTCTCACAGTCTCTGCTCTGATTCATCCCAAAGGTGTCCTGTCAGGTTGAGGTCAGGACTCAAGTTCTTCCACACCAAACTCCCTCCTCCATGTCTTTATGGACCTTGCTTTGTGCCCTGGTGCAGTCATGTTGGAACAGGAAGAGGTCATCCCCAAACTGTTCTCACAAAGTTGGGAGCATGAAATTGTCCAAAAACGTCTTGGTACGCTGAAGCATTGAGAGTTCCTTTCACTGGAATGAAGTGGCCAAGAACAGTTCCTGAAAAACAAACCTACACCATGATCCCCCCTCCACCAAACTTTACACTTGGAAAAATGCAGTCAGACAAGAACGGTTCTCCTGGCAACTGACAGACAGAGAAGTGTGATTTGTCCCTCCAGAGGACACGTCTCCACTGCTCTACAGTCCAGTGGGGGCGTGTTTTACACCACTGCATCTGACGCTTTGCACTTGGTGATGTAAGGCTTGGATTCAGCTACTCAGCCATGGAAACCCATTTCATGAAGCTCTACGCACTGTTCTTGAGCTAATCTGAGGGCCACATGAAGATTGGAGGTCTGCAGCACGTTGGTGACCTCTGTGCTCTATGAGCCTCAGCATCCACTGAGCCCACTGTGATTTTACATGGCCTCCCTCTTAATTTTATACACCTGTGGCCATGGAAGTGACTGGAATACATGAATTTAATTATTTGGATAGGCGAGTGTATACTGTTGGCAATATAATGTATATAGTGTTTGGGTTTTATTTTTTTATTTTTTCCTGTGAAAATATGATTCAAACCCATGCAACTTTAGGAAATCACAAAGCAGTTATAGTTATCATCAAACAAATATAAGCTGAATCCATATAGTTTACATGTTTTAACGTCATGTTCTCAAAGTGAAAGCACACGTGACAAATTTGATATAGGATTTGAAAGTTTCAAAAGTATACAAAAGCTAATATGCACACTGATACACGCACAGATACATCCCAACATGGCTGGTAGACATTAGTGGTTAAAAACATTTAACATCTCCCACTGAACACACTCATCTACGTGATCATCATTATCTAAATGCACAAACTCTGAACATATTTTTTAAATTAGCAGTACTTTGCACTCCAGCCAACACCTTTCTCAGATCCTTGCATATATCAGGGGTTTATTTCTGTGTAAGTGTTAAATTTTTAGTTTTAATTAACATGCCAACAGAACGCGGCGTGTTCATCTGTCTTTTCCACGGGCCAACTCCTAAAATCCTTTGGTAAATAAACACCTGGCTGGTAAACTGTTGGGTAATTAATGTTACATCTGCTGTCATTTTTCATGCTGTTGTTTCGGTCTGTACATGTTAATTACTTCTGGCCTGCGTAAGGATTCATCTCACAGCAGTTCACTGCTTTGGGAAGATTTGAGAAATTACCCAATTAATGCCAAATTGTTTATTAACTGAGTGTGCAGGAATAAATGGTGGTGTGCCATATGGATTGTAAAGTCCTTTAAGAACAATTTGTGACACTGAGAAATAAAACTTACTTTGAGAGTTTGTTTTGTTCATTTTGCTGTTGGGGTTCATTCTGTGTGATCTGCACTGGAGCTGATTTACATTTCTGAGCAGCTTTGTTTTATTGTCCAAACACAGTTTTGGAAACTTGCTTGTGAATAAGAAGGCTCTCAGTACTATTTCAACTAATTCAAGCATTTTTTGAGAGCACATAATACTTATTCACACTTCACACCTAGATTTGTTTTTTGATTTGAAAAGTAAATTTTGATAGTTTTTAATAGGCTATATAGCATTTCTTTTATTATTATTATTATTATTATTATTATTATTATTATTATTATTATTATATGCATTTTGTGGCTATGTTTTATACAAATAAGTATAAAGTGACATGTTCTTGCTTGCCTTGCGAATGTGAATACAAGTTTCTTATTTAAATCCCATTTCTCTTCAGCGATTCTCTTTTTTTTAAAAACTACAAAAAGTAATGTCTAAAGTGTAGACGACGCTAAAAAATACAGCTAATGGATACTTTTTGCACCATCATGAAAACATATTCCACTTTTCCATGACGGAAAAGAGCTCTTTTTTCCCTGCAAAAAAACATAATTATACTGTTGCTGTGGCCACCATGGCTTTCCAACATTGGTTCTCATTTTCCCTTTGTTATAGCTGCCTCTTCAGCTGGGTTAATCCAGAGTACACTTTATACTTTACCACACTTTACTACACTTTAGCACACTTTGCCCAGCGTGTGCCTCCAGGTTTGCATCCCATGCCGCCGTGTCACTGAACTGATTATGTGGCAGCTTGGTGTGAAAAAAGACCAAACGAGAGAGGGAAAGAGACAAGTGATCACGTTGTGTGACCGAATTCATATTTTATATCAGGACCCATTAATGAAATGGTTTTGATTCTGTCAGTACATGTGACTATTGTAGCAGCTGGGATTATTGAATGATTGTGATTCGTGCAGCATAAAGGGCAGAAAACACACATGCACATAAATTTGCATTTTAAAAAAAAAAGTGAGCTCAAATGTATGTATGTGAGAACTAAGGTATTAATTAAGTTACAAGCCCTACTTGTAACTTAGCATGAATAGGTTTTTTTTAGCTACCATAAAGGTGAATAATACTATACCTAGATAAAAAGTGTTTTATTTAATGCAGCAAAACCACTAAAATAAGGCATTTTACTGTTTTTTCTTGCCAGTAGTAGCATGTTTACGCTAAGCGCACTGAGGGCTTCAACAAATGCAGAGTTACAAGAAACAACTACTACTACCTCCCAGCGTCGAAAAATAAGACCTTTATGGTGAACTCATTAGCCTGGATTGGATTAGGTTCAGAAAACTGCAATTTTAAGTTAAACAAGCTGGCTGATAATGTTTTAGTAAAACGTACTGGAGCGTGGATGCTGGCTACTGTAGCAGCAGGCCTGAGGAAGTGCTGAAAACTGACTGCAACATCTCCTTTTGTCTGTGAGATGTTGCAGTCAGTGTCAGAATCTCCATGTGAGACGTTATGTTGTTTAATCATGTGTTTCAAAAATTAAAAAGAAAAAAAAAAAGTGATACCCTCCCTCTTGCAGCCCTGCGTGCGGCAGCGTCGGTGAAAATTAGCATATGCTCTTTGCGTGTTGTGTTCCAATCAACGCCATTTGAAGCCAGAGCTAATTAATACCCACGACTCCTGCAGGGTAGGTTGTCGCTGGACTGAATTCCAATTAAACCCTTCTACCACTCCGCTCGAAAGGAGGCAGGTGCTGTTCGAGTTTAAAGGGGCTTAGGCCGTGAACAGAGACAGCTAAAGTATTGTTTTACCGGCGTACAAAACAAGAAAACCTGACAAACAGCAATGCCTGCTTAACTGCAGCGAATAAACACCCATATAATTAGCCAGACGTCATGTGACGAGAGTCCCGTACGGCAGGTTTCTGTAACTTAAAAGGTAAAGACAACTCTGCACAGCAGATGCAGCTGTGAGGACGTGCAGCAAACAGCACAGTCATTAGGCGAAGTGTCAGAGAAAAAGACATTAAATAAGAAAGGAAATTCCTCACGTGAGATGATCTAGAGTTCATTAGCTACAAACAAAGACACGTGAAATGATATATGAGGATTCACGAACCCTAAAAAATAGTCAATGCGAACATTATGTGAACCGATACTGTTTGCTAACAATAAAACTGTATTACTAAATATTAAACCTGAGCTGCTGTAAGAGCATTATCTCAATTTTCGTTTTACTTTCAGCGTCTAAAGGGAGGTTAGGTTTTGGCTAAATGTTTACATCCGGGGTCCTAAAACACAAACATTAGTTGCTTTTATATACACTGTATACTTTGTCTGAAAATCAGGCAGCTCGTTCTTTCAAAATGAAATTCTACAATAACAGATATATAGGCCATAGACATACAGTAAATGTTCAGCATTGAGCAGTAAATTAAATCAGGCACATTGGGTTCAGAACTCACACTCCTCGAGTCACGAGTCTAAAATTCTGCCTACAACCTCATCATGACAGTATGACGCCGAAGTGACTGCCATTCCAAGTTAAAGTCCTATATTTCCTCTCAGAGCTCTTGGAGAACGTGACTCTGAGCTACTACCGCACCAAGGTTTAGCTCAATATCTGTAATACTGGTTGAGTTTCAGTCCCCTAATGTCAGCTGGGTGTGGCGGCCATCTTGAACCAGTTGTAAATGTACATCCGTATTTACTTTCTGGGAGTTTCTCTAAAAGCCGTCCAGAGGCTCATGAGGTCATTTGGTGACACACAGACAGGGCTGACGTCAAAGTTTTAAGCAAAGACTTCGCACAACGAGCAGCAGTTTGTGTGTGTATGTGTTGGGAATGATGTTCAGCTACTACTACACCAAAGATTAACTCAATATCTGTAAAATTGGCCCAGTTCTAGACATTTTTCGGTCCCCCTAATGTCAGTTGGCTCTGGCAGCCGTCTTGTGTTGAGTTAACTTTGGAAATTATTCAGATGTAGAAGTACAACCAAGACCGGACTGTCCAAAGAGCTTACCAGGGAAGTAGCCCCAAAAAAGTATAATTTATTCAATGTATTTCATGGATGAATGTTTTACAAACACCTTGTTTTACTTATTTCCAATAAGGCACAAACTCACATCACTGGAAAGAGTTTTAATCTGCTGAAGCAAACATTGATTAACAACTGCTTAATGGGTTGTTTATTTCCTTCAGTTTTCTTTCTCTCTTTTTTTATAGTTTCAAAGTCAATACAGTACTGCTAGTTTAAACAAATGACTTTACTCTGTGTTATCCTGAGCCATAATTGGTTTGGAAATATTCCTTTTGCTTCGTAAGGCCGATGCAGTGTTGCTGTTTTGTGTAATCATTCAGTATTTCCACCTTCAGCTTGAGCTCCACGCATCAACATCTCTTTATGGATGTAAATTATTGCAGACGACTTCTTATTTTTCACAAAGTGAGGTCTGCAATTTTTGTCTCAATTATTTTTTAAAACCAAAACGCTGCACAATCCACTTTGTTTTGTGTAGTCAATACATTAGGATAATGTGTCCATATTGCTTTTTTTTTTTTAATGTTGCAGTGCTGCCTGTTATTTGGCTTGACCCCATTTTGTCTCTTAACCTTTTCTCTCTCACTGACATGTATTGTGATCAATAAAAATGTACTTTTCTTTATTTAAATACAAAAACAGTTCAGATCCACTTGTGGCCTTTGTAGTGAATCATTTTAAAAAGGTAAACAGTGACAGAGCAGAGTTTCTCATAATTTTAAATGGCAGGGCTATAGCTATTCTGTGCTTCATTGTTACATATAGATTTTTTTTAAATGCTTTATTTGGGTAAATGCAGAATACAACTTAATATATAACAGTACAAAGAACATAATAACAGTCAAACAAAAACTGAGACAGCCAGGGGTGATTAAATGAAGATATGCAAAGACTCACATATTGAGATTGTCCTTATAGCCTTTCCATTA
The DNA here is from genome assembly GCF_001649575.2 of Kryptolebias marmoratus. Lineage (NCBI taxonomy): Eukaryota > Metazoa > Chordata > Actinopteri > Cyprinodontiformes > Rivulidae > Kryptolebias > Kryptolebias marmoratus. The sequence continues at coordinate 21,673,099 of NC_051431.1, forward strand.
TTGGAGTCAGTTATAGAATTGAAGTAAAGTTCCATATCTTTAATAAAAAAAGAAAAACAAGGGGTCTTATTAATAAATTTACACTTATGGATATGAAATTTAGCAAAAAGTAGTAGAAGGTTTATTATAAAAAATTGTTTATCGTTTTTTCTATCAAAATTATAAAAGCAAAGTAAAACATTATCCCAGCATAAGGAGAAATTCTTCAATATACGGTTGATGATAAATCCACTGAAATCAGACCAAAATCTTTTTGTAAAGGGGCAGAGCCAAAAGAGATGTGTTACAGTTTCTGGATGTCCCTCACAGAAACTGCAATTAACGTTTATATCTTTTTTAAATTTTAACATATAGTGTTTAGCGGGGTAAATTCTATGGAGAATTTTAAACGATATACATATAGATATTCTATTAAAAGCTATGGCGGCCATCTTGAAAATTGAAAAAAAATAAAAAAAAACATTCATTGTGTGTTGCGGACTGCTCTCGGCTACTACCATACCAAATTTCAGCCTAATGTGTCGAAATATGTTTGAGTTATAGTCATTAAAAAAACAACAACAACAGCTGTATTATTATAACATTTTTGACGGATCGAACACGCTTTTATTCTGAAGGCGCTCAATCCTTCCGGATGACGTCACCGAGGTGAAAGTTTAAACAGCTGTTTGCTGTGTTCGTTTGAGGCATTTGAACGAATCGCGAGGACCTGCTTGTTTCCGGTTGAACCAGCGAGGATGGGTGTCGCCGGGGCTCCAAGGCATTTTGTCTGCCTTGTTTGTTTACTTGTCGTGGCAGTGGTCTGTTTTATTTTTGTCATACTTTCAGCTTATTTTGGCTGCTCAGGTGAGTACAGTTCGTCAACAAAAAAAGTGCACGGAGGCCTTTTTTGGGACATTGTTTACCAGAGGTGGGGACTCGAGTCACATGACTTGGACTCGAGTCAGACTCGAGTCGTTAAAATCACGACTTGAGACTTGACTTGAAAAAATGCTCAAAGACTCAGACTTGACTTTGACTTTCATGCCATTGACTTGGGACTTGACTCGACTTGAAGCTATTTACTTGAAAAGACTTGATATTTTTTACTCAAAGTCTTAAAATTTAAAACACATTATTTATAAAGTGACGTCATTAATTAACTTCACTCATTCCGTATCAATATGCGCAGACCGTCCCTCTGTTTTTCCTCTCTCCTTATGTATGTATGTGTGCGTAGCTGCAGCACAACCAATCAAATTAACAGGATTTGGACATTAAAAAAACGCGGCGACGCTACAGAGCTCAGGGAACGAAAGACGAAATAACCGCTCGAATATGCTTCCGCGAGTAATTTCTTTTGGCTACGTAGGTTATGAACTTTCGAATAAAAAACGAACTGCAACTTGTAAAACATGCAAGAAGAGAATATCGGATGGAGATGCCACAACGTCCAACTTTGTCCGGCATTTGAAGCTTCACAAAGATCGGTAGGTGGCACTTTTCTTTTGCTGTAAGATAGTTGACTTTAGCTGACTTCGTGTTAGCATTTGTACTCCGGGTTAAATTGGTGATGATTTACCATAAATCCGGTCCTTCAAATGCTTCCACAAATAATGTGAACCGTGTTAGCTCAGGAGGCCGGTGGATAGTGAGCGGGGCTCCGGAACAGAAAGCAGATTCTGGACCTGAACTCAGGGAACAGAGTCTCTCTGTCCCATCATAATGATGAGCCGGGTCTAGTATCATCTAAGGATGGTTGGTGTATTTGAAGACATCTACGTTGGGAAATTATATTGACAATATATTGTTTACTGCAGTCAGTGCATTAAGTCAACTGTTTTTGACTTAATGCACTGACCGGCGTGACTGTCACATGTCGCACAGAACCCATTTCCAAGTAGTATAGCTTTGCTGGAAAAACAAATTTAAAAAAATCCCGTTTTTTTTTTTTTTTTGGCCATCTTTCAAAAATTTCTGTAAAAATAAAAATTGTACAATCTCACTGACCCTGAATATAACACTAAGTGGGATAGTTAACTGAGTAAGACATAAAATAATGAGCTCATTATTTTGTGTTTAGTGATTCTGACCAGCTTGATTCACACAACATGTTTTTATCAATATTGAGATGTGAAATTGGCTGTAGATTTAACCCACTTGGCCTGACAGATATTTATTTTACTATCACATCCAAAATCAAAACCACTCCACTTTATTTGCAATGATTTAGATTTTTTCATGTGGTTTATTTGTTAAAACAGAGCAAATACAGTGACTGTCCCAAATAAATTTTGTGTTTAGAATATCTGGCCCATATTTATGGAGGACTGAAACTAACATACTTAGAAATAAAAGCAGAAAAATAAATGCACCAGACCTTCCTGAGTTTACTTGTGATAACTTCATATATACTTATTTCATTTTTTGACAACTATGATTGTTGCAGTGTTAATGTTTATTTATGATTAGAAGGAAGTCAAATGTAATTCATGAATGGCTGTAATTTATTTTCTGACATCTGTTTACTTCTGACAGATTTGAAGAATACCAGATGAATAAGAGGATCACAAATGAACCTCAACAGCCTTCCATATCACAATTTCTGGACACTCGTGCTGGGCAGTACAGTATGAATCATCCACAGCAGAAAGCCATTACAAATGCCTTACTACGTGACTTAATTATTGGTTGTAATCTGCCCCTGTCTATTGTGGAAAACAAGAGTTTTCGACACTTTCTGACAGTAGTCGACAGCAAATACAGCCCAATATGTCGCAGAACAATGACATCAAAAATAGAAGATCTTGCTGCTGAGAAACATTTGATGTTAAAAACCCAGCTGAGCCAGACTGATCATGTTTCAGTAACAGTGGACATTTGGTCAGACCGAAAGATGAGGGGTTTCCTTGGCATCACTGTGCACTGGATACAAAAAGAAATTGAGAGGCTCGAGGTAAAATCAAAACTGTTGGCCTTTGAGCGCTTCAAAGGCTCGCACACAGGTGAAAGAATCTGTGAAAAGTTTGAAGCTGTATGCGATGAATACAACATCAAAGATAAGCTAGATTACATTATAAGTGACAATGCTGCCAATATGCGAAAAGCATTCACTGTATGCTTTCCCTCTGAGCAAGGTGAGGAACCTGATGATAATCATCATCTTGACGACCCAGAGCTCTGGCATGACTTACCCTTGGAAGATCAGGAAACAGTCGGTGCTTCTTTGGGAAAGAAACATCGCCTGCAATGTTTTGCTCACACACTTCAGCTGGTGGTGAGAGATGGCCTGACAGAGACCAAAGTGGCATCTCCTGCCCTTTCAAAGCTATCTAAGCTCAGCTCACTACTGCACACAAGCACAACATTGAAAGATGTGTTTGAAACTGAATTTGGTGAACGGAAAAGCATCCCTGCTTCTGTAATCACAAGATGGAATTCAACAGTGAGACAAGTGAAGGCGGTTCTTCAATGTGAACATCTAAAACTCTGTGCTGTTCTTGAAAAGGCTGGGCACAAGAAGTTGTTATTCACAATACGAGAGTGGAACTTGTTGAAGGAGATGGTGGACATCTTGAAACCGTTTGAAGAAGCAACTGATTTGACACAAGGTGAGAAAATAGTCACGATTAGTGCTGTTTTTCCATCTGTGCTGTCCCTCAATCACCACCTTGAGAAACTGAAGCCGCAAGTCCGTTTCCTGAATGGTCTGGTCAGCAGTCTCCAGGCATCTTTGAACAAAAGATTTCTTGGAATTTTTATCAGTGTGCAAATGGCAAGAGCAGAAGAAGGGATCACTGCACCCTTTTCAGATCCAGTGTACCTCAAAGCAGCTGCTTTGGATCCAGCGTTTTCTCTGTTGTGGGTGGAACACCATGTGTTGGGCAGTCAGGACATGAAGACAGAAGTGACACAAAAAGTTAAAGGTAAAGACTGTATTTGGTGTTCTTTTTCTGTATTATTTATTTATTGTCTAAAATTCTAATACAGGCTCTTTTGCCGCTGTTACTTGGATGTTTTCTCAGATCTGATCCTGGAAAATGCTGCAGATCCTGCAAAGTCGGAGCAACACGTGACTCCTGGTGATAAAGATCAAAAGGACTGTGAAGATGGAGGACTGTTTGCTGCTTATTGTAAGAGGCAGAAGAAGGATGTCCAGACAAGTCCAGCACTACAGCTAAGTCATTACCTCCATATTGCTGATGGACAGAACGCCCTCTTGTTCTGGGCAATGAACATGCACACTCTTCCTTCACTGTTTAATGTGGCCACCAGAGTTTTGGCAGTGCCTGCTTGCAGTGCTCCAGTGGAGCGCGTCTTCAGCTATGGTGGCATCATTTTACGCCCTCATCGTGCACAAATGACAGACAGACTTTTGGCCAGTTTGGTCTTTTGCAAATGCAATGCAGAATAGTTAACTGAAATACAGTATCCTCAATTGCAGATTTCTGTTAATTGTTCAGTTGATATATTTGTTTTGTTTCTTGTGTCACTCAAACATGGACACATAAAAATACATGTTCACTCAGTGACCAGGTCAGAGAAAAGAGGAAAAAACTGCTGTTATGGTTCTTTGTATTGTGCTGTGGAAATGTCAGCATTTTCGTCTTTTTTTATTGAATATCAAGTTTAACAGAACTGCGCAATAAAGAGGTCCAATTTAAAAATGTTTTTTATATTTTGTGTTCAGCTGCACATGTTCTATCATTTGAGATAAATACAGATTTAAAAAAGAACAAATGGTCTATTATTTGAATTTTATGTATAATTGCAAATTATAAAAAAATAAATAAATAAAAACGACTCGAAATGACTTGAAATTAAAGGTTCCTGACTTGAGACTTGACTTGACTTTTGCCTGTCTTGACTTGAGACTTGACTTGACTTGACCGTTTTTACTTGAGACTTGACTCGGACTTGAGGACAGAGACTTGAGACTTACTTGAGACTTGCAACACAGTGACTTGGTCACACCTCTGTTGTTTACATTTAGCCCTGAGCTGGGTGTCATTACTTTAAGTACCTTAACACTAGAAAACAGAACTGAAGGCAACATACATGGTGTTTATACTGGATTTAATTATTATACACAGTGAAGTATTTTGAACTTGCTGTTAAATGAGTGCCAGTAATAATAATAATAATTAAACTGTCTGTGTGGACAGTTGTTGAGGACCTGCGCTTTGCCTCGTATTATGGAGACCACATGGTGCTGCAGAAGGCTCCACAGAGAGCCTCGCTGTGGGGCTTTGGCCCCGAGGGGTCACAGGTCACCATCCACCTGTCAGGCCCATCGACACAGAACATCACATCGGCCCCTGTGACAGAAGGTAAACGCAGCTCTTTCTCTGGCGCCTGCAGGGTTTGACCTGCAGTGACCGCAGGTAGATGAACAGCCATCACCCCTTCAGTGAAGCTTCACTGTTTATCTAAAATCCTAAAAATACTCAGAGTCCAGTCATCTGGGTCACATTTAGATGTGTGACGCTACCAAAAAACCTATTTCCAAAAGCTAATGGTACACTTTGACTAAAACATCAGAAGGTAGAGATGCAGACCAAGAATAAAACCTTTTTCAGCACCATAAAATGAGCACACCTTGACTATAATCGTTCACGCTTCAGGAACAAGCCAGCACACAGAGCTGCATTTGAACTGAAGTAGCCGTAGATGCGTTTTCCGCATAAACCGATGTTCTGACCAATCAGCTGACGCGTAACCCTGGGAGAATAAAGTTCTGCCCACGCCATGTGCACAGAATGGGCTCTCGCAGCGCCTAGGTGAGCAAAATGGCGTAGTTTTCGTCACACAGCCACGTCAGCTGGAGCAGACTTCTTCACTTCTCGCGGCGTATGAACCCAGCACAGTTAAAAAAATCGCTCATAGATGCCGCTGCACCCTCCTCAGCTGAGGGGTTTCAGGCCGTTCCCCAAAGCCACCAATGGTGACCGTCGTCGGTGGACTTTGGGCCTCGACCTGCCTCCACTCCGGGTTCTGCGGAGGTCCAATCAGCCTCTGGAGTCCCTCGGAGAGACGGAGTGACAGCTGGCCGCGCCGCCTCGGGTCTGGCTATGACAACTGATGCAAGCTGATAAACAAATGTTCACTTCTGATCTGATCCTTCCTTAAACTAATCTGGCAGAATTATTAACATTTTTGTGACCTACATTTCAAAGTGAAAGACTTAAAAATGAGCCCAAACTGTCCAAAGTCCAGTGCGCGTGAAGCCTAAACTTCAGATCCTGACCTTAAACATCACGTTCAGAGGTGTCTTTGGTTTTAGACAAATTTAAAAGCAAAGTCAAATCACTTGAATTACTTGATGCCAAAGTTCTTAGCATTAAGTTGATTTTTGTTGTGTTGATTTATTGTCTGATTTTGATTCATTTTACTTAAAAAAAAAAAAAAAAGCAAACTTGGTCTGTTTAATTGTAACATGTTATGATGAATGCTTCCCGTAATGAAGGGATTCAGTTGAAGTTTGATAAATGATAAAGGTGAACAAATCAAGTCCCAGCTGACATGGTTCCTAATGTTTTTATCAGGAGTCGATGGTTTATTTTAGCCGTTCAGCACAGCCCACCTTAGTGATCTGTGGGTGTAGCTCCGAGAGCGTTTTTCTCTCAGATGTAGGGTTTATAGAGGGATGAGTGTGGTGGTCGTACAACACAATCCAGCAAAAGCCGAAATGCTAAACTAGTCGTACAGAAACCGGTTGAATGGTTGAACTGAATGTTCGCGTTCGAAAACAGGTTACTCAGGTTCCCTCAGGTATGCAGCAAACGAAAGGAACGCATGCTAACCCACATTCATCGTACTAATTTTTTGCCATGTTTTCACTGCCTGCGTTTCATTTTATCCAGTTGATTATTTCAGGTGAGTTCGTCAAATCTAGACCGTCACCAGATGTTTTTAATTTTTGTTGCTTTTTGCTGAGCTGCTCTGCTTGTCCTCATTCCGTTGTCGGTGTTACAAAACGCTACGTCCGAAAAAAAGAAATGCACTGAAGTGGCCGCTGACGGCGCTAGGCGAGAGATTCGTGGCCGCCATCTTGCTAGGCATGTTGTAGCATACTGTTTACATGTTGAAGCCCCACATTGTTAATGCATTCTGTATCCTGTGTCAACAGTCCATGTTTGCATTATTTTACTTTGATAAACATCATCTTCTTCTTCCCTCGGCTGTTCCCATTTCAGGTGTCTCTACAGTGGGTCATCCTCCTCCGTCTAACTCTGTCCTCTGTGTCCTCTGTCCTCACTCCAACTCCCTCCATGTCCTCTCTAACTGCATCCATATGTCTCCTCTTTGTCTCTAACATCCTTCTACCAATATACCCACTGTCCCTCCTCTGCACATGTCCAAACCATCTCAGTCTGGCCTCTCTAACTTTATCTCCCAGTGACATATGTTATTTTAATAAACATAAACCATACATACTGTGAAAACAGATCAGAGTATTCTACAATGAGCCTCCCACCAAGCCTGGTCAAGCAGTTATGGGGGCAAAACGCTGATCTGACACTCTAATCAGACCAGTACATAACTGGACTTTACATGTCTACTTAGTCTAACCAGAGCTCTGCTATCAGTGTCTGTAGTTAATTACACTTAAACTTATATAATTCTGTCTTTTTCCTCATAATGCTGGAAATATTTAGGTTTTCTATAACCTGAACTTCAGTATTTAAACATAAACAGGTGAGATTTTTGTCTGTCCTATACAATAATACACTACCCACTACACTACTTACCCACAAAGTAAGTAAAACAGGATTTTAGACTAATGTATATAGTGTTTACGCAAGTATGTTACTAATATTGATGGTATATTTATCAGTTAGCTGGTATATGCCTACCTTCAGCCCCAACTATAATCATACAATGTATTAGAAAAATGTTTCCATTGGTTAAAAACAAAATCTAACACTACATTCTTTGAAGTTCAGGTTCTGATAATAATGATTAAAATTAAAACACTGGGTTTCTTGGCTGAGTTCAGGTGTATTTTGTCTCACAAATCCTTGGTTTGCTGCCATACTGTCAGGAACAATAGAGGCCAAGTAGCACCTTCCAAGATGGCGGCACAAATTCTCCCCTCTTTAGCACTGCGGGTGGCCATTCCAGCATGTCTCTGTTTCAGTGGTAGCTACTTCTTCAATGTTACCATGGGCTTATTGTAGATTAATCCCTTCTAGTTTTGCTGGATGCTTGTTTAACTTGTGTTGCTGTATTTGATCCCTTTTTAATTTAATTAATTAATTTATTTTTTTTATGAGTGTGCATTGGTTGTCACTACTATTTGTAGCAAATGAACTAGTGGCAAAAAAAGTCATGTTGTATGCTTGGTAAATTTGTCTGTTGTATTTTATATTCCCTTTTATTATTTTTATGTATGTGTGCTGGCTTTATCACTACTTGCTGCAAATGAATTGCCCTTCGGGGACCAAATAAAACCAAATAAATTGAATTGAATTCTTTGGTGTTTTTAGAAAGTTGAACCTAAATCTGCATCTTGTTCTTGTAAGGCTGGTAAAAATAAAACATCCAAATTTACAAACTGTTTTGTAATTTTATGTGCGCTACAAACTCTCTAGATTAACATCACTGCATCTTTGCAGAGCTGCTCTGGACTGCTAGAAAACGCCTTTGAATTAACTCCCATTTTTGCTTTAAATCCAAACTCAAAGCACTAAAATGTGGCCTGACTTTCATAGCTATTGCACTAACTCTTCTCCTCAAAGGCATTTGGCTCGTGAGCCTCGACCCCGTCGACGCCGGCGGTCCCTACAATGTGACTGCCGTGTGTCGGGGCAGCAGCCGGACTCTGACAGACGTGCTGTTTGGAGACGTTTGGCTGTGCGGAGGACAGAGCAACATGTACTTCCAAACGTCTCAGGTACAGGGAGCCGCCTCTCTGACACAAGGACTGAAGAAATAAAACGCTAAATACGTCCCATCAAATCACTGAACAGACTTCCAGAGGGAAAGACATTTGTTTTATCTTTCAATATTCATGTTCATTTATTCGCCTGTAGATCTTCAATGCGTCGGAGGAGCTGGCCCTCTCGTCTAAATACCCCCATGTGAGGACTTTTATGGCAGCTTTGGACACGAGTGACACTGAGCTGACTGATCTGATCGGAGTGGAGCTGCCCTGGTCCGTGCCCTCAGCCAGTAAGACCAAGATTTCTCTCATCACTCTTTGAGTTATTTGAAACACTTTAGGTACTGAAATGCAAAAGACACATTCCTAAAGTGAAACACTTTATTATAATCTACCATATTTTCCACACTATAGGACGCACTGTCAATAAATGGTCCATTTTCAAACTTTTGTCATATATAAGGCAACTATAAGGTGCATTAAGTGAAACAAAACAGCCCTCTTCTTTTCAGAGAATACTGCACCAACGTAAGCGTCAAGTATAAACGCTCAGGTCCGAGCACCGTACATGGAGTCCTGCGACTATAACTGAGCCTTAATGCTGCCAGTGGTGCAGCTTTGTAGTTTAACCAAAGGTGTCCTAAAACATCGACTTCTTACATATAAAAGGCGCTCCGGATTATAAGGCGCACTGTTGTTTTTTGAGAAAATTGAAGGCTTATAGTCCGGAAAATACGGTACTCTTACTACAGAGAGCCAATTGGTTGGATTTCTTTTTAGCGAAACATCTTCAGAACCACTGGATGGATTTTAATTCAAGTCTCTGGATGTACATCGACAGCTGGTTAACCTAATTCAAGATGGCCGCCACAGCTAAGCAACCTCGGCAAACGCATTTATAGCTATAACTCAGCCATTGATATATGTGGTGTGGTAGTAGCTGAGAGTCATCCTTAACTCATACCTGAAGCACTAAGAAACCGCACTATATTGCATAAGACTGTGCATAATTTTATTTTTCAAAATAGCTATAATTTCTCATCAAAACATGATCTTAGTCTAAAGTTCGGGCGTTTAGTTATTTCTGCGTTTCCTAACATCAAAGTGTCTGATTGGCGAGCTGCTCTATTTCCAGATGTTGTGTCCCAGTTTTCGGCCGTGTGCTGGCTGTTCGGACGCTACATGTACGACAGGTTGAAGTACCCCGTAGGGCTGGTGGAGTCCTGCTGGGGGGGCACGCCTGTGGAGGCCTGGTCCTCAGGAAGGGCTCTGAAGCTCTGTGGATTGGACGACCCCGAGGACAGGTGAGGGCGTCCAGCCGACCCTGCGGTCCGACGTACGTAACGGGTGTCGACGTGTCTGTGCAGTAACGTCTGCTTCCTGCTTCCCTCAGCCCCCAAACGCAAAACTCGGCTTTGTGGAACGCGATGATCCACCCACTCCTCAACATGACCATCTACGGAGCTATCTGGTATCAAGGTAACACGGGACCTCGCGGGCAGTCCGCGTTCGGAAAGCTCAAGATCACAAAGTCCGTCAGGTTCTTTTTTTTCCTCTCTCCCAGGTGAGGCGAACGCCAACTATCATAAGGACAAGTACAACTGCTCTTTCCCTGCAATGATCGACGACTGGAGGATGGCGTTCCACCAAGGCTCAGGGTGGCAGACGGCTCCCGACTTCCCGTTTGGATTCGTTCAAGTACGCTCAGCATCTGACCGCTTGAAACCTCTCATTCCGTTGTCCCAAAGACGCAGAAAGATTGTATGCTGAAGTCATCTCTCTGAAGGTAGAATAAACAGCACAGACTGCCCTCTTTGCACATTTCTTCCACCAGCTGGCCACTTACAAAGAAAACACGACAGATGACGGCTTTCCGGACATCCGCTGGCACCAGACAGCCGACGTGGGCTTCGTCTCAAATCTCAGGATGAAGAAAACCTTCATGGCCGTGGCGTTCGATTTACCCGATAAAACTTCGCCGTACGGCACGTAAGGATCCACGTTATAGGATGATGGTACAAGGAGCGAGTGAGGGGGGAGGGGTAAATCTAACAAAGACATTTAAACTTCGCTTACACCGCCTGTATGTGAGATTAACGGGTGGAAAATTTAAGGGATTATTGCTAACTCCCTCTAAAATCTGTTTTTTTTTGTTTGTTTTTTTACCAGTGAGTAAGAAATGACAAAGATGTAGTCATTTTAATCAGACCTTATAAATGTTGTGTGATCTACTACCACACCATGTTTTGGCAGCCATTTTGAATTGGATTGACTCCAAAAGTTGATCATTTTAAGACTAGTTTTCTCTGAAATTGCACTTCCAAAGACAGCTGCCTGTAGCTATTTAAGTTTTTTTTTTTTTTTAATCTCGCTACACCTGCAACTTGGTCATAGAGTCAAACAGTTTTGACAAACCACAAACCCATTATTTTGCATGTTTTCCTTGTTTCCCTGCTCCAACACACCTGATTCAGTGGTTAAATTCCCTCTTCATGTTCTGCAGAAGCCCGTTAATCAGCCATTGATTCAAATCAGATGTGTTGGAGCAGAGAAACAAGGAAAACATGCAGGATGGTGGCCCTCGAGTATCAGGACTGGACACCCCTGTTTTAGACCAATTAGTGTTCAAGTGTCTAAAAGTAATTTATACCAAATTTTTGAAGTTTGGGCAAAATATGAGATGAGAAAAAAATCAAACAAAAGGAGAAAATTTAAGAGATATCAAACCAATGAGCTAAAAGAACTTTACCTTGGCTGAATGTTTTTAATGTGAAGCAGCGTCTTTAAGTGTAGGATTACAGGACAAAAAGACAATTGCCTGGTGCATCTTAAATTTTTGCTGTTCTTGTCCTTTAAAAGTACATAAAAGTGGGATTTTTTTTTTTTAGCAATTTGGTTCTAATTAAACGGAGTATAATAACACTTATTGAGCAGACACTTAAAAAGTTTGTTATGATGGCAAATATCAAAACTGACCAAAATCATTGGTCATAAATCTGTACCACAGATGCGTGTGAATCAGTGGGTCACGTCTTTTTTCTTTATTGCTTGTCAGAGCTCATGTTTTGTGAGTTTTTGCAGCTTTTTGTTTGGTTTTGTTTCAGAATCCATCCCAGAGACAAGCAGGATGTAGCTCACAGGCTGACGCTGGGTGCCAGAGCGGTGGCTTATGGCGAGAAGGGCGTAGCCTTCGCCGGCCCTTTCCCGTATCGCATCGTGTCCACTGATGAGTCCGTCAACATCACCTACGACCAGCCAGTCTCTGTTGCGCCATCCAAAAACATCTTTGAGGTGAGCCTGGCACTTCAGCAGCCAAAACAAACAAACAAAAAAAAAGGGGTTAAATTTAAAGGTTAACGGTATCATTTAATGACGTCTCAGATCTGCTGCTCAGAAAGGAAAGCTCCGTGCGGGCCCGGGTCCTCGTGGGTTCCAGCTGCCATCCTGAGCTGGAATCAGACGTCGGTCCAGCTGTCCGCCAGCTCGTGTCCTCGTCCGTCTGAAGCGACAGCTGTTCGGTACGCCTGGAGCGACTGGCCCTGCGGGTTCAAAGCCTGTCCCGTGTACAGCGCCGCCCGGATCCTACCCGCTCCTCCTTTTCTCATCCATAAGTACTCAGGCCCATTAAAACGCCCGGGAACGCCACCGGAGCAGGACCCCAGAGGAGAATAAACAAACTCAAACTCTAAGGGTTGGTTGAAATGTTGCCAATATTTTTTTTTGTGGGGGCTTCTTTTTATTTATTTTTGGATGAATGTAGAATCACTTGAATGAAGTACAACTTGAATTATTTTGTTCAGTCCCTGTTCTGCTGCTGGCTTTCTTGCTGCCAATCTTGGCTCCTGATTCTGAGTTGAAGTTTACCAAGCAGATTAACTCTGTTTTGCGGAGTCTGGAGAAAATTGTGCTCCACTACTGTAATGCACTTTATCCTGGGGGGGGGGTCACTCAGGTTTCTCTTTCTCCTCTCCAAACTTGTCCAAAATGCTGCAGCTCCACTTTCAACAGGAACTCGTTGAACAGGAACTTCTTGAACACGTCTCGCTGAACAGATTTTAAAACCTTCCTGTCGACTCATCTTCACTTCCTGTTTTTTTAAATCATTTTTAAAAACACATCTGCTCTCAATCACGTGTCACTAAGTGGGAGTTGATTTTATTACCGTATTTTCCGGACTATAAGGCGCACTTAAGGGCCTTCAATTTTCTCAAAAAACGACAGCTCGCCTTATAATCCGGAGCAACTTATATATGTAAGAATTTGGTAAACTACAAAGCTACGCCACTTGCAGCATTAAGGCTCAGTTAGTCACGCAGGGCGGTGGAGGCGTTTATACTTGACGCTTACATCGGTGCAGTATTCTTCTGTAAGTTTTGAACTGTTTGATTATCTTTGTGGTCTCTCATAGAGGGATCATAGAAATGCTGATACAGGTGAACCAGCTCCGCTAGAGCACCGAAATCGTCCATTTTGAATGGAGCGTGGTGCACACGGTCCGAGCTAAGTTACAAAAACTGGGAGGCGAGGATAAGCCTTATAGTCCGGTGCGCTTTATATATGACAAAAGTTTGAAAATGGACCATTCATTGACAGTGCGTCTTACAATCCAGAGCACCCTATAGTGCGGAAAATATGGTGTTGTTTTATGTACAAGTTTATTTTCTTCAGAGGTTTTAATTTTTTTCCTTTTTATTGTTGTTCAGCGCGTTGGTTGCCACTCTTTTTTTTTAAACATGCTTTGTAAGAAAAATTGACTTGATTAAATGTCTGATTGATTGAAATAAAAATCTGTTGTTTTTTATGCAGGCCATATCATTTTATATGGCTGCAAGGTAAATGAAGATGACATTAATACGAAGGACAGTTATTTGCAATTAACTTTCTTTAAAAAAAAATGTAGAAACAAGATTCATTAAATGTTTGTTTTATCTTTTAGATATAAAACACCACTTCTCTCTGGGAATTTAAAAAAAAAAACACTGACTTTATGGTTGTTTATTTTTCTACACAATCTGCACATTTGAGCAATTTTGGATAAATAAATGAAATGATATGTTTCCTTTTGATAGAGCTGAATTGTGAGGGTTACAGTTCATTGTGACTAAACATTTTCACAAACTGAGTTTTACAAACACATCGTTTTATGTGTAAAATAAAAAAAACTGGGAATAGCAGTCCAGCGAGGAATGCAGGCGGTGCTAAAATCTGTACAGACACAAAAATTAAACCTTTTTATCTCACATCTCAGTAGTACAACTAAAGATGACTCCACGATGTAGCAGATATGTTTACATACAGAAAGTGCTGGACTTATTGTTATCGGCGTGAAGAACAAATCTGAGTCGTGTACGGCAGCCATTTGTGTGAGGCATTCAGCATAATTAATCTGAGTTGCCTAAATGTTAACAAATGCCTCAGATTTCTGAGTTTCATAGCTAGGAAGAGGAAAAAGAAAAACTGGGGAAGACGATTTGTGTGGTTTTCTGGCAACTGGAGAGAAGCGTCTCAGGAGCTGAAATACGAGGTGGAGGCCTTCATGGTGGGGGAAGTCAGCTGGAGCTGATGAGAGGAACCAGGAGACGGAGGGGTTTGTCCTGAGGAGAGACACAGGAGACGCTGATCATCCTGCCAGTGTCGAAACGTGCCAAGACAAATAAAAACAGCCTGCGGCGACTCCACTTCAGGGTTATTTACAGACGCCAGCAAAGAGCTGCTTTATGTTTCGTCCTGACGTTTTAAACCCCGGATCCTGCATCATAAAACAAAACGCAACTGTTATTGTGTGCCCACCGAACGACTCTGACCGTCTTTGTTTATTCTAAAAGCCACTCCGTCCCTGCAGATGCCATAAACACGCTCCATTTTATCGGGTCCTTACGCTGTGTGAATGTTTACTTTTCTCCTTGGTGCCGCAAAATCTACAAGTAGAAGAAGAGAACTCAAAACGGATAAAAAAAAATAAAAATAAAAGGTGGAGTATTCAGTATTCCCTGAAAGCATACACATCGCCCAGCACCTTTCATGCCAGAGCTTGAAACTGAGCGATGATGGCGCTGCAGCCATTTTGGACAAACCTTTAAAAATATGTCACACTGAAAGTACGCCTCTCGGCTGCGACCACACAGAAGTTTAGCTCAATATCTGTAAAGATGTCCGACTTTTTTTTTAGTTATGTTTGCTAAGGTCAATTAGCTGTGGCGGCCATCTTGAATTGGGTTGACTCTGAAAGTTAAATCTGTTGTAGGTGTAACTACAGTGATTACTTCCTGTTTGTTGTCTCTCGGTCTGCACCAATTTATTCTGTTAGATTTTTATTGCGTTTACTGTTGGTTTTAATTTCAATTTCTGCACGGTGACCTTTAGAGTTCTGATAGGCGCCTATAAATAAAATGTATTATTATGATGATGCTCCGCTGCATCACAACATAAAACAGGGAGCAGCACCAACACCTGCGGCGTGCTCCGTCTTGATGCTCCCGTCGCGGCCCTGGTGTCTCTGGTAGGCTTCGAAGTTGATCGAGGCGTCGTCGTCCGACAAGCTGCGGGGCACCTGGCCGTCGCCGAGGCGGCACACCTCGAAACGAATCCACCTGTAGCTGCGGGAGCCGGGCCGAGCAGAGAAAAAACAAAACAGAATCAGCTTTTCGTACAGAGACCGTGTGAACTCGCTGCAGTTTTAAACTCTGGCAGCGACAGAATAAAAAAAGAGGCAACATCACCAGAAATTTACACATATGGGTCACTTCATGAAATGGGGTCACCGTTACACACCGTCAAAATTACTGATCAGTAAAAACACATCATCCCTGTGAACAGGGGGGGAAAAAACCAAACTGATCGCCTCTATAAAGATTGATTAAATAACTGGGAGAACCTGATGGCTTAATTATCTTAGAAGTCTACTTTTTGGAGATTTTTTTTCTGAAAAGGGGGACAAACACCTACAGTTTTATTTTGATATAAATAAACAAATCGCTTCAACTTATTTGTCTGAATTTACTTCTCATTTCATGGGAATGCATTCATTTTTGGGGGGGCAGGTGCTCAAGTAGAAGAAAAGGGCACTTTGTGTGGCGCACAGAACCGCTCGCTGTCGAAGCAGTGTGAGATTTATTACGGGCAGAGACTGGTTAGCCTGCCGGTTATAAGGGCAGCGTGGAGGTGAGGAGAGAAGCATTGCCCCATTGAGCCCGTCTCTAGCACCACCTAGTGTCTATCTGTGCACATCCCTGCCCGTAGACCAACGTCTTAACCGCTCGGCGCGGCGGCAGAGAGCACGCCAAACATGCTGCGTCAAACAGAACCCGTAGTTAAAACCCACATTTCCAAACTGCTAATTTATTCATTAAATAAAACTCTGATTGTGTCGTTTGAAAGCGCCGCTCTTGCGAGCTTTAAATCCACGGGGAGATCGAATTCAGTTGAACGATGAAGCAACAGTCATCGATCGTTTGCTTCGTGTCCCAACTCAACCAGAGTTACGCTCGAGTCCCAATACAAACGCAAAAAAAGAGCATTCTGTGGCTTTCCCTGCAAGCACCATCCCATAATAATATGAGCAGAAGTCAAATGCGCCGATCAATAAATTGCTGAGTCGTCAAGCTGTGAAAGCTGCCCCGCGAGGAGGAGGAGGAGGAGTCTGAGTCTGTTTCGGGTCACTAAAGTCCTTTTTTTTTTTTTTTTTTTAAATAGTTACGGGATTTATATATTTTTCATTGTACCACGTGATGTAAATTAGTGTTTGTAATTGTAATTTTTTTTTAAAAAAAGCAGTATCTGAGGTGCAAAGAGAAGCAGAAAAAAATCTCCTGTTTGTCAAAAATCCCTGAGCTGAGTGTTGAATATTCCTCGGAAGTAAAAACCGTAAGGAACTCGCACATTTCTGCTTCTGCAGCGCGTGACGGTAATAAAAGAGTCGAGCTACCTTGAGCTGAATATTTGTGATCTCCGAACCCTGAAAGGGTGCTTTATCGGGAAGCGGTTTTTCCATCCGTCGACCCACTGCAGCGTGAACACACAGTGTTGTGTTCCTGACCCCGATGCAGGAAACGTACACAAAGGTTGGCAAGAAAGAAAGAAATTGCCAACAGGTTGCTGTGCATGTGAGCGTCCCAAAAGGGTTGTCACATTGATTTTTCTTTTAGATATTATTAAATAAAAAGAGCAAAACCTAAACTGGAACTGAGACTTCAGTGACTCTTAAAAAAAATGCACACATTACCTCCAGTTTTCATGTGTTTGTTTTTATAGTTCTGTTTACTCCAAGCCCTGAGATGGACCCGCGACCTGTCCAGGGTGTCCCCCGTCTCTCGCTCAGTGACCGCTGGACAAAGACACCGGCTGCTCGCGACCCGGAAAGATGGATGTTTAGTTGAAGCGTTAACGTCAGTAGTTTGGAAACGTCTTCCTGTTCGGCTGAACGTTCCCAGCAGATTACAACTGGATCCGCCTCGAACGGTTGTTTTTAATCGCAGCTTTACAAAACAATGATCCATGTTTTCATGTCCGGCTCCAGGTCAGTGAGTGCTTCGGTTACGTTACGTTTGCTTCCCGGGTCCACAGATGACCCGACCGCATGGGCAACTTTAGGTGACTTTTGTCAGAGTTATATTCAAAAAGCTGAGAAGAAGTTTTAAATCCTGAAGTCCTGAGACGGCGCTGATTTCTCGCTGCAAAGCGAAGATGAAAAGAACCAATCGGAAACGAGTCCAAAGGTCCAGACCCCGCCACAGTTCCAGGTTGGATCCGAGCTGCTGGCAAAGTGCGTTCACGTTTCAGTGACGGCGGCGTTAGCGAATAATTAAAGAATCAGGTTCAGATAAGAGTCAGGACCGCGTCGTTTCCAGTAATGTTGAGATGAAAGAATGAGATCGTTAAGACCTATAAAAAAAAGCTTCATTAAAGCCAAAACCTCGTATGTGTTGAGAAATGTAAATAAAACAATACAAATGACCATCTGTTCATTCTGTCTGCAGTAAGACTACAGGAAGACTTGTTCTGCTTTTAGTTTCCCTTTTTTTTTTACTTTTAAAATAAATCATTTAAGGGGGAAGGGGGAGTTAAAGTCCTCATCTTTAAAGTTCTTTATTTTACCCTCCTGAGACCTGAAGTTAGAATAAAAAGCGTATTTTTAATATGCCTCCAACTGTGTGGATTATTACAACCTCACAGACATCGAAAAACAAACATTTTTTGAACAATTTGTAGCTCGAGGATTTAAATATAAAGTTTTCCGACGCTCCTTTAGTAATAAAACCAGAAACAAAAACAAACAGCCTGTTTTTTAACCTTAAATGAGGATCTGCTGATCAATCAGAAAGATAAATTAAAAAGGGAAGGATAACAGTGTGTGCTGAAGCTGGTGGTATTTCATGTGTGAAACTGAAACTGGAATGTAAACTGAACTTACTTGCTACATTTGCGAGCGCCCGGACAGCTCTGGATCAGATTCTGGATGGTCGGGTGAGAGAAGCCGAAGAAGTCCGCCCCCGATGGCACGATCGGCGCCACAGACTTAGAACTAAGAGAAGAACGTGTTAGAAGAGTTTAAAAAGAAAGAAAAAAAGAGAAAAGTACAAGATATGGCTGAAACAGCTGCAAACATTTTGTGACCATGTTCTTGATCAGGGGTCTCCAATCCTGGTCCTGGAGGGCCACCATCCTGCAGGTTTTCCTTGTTTCTCTGCTCCAACACACCTGATTTCAATCTGTGTGATTAACAGGCTTCTGCAGAACATGAAGAGGTGATTTAACCATCGGATTAGGTGTGTTGGAGCAGAGAAACAGGTAAAACATGGAGGATGGTGGCCCTCCAGGACCAGGATTGGAGACCCCTGTTCTAGATGAAGGCTGGACCTCCGAACCCTGGACCTACTCGTAAATTTAGGAACTAAAAGGAGTCCAGGTCTCGGTGGAGGATGATGTTACCTGTTGGATGCGATGACCTTCAGCAGATTTGAGTGGCACATCAGAGCAGAGGACGCCACGATGGCGTTCTGAGGATCATCTTCGGGCACGATCTCAAACTAAAGATGGACGACAGAGGGGCGTTTGTGAATCTTTTGAACAAACGCGAAATTTATTTTGAACACATTTGTTCAAACTGTCACTGTGTTCTGACAATAAAATGTGAGACAGATAATCTGCGAAAAACAATCCAGCTCCTCTGGCTCAGTGGTCCTGCTGCCATTTGCGGGAATACGCCGCTCCCGGTCAGAAACAACCAATCAGAGCCAGGAGGAGGGTCTTAGCAGTGTCAATCACGCTGCTCACACCCATCCCTCTGCGCAGCGCGTGCCGTCCTTCAAGCTGAAGATTGCCGGCGTGCTGCAGCTGTGCTAATGGCGGAGACACAACCTAACGTTACAGAAAAACTGACAATTTCTCACTTTCACAACAGTCTCCGCTGTGGGGGGGAGGGGCATAGCACAGCTGAGAGCAATTGGGAGGGACCTGTAAGGCGGGCTTGTTCAAATATTCAGTCCAAGTCCACGGTTTTCTCAGAACTCCCTACTGCAGCTTTAATGCTCAGTTGTGATTTTTTTTTTTTTTTTTGCTCAAATCTATTTTTTCCCTGGTCGTTCATGTTATATTTTAAACCAGACCTCCATCAGACTCCGGTGTGAACAGTCCCCAGTTCCTGAAATGACCCGCATGCACAGATGAAGGTATGACGTCACACTCCGCACGCTGAGTTTACAGAATATGGACGCCGCGAGTGTTAGCATGTGTGTACTGATTCTGAAGTTGCTGTCCAATCGGGGCCAACTGTACCTCCAAATGGTAAAAGATCAAAGAAGACAGAGAAAGAAAAAAGAGCACAAATGTAAACGATGACCTTGCTGCCTCTGAGCGGAGGCATGTGTGGAGTCAGAGTCAGAGCCAAGAGTGGTGGGACTTTGACGTGAGGGATCTTAGTCCTTTCAGTCGACCTAAAAATCGGATGAAATGCGCCCTGAACGTTCGCACTGAGGTCGCTTTGAAAAAGACCGGGGTCGGTTATGAAAAGACTGGATTTGTCACGTTCAAATTGCAATAAATACAAGTGTTTGTTCCAAACTATCAGGCGAAGTTTCAACACACTCACCTATCAGGTATTTTGTGTATAATCTGTATAGTTTTTTTTTTTAAATAAACAGGGTGTGTGTGTGTGTTGTACCTGAGGACCTGTCCCTCCATCTTTGATCTGACAGGTGTACAGGCTCTGCTGCTCGGGGCTTTTCATGCTGGCGAAGACTCGCGTGCTGCAGAAGCCCACGGGGTAGATGGCGCACTCGTCGTGGAACAGCATCCTGTCTGTGATGATCTGCGGAGGTTAGAGTTGGACAAAAGGTGTTCAGTGGTCTCGGCCTAATGCAGGTCGGAACCACCGCTCTCCTTTTTCACAAAGTGCTGGCTCTGACCTCTCCCAGACTGTAGACTGTGAGACCACCCAGAACGATGGGGAAGACCGGACGCCCCGACGAGTCCAGAGGGATGGGCTGCACCAGCCTGCGCGACCCGTCTGCCAGCTTCCTCTTCTTAGACATCTTCTTTGGAACTGAAAGCACAAGTTCCAGACTATTGATCCAATGTATTACTAATCCAGTGAACATTACTGCTCTGAGATTTCTGTTTGAAACGCCCCTCAGGCTCTTAAAGTGACGGTTCGGACCTTTTGAAGGAAAGTTTTGTGGAAATGTTCTAAACAATTAATATCTTACCTTTTGAACAACCTAAGTTTGGAGAAAATGGAGTTTTGCTCCGACCAGACTGACGAGCTAACAGCTAGTCGGAGCAGAGTAAAGACCAAAGTGCATTGCCGCCATCATAAAACTCCCCCAACCTCAAACATGTCACAGTGGTTCATGCAAGTAATCATTCATAAACTGTTACACTGCCGCCAATTTCTATGTAATTTTTACGTAGTTATTCATAAAGAGAGATGGTTATTCGCAAACGCAAACAGCGTCAGCAGCAGTTGTAGCACTTCCTGTGCAGTACGAGGTACTTCTGCCAGAACAACCACTGAAGACACAACCGATGGCGGCATTAAGGTTTATAAAATAAAATATGCGTGAATCACCATTAAATTTGGGAATTTGAAGTCAATTTTTAAAAAAAAAAAAAAAAAAAACTAGCCATTAGCTCTTCAGTTCAGACAGAATTAAACTATTTTTCCAAACTGAGGCCGTTCAAAGAGCCATCTACAACAGGGAAGATATTAACGGTCCATGACCACAGAATCCCACTCGAACAGATCCGATTAAAGGAGGACTTCTGAACAGCGAGCAGCAAAAGCGAAGCCGTAAAACGTATGACTGATGGAGTTTACATGTCGCCTTGCATCGTTCGTGTTAAATAAGTGGTGGATGATTGTGGATTTTCGTTTTTAAATTGTATTTAAAAGGACTGATTTATACAGATGTGGAGAAGTTAATTACATCTGTCTGCCATGTGTTGAGTTTAAAGGAGAATTTAGGTTTGGAAAGTGTTTCCTGATGTGGACAGATTTATCGGTGCTTTTTAAGTGTAGAAAGAAAAACCCCACAAAGGTCACCGAAATAACGTGGAAACTGACTAAAGTAATTAAAAGAAAAGATTTACTGAAAATCAGCCATTGCTTTTGAATTTTGTTTTTCAGTCTTCTGGTTCAACAGATTTACAAAAACAAAACAAACAACAACAAAAAAAAGAACTAATGAAACTGGCCCCAACAAAAAGGATGATACCCTTAACTTAGTATTTTGTTGCACCACCTATCGAGGCCATCTTTGTGATCAAGTGATTTCTGTAACTCTTTTCCAGGTTGATCTCTGCCTTCACAGCTCCCTTGTAAAGACGTATCATTTGTCATACTTACGGTCCTCCCTCCCATTCTCCTTCCCTCGCTCTTTCCTTTCCTTCTTGGGCTTCCTGAGCAGTCCTTCCTCTCCCGCTGACGCTGCTGACGTCAGGTTGTGGGGCACAGGGAGGCCAGACGGCCCCGCGGGACCTGAGGTCAGCGCCACTGGCGGCACAGGAGGCAGGGAGCTTGAGCCGGGCGGTGGCAGCACTTCCCCCTCTGAGACAGACTGGTACTGCAGCAGCGTCTTCAATAAGAACCTGAGAAGAAAAGACAAACCCGGCAACTCATGAAAGGGTCTTCAGAAGAGACCAGCACGTTAAAAAAAAACAAACTGTAACTTGGCCTTGATAGCTTTACATCTCCATGATCTGGGATTCTTGTAACCACAGGGTTTATCAGATTTTATTTGGGAGTCACGAGCTCCGCCCCCGTCCCTGTACTCACCTGCGCTCCTCCTTTGCTCTGAGAAACTTCTCTTCTATGTGAGCAACTTCGTCACACAGAGCTGCATTCTCCTGAGGATTAAAACTGAAAACAGTCAGGGTGGATGTCAAGATATTAACATTTCCTCATTACAAATATGCAGATACATGTGTATTTAGTGTCCTTTACTAACTTGTCTTGGCTATATTTGATATTTACTACTTACTATAACCTACACGTGCGTACTTTAGGTCCATTTTGTTTTCAATCAATCAATCAATTCACTTTATTCTGGTGAATTATCAACAGACAATAAACAAACCCATAATTTACCAAAAAAGGAATAGGCTGAAACTAAAGCTTATCCTTGCCTACCCAACTTAAGTGCCTAACAACCCACCAATATATCTTCACAATATATATATATATATATATATATATATATATATATATATAACTAACAGCGTAAGATTTTATCAATTTACATTTTAAAACTCTTTTAAAACTCACCAAAAAAGAACATAACTTAAAATCATCATTCAGGTCATTCCATAGTTTCACACCAATAACTTTTCTATTTGTTCATCTGGATTCACTGTTTTGCGGATCCTCCTTCAGAGTAAATAAAGTTGTGTCTTATCGGGCGAAGAAACAGCTCGGCACGCACGGTTTTACTTACAAATATCATGGCTCGAGCAGCTTTGCGCAGCCTCACGTACTTGAGCCTGTACTTCTCGTTCTGGCTCTTGCGCGAGCCCCTCTTCATCTTCGGCTTCGGCTCAGAGGAGCTGCTGGGACACGGGAAGGCGGGGGCAGCCGAGGCGCCGGAGCCAGAGGCGGCGTTCGGTGGCGGCGGCGGTGAGGCGAGGAAGGCCTGAGCGGTGAAGGCCTGCAGGGCCTGCTGCCGCTCCTCGTCGGTCTGCGAAAACAGACGCGCGAGTTGAAAGTATCCGACGGTGACGCAGCTGTTGCACTCAGGATGGTGAAATGTTGACAGAAAAAAATTAAAAATAAAACAAATGAAAGTTTTCACGTGAAATGCCGCATGACAAACTGATACTAATGTGCACAAATTACTGAAAAAGATGCAACTATAAAACGTTTTGTTCAGCTTTTTAATTAAACCTGATCTGGGACAGTTTACACTTTAAGAAAGAACCACAAAAAAGATACAACTTTGCAAAATATTCATCCCCAGAGTGAAACTGTACTACTTATGTTCTGCAATGTATTACTGTTTGTATGGCAAAAATATATTATAGACTTAATGTAAAACCAACAGTGTCTTTTAGGCACAAATGTTGCGTGAATAACGAGGCCTCAGTAACAGTCAAGTTCAGTAACGTTTTGTTTCAAAGTGCCCGTTAGTATCCCAGAGAACTCACCAGCAATGCAAAGACTCCGTTTCTGTTTTCAATCCTCTTGAAACGCCTGCTGCCTTTTTGTGTCTGAAACACAATGTGAGACTGAGGCCGAACGCACGTGGGGCTGGCAAAAACTATGCTTTTTTTGTTTTTGTCCAAACACCTATGGGGTCAGTTTAGATAATCTCTATAATGATCCAATACAGCAGGATTTTGTGCATTTGATCCAATCACGGCCAAGAAACGTCCGTGTCTTCGTCAGATTTGCACGACGAGGCCAACAAAGCAGGATGGAACAAGCATGGAGAAATTAAAAGACACCGAAACCAATACATGAGTGAGCCGTTTCTACTTCAAGAGCAGGGGTCACGGTCCGGCTGAGACCTGAACCCAGTCCTTACCTCGCGGTACATGACGGCCTCCAGGCTCGATTTTGCACTGTCAAAGAAAGAGGATCGAGGTAAACTGCTACATGTAGATTTGCTAAATCTGGATTACAGTATTCAACATAATTATCAAATAAGGGAGGATTGCTTTACTTTGACTGAACAAGTCCCCTGTCAATGATTCTCTGTTTGATCTCCTTGATGTGCATGGGCCGTCCAGCTTCCTCCAAGACGATCTGGACAAATGAGGGGAGGTGCAGAAACACTTGTTACGAAAGCTGAAAGCACCGAAACAGCAGCAGCGGCTGCAGAGAGCTGTAGACTGGTGCAGATACACTGACGTGTGACGAATATGTTGGGAATACCTGAGCCGCATCGAGCCACGTCAGGTTCGGCTTCTCTGCAATCTCACTGGGCGGTTCGCTACAGAGACAGGAAGCAGAAGAGTTTTAGTGAAAACCTGTGATACAACCGAGACTACATTTATCTATATATCTATATATGTATGTGTGTGTGCGCGCACTCTGAAGATTGAAATGATGGGACCTGGAAAAACATAAAAAGAAAAAGTGACCCAATTTAATTTCACCTCTCCATGTTTGTGGCTGACAATCTTGTTCTAAACCACGATTTCCATTCTTTCTTGTGTTTAGATCTGATTATGTGCAAACCAAAAAAGTAAAACAACTATCACCATTATCTTTGGATCCATTCAGATAGTCTCAGTGGAATTTTCTCTTCCTCTTAAATGTCTAACAGTGACACGAAAACACGGCAAACAAAAAAATAAAAATAAAAATAAAAAGGGATGCGTTTTGAGCCAACCTCTCCAGAGTCTCGGCAGTCCCGGAGAGACTCGCTATGCTGTCCAAAGCAGGAAACAGGGAGTAGCTTCCCTGGCCGTCAGGCTCCATCTCTGAGTCAAAGGTGTTGAGTGACTCCATGAACGGCAGGGAAACAGGAATAATGAGCTCCTGTCCTAAAAGAGAAACACCTAACACATTTATTCTCAACGAACCTTTCGGTCTCTGCAGCGCAAACACTCACCAGATTCATATAAACACACGCCTGCACCTCCTGCTTACATGTACGACTTGATGTGATGGAAAAATAAACGATAATACTTTCAACTTTTTCAGGATAAATACCTGCAGCACTGCAGCAAATCCTTATTTCAGACGGTGTTCCTTGTTGTTAGTGTCCGAGTCGAGCGGAACCTTTGTCTTCTTCATGTTGTTTACACACGGAGCGGCGAAATGATAACATTGACTAATTAAGCACTAATTAATTTAACTTTAGAGATTCGTGATCATTTAGGTTGTGTTAGGAAGACAATTAGAGCCATCTGTTTCCATAAACAGAGAAACTACAAAAAGGAACCCAATATTTTGATAATCCGGGCATTGTAACCGTGAACACATTTACCGGATATCCGGTGTAGCCTTCGTAAAATTAACAAAATCAAACTAATTAATGTATAGGGAAAATTAGAAACTAAATACAGAGTAAAATGGCTGATTTTCTAAAATCAAACTGTTGTGGTGAAAATATGAGACCTATAGACAGAAATGAAGACATTTTATTCCGGAAGTACTGTCTGAGTTTTACTGAAGTTCTCTACAATAAGCTAAAACAAGTATAGTTTAAATCGTCTTTTTCCTACTTAATGTTACTGGGAAAAAAAGCTCATATTAGAAATGCAATTATGTTTTTGATACTGGTTTAAAACCTTTGCAGAAAAATGCTTCCTATTTGCGTATGATGGGTTTCCTTTTAGAAACTCACTTTGAACTGATAGAAATTACCAGCTTATTTGCCTTACACTGAGAAAAGATCATATTTTTAACATAATGAATATGTTAAAGTATGTTTTTTATCATTTCTGATAAAATTTAAATTGTTAATGTTCACTATTTTCTGATGTATTCTTTGTATTCGGCTGCAACCTCCGACCTATACAGCCTGTTGCAGCAATTCTCCAGTACAAAATAAAAAAATAAATAAGTTGTAATATTTTGTAATCTCCATGTTTATGAAAACCGCTGTGACTCCTCAGTGGCCAGATGAGCTTTGTTGCCCTCAATCTAAAAGTTGCTCCATCCAAGCAACAGAAGAACATATTTCACAACAAAACAATTTAGGTGGGATTTAGAACAACGAGTGAATTAAATTGTTGCTAAATTTTTTCTGCACGTGACTCTTGGTGTGCTTTTGCACAAGTCAGCTCTAACATTTCTGTGTAATGCTGGGATGTTTTGACCTTTTGGTCAAAAATGGTGAAATGTGGCAAACATCAGAATTAAACCTGTTAAACTAGAGCCTCTCAAGTTCCACACGGGAAACAAACCAGGTTTACAGAATAATAATTAATAATTTATTTCACCTTTTTTGCCTCAGTTTGATCTTGACATTTAAAATACATTTAGAAATCAGGCCGTCAGAGTGTGGTGTAACAGGATAAGTCAAAGGTTTCCAAGCATTCTGTGAGGATTTAGATTCTTCTTATCCTCCCAGTTTATTGGCCGACAGATGCAAACGTGCAGCAACCCGGCAAAATGGATAGCAAATTGCAGAACGAAATCCAAATGATTAAACATGTCACAAACACATAAATGATGTAAACGTCTAAACACACAAACGCAAAGAAGAAATGCAGTGACAGAAAAATGCTGCAAACACTAAAAACAGCAGCAAAAAAACAAAAAAAAACAAAAACATTTTAAAGGTGAACTCAAATCAAATCTCAAAAAATTGACATTTCATGAACGTAATTTAGTCAAACACATCCACACAACATTGCAGGCACCCATTTTTTCTGACCTAAAACATAAATAACTTGTATTTACATTTTAGTCAGTGGATAGTTAGTGTGTTTTAAAGAATATATTTTTAAGGTTCTCCAGGACTTTATTAACCTTGCACTCCACTATAAGCAGTCTAAAAGCAGCTTAACGTTGTCTGACCTCCACAGCCTAATTCACCCGTGTCAAACTCCATTCCTCGGGGCTCCTGCATGTTTTAGATGTGTTCTTGCTTTAAAACACCTGGTTTAAATGGATGACTTGTGGACAACTTGATGATTTGGTGAGGAGGTAATTAAACCATTTGAATCAGGTGTGTTGGAGCAGAAAAACCTAAAACTTCCAGGACAGCAGCCCTCGAGGCCTGGAGTTTGACACCCTTGGCCTAAGGTCCCCAGGAGAATCTGTCACCGACAGTCATCTTTAGTCCTTTTCCAATGAGTCATTTTCTCCGAGTAGATACAGTCCACATGGGTCCAAGACAAAATGAAAAGAAGGAATCAGAACGTTTTACAGCCTTTAAAGTACCGATATTACATCTGACGTATGTGTGCGTGCCCAAGACACTGGTATATTATTCTGAGAAACTCCCCTCATCAGCATTAAGAATAAAACATTAGAACCATATTGTTCTAAGACGAACCATAACTTGATGTCAAAACCTTTATAAATAAATATGTCTTGTCTGGTGTGAAGAAACAAAACTAACTGATGTTTCTGTACTAATGAATCTTCTTTTCTGTGACATGTTCAGCTTGAATCAGTTCTCAGCCTGACTGTTCGGATTTCTGATTGAAAATAATATCTAGTCATCTCAAGAATATTAGCTCCTTTTAGACACTTTACTCCTACTTTTCTTTTCTTATTTCCATTTTTTATGTATCTCTTTTTTTAGCTGTACTCTATTACTTTGCTGACATGGAGAGATTTTATTGTTCAGGGTATGATGCCAATAAATGTCCATTCTTCTTTTTAGTGAAAAGAAATCAATATATTAACCCATTACTTTGTGAAAATGAGTGTTGTTATCTCAAGGTAGCATCATGAAAGCATATTTCTAAGCATGTCCTCTCCCAGATCCTGTGTATTAAAAAATACACTTTGCTAAAATATTGAGAATGAGGAACAGATACTTTTTTTTAATGCATTACTCTGAAAATAAATTTCCATCTCCTCTTAGGGGGTAAAGGTGAAATGATGCCACAAATAAGCAACAATTAGATATATAAACAAACATATTTTATTGAGTTCAGGTTATTAATCTACATGATGTTGACAATGAATTTAAATTCAGTTTTACAGAAATGACTTTCCTGTTCACTGATGCAGTTTCTAAGTTTTCTTAAGGCTCTATCCTCACAGAGATATGTTTTAGAGCTCATAAAATTAAAAAAATAAAATCTTTCATTCATTCACTCTTGCATTTTTGTGTCGACAGCCGAAACACAGCCTTTTTAACCCTCCTGTGGCCTTTGAGACTACAAGGACTTCTCTACCTCTCTCTTTCTCTCTGTCTTCAGGAGGGTTAAATGATGACGCCGTCGTCTCTAATCACCTCTGATCTGACCTACGAGTCGAGGGCGTCCTCTTCTCCTTGGGTTTTTGTTTCACACCCAGTGTGTGCACTTCATGCTCCACGTCTTGTTTCTTGTTTGTGGTGTACAGTCATGGTGAAGTTACTGCAATAATTACTCCAACGTTTTAGGTCGTTTTCTGTGTTTCTACATGGATGAAAAGTTAAAACTGGTATTTAAATGCGAAAACCCTTTAACAAGCTGAACTGGAAGTGCAAACAATGTCCATAATGTAAAAAATATATTTATTATGAGTTTAAATAAGTCCAAAACACACATGGGGCTGTATATAGGTCATTTCAATCATTTCATTTTAGTTTAACAGCTACGCATGCAGCTGATTTTATCTTTACATTTATATAAAGGATGTATTTTCGGTGAGTCAGCATCCAAGCCAAGCGTTTCCTGCAATTATGTTCACCACCCGCTTCTGTCTGAAGTCATACTGGAAGGAATTTGTGCCACTGAGGAGGAAGATGCTGCCTGTGGAAAAACAAAACAAAAACCGTCTTTAAGATTATGTGATTAGAAATAAACTTCATTGTATTTCCCAAGAGTTTGGAGTCTTTTTGTCCACATGAAATGTATAAAAGTAAAATATGCGCTTCCAGATTAACCCATGATCACAGAGAATAGCTGTGTGTTTTCTAAAACTGGAGCTAAAAGTGTATAAAAAGCATTTCTGGTATGGTAAACTCCACCCATCCACCACCTAAACACAGTTAAAAACAAATAAACCTTCGACATCAATTTGTTTTATTTGTATTCTTCTGCTTGGGTTCACTTCATGCAAAGTTCATGAGTTTGTAAACTGCCTTTTTCTCTGTTTCTTACCGTGCAACTTAAATGCGGCATCGACTCTTGCCGGGACTCCAGGCCAGTCCGTCTGGATGAATCTGGGGAAGCCAGGGTCCATCTGTCTGTTCTGCTCGTCAAACCTGAGTTGGAATTGTGCAAATAAATCATTCTGTTGCTTCATCACAGTGGAGACAGCATGAAGAAATGTTACACATGGGTTTAGAAGTGGTGGGTGTTACACTTCGAGCTGGATGACTTTTTATTTCATTTTATTGCGAGGCTACCTGTTGACAAATCCTACGTTGCTGAACATGACCTGCCATGTTAGAGACTCTTGTTTACAAGGGTGAGTGCTTTTTTTTGGCTCTGCTCCTGGGAGGGTTAGTGTCTGACTGAAATAAGTAAGAAAAAGATCTAGAAATTGTCATTTGTTTCCTTTTCCTGTTGGACCAAACCGTACTGAACACTGACTTCTGCATTTTCTAATGTTGGCGTTTGGAGCTGCTGGAGGACGGCCGAAAACTTTGAGCTGGACCTGCTGTGACTTACTGCTTGAGACACAACTTCTGTCTGATATCTCAAATTGATCATGCTCTGAGGGTTTTCTGCTGCAGGTAA
The DNA here is from genome assembly GCF_001649575.2 of Kryptolebias marmoratus. Taxonomy (NCBI): domain Eukaryota; kingdom Metazoa; phylum Chordata; class Actinopteri; order Cyprinodontiformes; family Rivulidae; genus Kryptolebias; species Kryptolebias marmoratus. Next base: position 21,702,752 of record NC_051431.1, read on the forward strand.
GATATTGATCATTGATAACAACTCCACAGAACACCACTTCAAAAAAAATATTCCTTTTTAAGTTGATGTCATATATTTAGTTTTGTTTTGGGTATTTTGATTATTTTATACAAATCTTAATCCAGATCCAGACTTTTAAATTAAAAAAAAAAAAAAAAAGTTTTGTATATGGAGACTCTTTAAAATCTAGATTAGGACTTTCAGACAAAACAACACAGGTGAAGACATGCCTTCAAGATGATAGGAGTGTTGGTAGCAAATACATATTACAGCCGGGTACGTACTGGGTAAGTACCAGGAACATATCCAAATAAGTACTTGATAGACTGGGTACATACATAATACATATCAGGTACGTACTTATCTGGTACATACAGTATACATACATATGTGGGCACACTTACCTGGTACATACAGGGTACGTACTTACATGGCAAGTATGTACCAAGGAAGTACTCAGTACATACCAGATACATACTCTGTACTCAATTCATAATACAGACCAACCCAGTATCTAATAGGTATTGGTTACATATTAGTATGTACTAATATGTACTGGATAAGTACCCTGTAAGTACAGGGTAATAGGTCACTTCATAATACAGCCCCTGTAAGCACCTGGTAGGTACTGGGTACTTACCTGGTACATTCTTGTATCTGGTACGTACCTGGTACTTATCTGGAGTACTGAGAGAAGTTCTTTCTTTATGTATAAGTACAAGTTTAAAAAACAAACAAACCAGAATTTATTTCCATTGTTTGTCTGTGTAATCAGTCACCTGTAGTAAAACTGTCCCGTGAAGAAGAAGGTTTTTCCATGTTCGGCGACATGAACCGCAGCATCCACCTGCCTGACTCTGGAGGGGAAACCGTACTCGTAGATGCTGCCAGCACGACTTTTTCCCTTTAGCTCTTGAACCGCCCAGTACTTATGACCTGGAAGCAAACACAGGCACGAGTTTTCAGACAGAAACACACACACCAAGAACAAACCACAAACACGGCCGAACTCAGCGAGCCTCTCGCATGAACACTGGAGTTGCAGAAAGCTGTAATTTGGGTTTAACACTGTGTTCTCCTGCTGGAACATCCAGCCCCATCATGCTGACACGACCCAGCACTCTACCTGTGAATATGTACGCCACGCCTGTGGCTGGGATGTCATAAGCAGCGTCGACGGGAGCATTAATGTCGGGTAAGTATGTGCTGATGGGACCTTCTCTCAGGCGATTCCAGTAGGTCGACTTTGTTGTTCTCATCCACATGTTTCTAGGCAAAAATAAACTGTTTCAGTTCAAATATATTCATGATGCTTTTCAGTTGTTATCACAGTGTTTCATTTTGTACCTGGTTTTAAAAAAAACAATCTCATTTTTGATTACTGCTGCCGCGTCGAAAGAAAACACGGGGTCACATTTTTTCGGGGCACTTGGCTTGACTTCGGCCTTTTTGGTAGGTTTACCTGGGAAATGGTCATATAGAGGATATTACGTGAAACAATTTTAAAACCTCAGGTTTTTATGCCCCCACGACCCAGAATGGAGAAGCGGGTAAAGAAAATGCATGGATGGTTTTTATGCCAATCTTACACGTAAAATGCGTTCCTTACCGTACAGCAGTTGGATCCCCCGGACATCATCCGTGGACAGAAAGTACTGTGTCCTGCTGCGGCGCCTGTAATTGGGGTACATGACAGCAGAGGGGTCTGCTGAATGAGTCAAACCCAGTGAGTGACCGAGTTCATGAGCTGCAACAGCAAACAGGCTGTAACCTGAAAGATTAGCAACAAGAAAACATCTGTATTAGCCCCATTAGAAAGCCTTCAAACGATGCTCAGAACTGCAGAGAACTGGACTAATTAGACTAAGTTGACTGTGGCCAGGAGTACAGTACTAACCCACATAGGCAAATATGGTCATGTGGAAGTGACGAGAAAGTAGATTTGGAGGTATGTATTTATTCAAAATGAATCCACCAACAGCATTTTTTTTGCAGAACTACAATCACATTTTTTAGAAAACCAACCTTGCCCTCCTGAAGTCCAGGTTTCGTCCTCATCAAAGTGCACATCTCCACCAATCCCCTCTCCCGGCTGGAAGGCGTGAGCCAGCACGCCGCCGGCGCCGTCAAAGGGAGAGAAATCTCCATGAGCTGCAGTGGCAAAAAAAAATAATGCACAAGTCTTTATCCAGTTAAGGAAAACTGCAGCATGCCTCCAGTTTATATATATATATATATATATATATATATATATATATATATATATATATATATATATATATATATATATATATGTATATATATATATATAACATCAGACATCTCAGTCCAGAAATGTGCAGTTCTAGGCACAGCCAAGATACTGCGCAGAACCCTCAAGCTCCCAGGCCTCTGGTAGAGGACCCGAGCTCAGAGGATGAAACAAAGACCACCCGCGGAGGGTGAGAAGGGATTTTTTTTTTTTTTTATGTCTGCTTTCTCATTTATTTATGTATATATAAATGAGAAAGCAGACATGCTTTTTTTTCTCCTTTTTTCTGATTTACCTCTGCGAGCAAAGGAGAGGATAATATCTGCTTTGCCGTGGTTGACTTCGATGAACCTCAGAGGAGCTGCATCACTCCACATCTTCAGGGCTAAACGGAAGGACCTCTCCACTTCCTCCCTACTCATGTCTGGAGTATATTGTGACACCCTGCATCCCAGGGGTAAAAATGCATTTAAAAAAAAAAAAAACACCAGGCGTCAGGCGCAGCAAACTCTACATCAGCAATTTCACAATGTAAAAATACGATCTTACGTGTATGTGATGGTGTTGTTCTTCCATTTGGGCTTACTGGGGTAAAAGCTGAAGTTGTCCACATCTGGAACACCACACCTGGGCTCCCTCATCACATCCAGTGTGTGAGAGTCCAGGCTTCCAGTTTCTCTCAGACCGAAGAAGTTCTGCATCTTCCTGACCCCCTCCTCCATGGCCGATGTGGACCTGATCCTCCTCGCTCCACCTCTGTGCTCTCTCAGGTCCAGACTGTAGAACCTCCTGAGATATGCCTGTTGAGACGTAGGTATGTTTGAGAACTGTGTCTGAGAGGTGTCTGTAAACTGTTACAATACTTGAAAACAGCATACTGATGTACTGTTCATGAAAGTCATGAAAACAGTTAAATATACAGTGGTAAAGTGTAAACGAACAGTTATAGACGCACCAAGCAGACGTAAATAACTGTAATTATTCTGCATGAAACTTTATTTTTATTTAAATTGGTGAAACTCATCGTGTACTGATAACAATAATAGGTGTGGATGTATTTCACAAATTGCTCTTCAGCAGGTCTTCAAGTTCTGCAAAAGCCTGTTAATCACTCAGTCATTTAAATCTGGTGTCTCAGAGCAGGGAAACAACTAAAACATGCAGGAGAGTGGGCCTCCAGGAGCAGGACTGGACACCACTGGTGTAAAAGAAAACAGTAAAATATTGTCACCATGTATGTCAGAATACATCTACTGATACAGAATGTCCTCTGTAATTTATTTGAATGGTTCATTATTGTAGTTTACATAACTGGTTACTGTCTGTGACTGGAGGGTAACAGTGGATTTACTGTCATCTTTATATTTAAAGGTTAGAGGGGTAATAAAAAAATCTTGTACATATATGTGTGTATACATATTAAATCTATCTATCTATCTATCTATCTATCTATCTATCTATCTATCTATCTATCTATCTATCTATCTATCTATCTATCTATCTATCTATATATCTATCTATCTATCTATCTATCTATCTATCTATCTATCTATCTATCTATCCTTAATATTATCATATGAAGTCCTCATATGAAACTGGTTAAAATTACAATATGCTTTCATATTATTACTTCTTGAATTACCACATTTGGATTGACCTTTGCAAGGGGAGTACAAATAATTATATTATGATGCATCTACAATTGTCAAGGTGAGGGCTTTATGTATTTTTTATACATGTTTTTGTAAATAAATAAATATAGTCTCAATATAGTCCCATACAAAGGTGTTAATCCTTATTTTCAAAGGTTAAGGGAGAAATGAAATAATTTAAATTGTTAACACAAATGATCTTTAAAGAGGAAGCATGGCCATTTGTGGCACAACACACACAAAAAAATAAATCATCACTTCTGATCACTGCCATCTCTAGGTGTAGGATTTTATTGTTTTAAAGTGAAGGGTTTTCCAAGGTTTATTAAATCTAAAACTTAAGTTTTTCTCCACAGTTATCAACCTGTTACTCCTGCCGTTTTAGAGAAACCCATGCCAAAAATATAAAAATTAGGATTGAGCATAGTGAGCTATGACCTTTGGTTGCAACAGTTCCGTCGCAGACAAAATTCACAAAAATAAATAAACAATGTAAAGAATTTCACCATAGACTTTAATGGGATTTTGGTGTGGCGAGTAAGAAAAGCCAGCCCTCTCTGAGGCTTTAAAGTTTGGACATACAGAAACATCATTCAAGGTTCAAACAGGTCATGGAAAGTCAGACAATGTGTGAAGTTAAGTTTTAAGTTGTTATTTTAAGCTTTTATCACAGATTGTTCAACTTACAGTGTGATGTCACACACTAAAGACTGAGATGTTTAAACTTCACAAATTTTATGCAAACTCTTTGTATTTTCTTGGGTTCTACATGTTTTATTCAAACTCTCATTGACTTCCATTATATCTAAGCTCAAAACTTTCTCTTCAAAACTGGAAGTGAAGGATTTTTTTAATTTATTTTTTTTAGGTTGTCCTATCTTCCAAATAAAACACTAGATATGTACTGTAAAAGGTCACACGTAGCTTTACTCACTTATGTTTCAGGATCTTTTCAAAATGACTTAAAGTTTTCACACAGAAACAGTTTTTAGGCTTACTTCTCTGCTTTTCTGTCTGCCTGTCTCCTTAAGAGTGCTGTCAGGGAGTGACATATGTGTGTGGTTACCATGGTGACCCTAATGAGCCACTGGCAGCAGCTTTGACGTTTCATTCTCTTCACATTGTAGTACGGTTTATATATCAAAACAGATTATTAGAAAAGAAAATTCCACCTCTTTGCTTTTTAGAAGAAAGTAGATGTTGCAATTTTAGGCAGAAGCTGCGACGGCACCCTTGCTTCAGTAAGTTTCTAGTTTTAAATAAATAAAAAAAAGGTTGATCCTTGAAATAAAATTCAAACAGCTTTTATTTAAACGACCCCGTTTAACCTAAACAAAGAAAGTGTTCATTTTTATTTGATAAAGTAAAAAATTCCTGTGAAAGCTCCTGCTCATCAATGAATAACAACATATTAACTCTAAAAAAACACCCAACAAGTAAAAAAATTACTTATATTTTACATTTTAAGCATCTCCATGTATATTTGATTAATTTTTGTTAAACTGAGGTTCTCTGAGAACTTTTACCGACACTCAGTCTTCAAATTCATAAAGTGAAAACATCTGTTTTCAGACAAAAATATAGATAAATTAGTATTTATAATGAAAGAAAACACTCGTATTATATTGTAGCTACACTTTTTTATCAACTCAGATATGCATAGATATAAATGTAAGCACAAATATGTTTAGTATTTCCAGTGAGGAAGTCATAATAAAAGACAAAACTCATGCATTGTAAAATTTCTGTAATGAGATCCACGATTATATTTTTCCTCTGCAGCAGCGATTGTTGACCCACAAACCTCAGCCAGCTGCACGTCCTCACGCCTCAGCTGCTGATCCTCGCGAATGGGTCGAGTCCACGACGGCTCCACGAACATCAGTGAGCCCAGGACGGACGCCCACATCCAGAACAACTCCATGTTTCAAATGTTCATTTCCTCCAGGCTTTTTTCACGGGAGTATATATGAAGTTCTTCAGCAGTCATGTGACCTTGAAAGAGTGCGGTCCTGGTAGTTACAGAGGTACCTGCAGTAATTTTCTGGAGGTTTTTGTGGTTAAAACCTCCAGTGAAACAGCTATACATCCGTCTGGGATTTCTGTCTGTAAACACTGTGTTTCATAGTATGGAAATGAATGTTTCTGAGTAAGTCAAGTGCAAACCTGCAGCTGTTTGCGAGGAAAGCCTAAATTAGTCTCTGCCTCGTCTGCACATCAGTCTGCACAGCATGCAGACAAAAAAAAGATTTATATCACACCGACCACAGAGTGGCTGAGGCCATTTTACACCAACATACATTCAAGCAGCACATTTCATCAAGTTTGCATCGCAATTTTTTTATCTCAATAAACCACAACCAACGAGGCCCACAGCAAATATTAACAGGCACTTTCAAGTAACTCCTTGCTGGGTGTATTTCATGAAGTGGTTTCAGCAGCCAAGCCAGGAATTTGCCGTCTCCACTCCGACAACGTGTTTGAGGCTGTAGTCAAACTTGTAGACTTGTTGTCCCACAAAGAAGTAGATGAAGTCTAAAGTAAAAAGAGAAAAAGCAAAGAAACAAAATGAATCTTCAGAAGCTGAACACAACAACAGATCACATCCGCTGCTGATTGTCTTTTGAACTCAAATAGCTCCTTTTGCTCCCAGTTAAATGAGAACGTATGTCATGTGGAGTACCTAAATATCAACTTTTATAGTTTAAATCACAGACTGCAGGCACGTGTGCTGCAAAAATAACCAACTTTGCATGCAAATTAGCATTCCTGTGTTGCTAATAATAAAGCAAATTGTAAAACCCCCTAAAGCCACAGACACAACACTGCACTGGAAATGTCTTCGTAAACTTTGCTGTTTCGTTTTTTCAAAAGTACAAGTAACTGAACCTGTACTGCAAACATACAAGACTCTTTGTTTGTTTGTTTGTTTGTTTGTTTTTTGCTCACTTTCTTTAGAAAAAGCTGCGTTTATTGTGGCGTTGACTCCAGGAAAGTCCTCGCTGATGTACTTCGGGTAACCAAAGTCCATCACCTTTCGGTTTTCATTGTAGCTGAAAATGACACAAAACAAAGACAGTCAGAGGCACAATCACGCGTTTGTCGCTGCTTTGTGAGTTTGTCATCAAATCAGTGGCCGTACACATGCGCTGTGAGAGAGTTCGTTTTGATTTTTTTATATTTGTCCTTCATGTCTCCATTTCCTTGGACTGTGCAGGACTGACAAAAGCTTCATATTTATCAACAGTAGTGCAATTCTGAGGTAAACTTGGCCCCAAGTAACCTCAAACTATTAAAAGAAAAATCACCTGACGCCCCAACATGGAAAGAAAAAGCATCTTAGTTGGAAATACGATCGCAGCACAGTCTTTAAACCGAATTGGTTCCTTTCTCGTCTTACCTCCAGTACATGTTTTGCATGAAGAAGAGGGTACGGCCCGTTTTGACGACGTGCACCGCTGCGTCAACTTCCCGCACCCAAGCTGGAAATCCGAAAAAACTAAGTGCTCTGGCCTTTCCTTTAATAACAGAACCTTTCACTGTCCAGAAGGAAGACTCTGTCAACAGAAACGCATCAGTTCAAACTAATATTACTTAACATGTAAAATTATTAAGTGATTTATAAATGTCATGGCTTAAAAGGTTCAAAGAATGATGCAGGTTAGGACTCCTTCACAGTAGATGATGACCCTGCTACAACTACAACAAAAAAAATTTAAAAATCAGCCGGGCATTGATGGCAAGGAGTGTATTAAGAACACAATGGACTTCCCATTACTTGTAATAGGGTGTGATAAGTCGTGGAGGGTTTTGAGCATACACAAAACTTCCACGGTGAGGCGATCTATCATGGTGGAGGCAGCGTGTTTACATCGTAGGGCCCACATGCACTGGTTGTCCAGAATTTGAAACAAGCTATATGAGCCTCATGCCTGAGCTTTGGATTTGAGTGTGACAAGGTCACAGAAAGTCATGCCAGAGAGTCATGGCAGAGTCATGCCAGGACTGGCACAAAGTTTGTGGTGAGGGGACAGAAGATAGTCTATGTGCGGGGGGGGATAGTCGGGGAAAGAACCCTACTGATAGTGTGGCAGCGTCATGCTCGTCTTCACTCTGAAGGAGGTTTTCCAAAGTACCACCTTCTAACAGGTCATATATGTCGAGAAGAGCATAGCAGGGTCGTCATCTGCTGTGAAGGGGACCTTATAATGGTAGGAATGGCAGCGGGTCGTTACCATGAATAAGGTAAGCTGCTGATCTGCGAGGTATCCAGAAGGCGGCATCGATACTGGTTTTAATCTTAGGCATAAAGTTGCTGATGGGACCTTCTTTGATGTCAGACTGCTCATTGTGTTTTATCCAAAGATATCTTGCAAGATGACAAACAGATTGTTTTAAATCTGTGTGTGCAGTGTGTTTTGCCTAATATCACATTTTTCAAGGAAGACAGGCTGAATATCTGTTTATAAAATGATGATAAGAACAGTTCTGGACATGCCTGTCTCTGAAGAAGAAGGTAGCACGGCCGAGGGTCGTTACTGCGTCGAACGTCAGGTCCGGTGCACATCTGTCCTGCAAGAGTCGGGAGGACAGTGGTCTGGACAGCCAAGGGAAGTTCCTCAAAATATAATTTGTACCAGCTCTGAGAGGACCTGACAGACACCAGGGCAAGGACAAATCAGTGTCTATTTGGAGGGAAATGTTCAAGAGTGAATTACTGGTTTATATTTCCAGCATGTAGACACAGATAAAAACGGCTTACTGTAAAGCGCGTTGATGTTGGCCACATCCTCTCTGGACAGCAGGTTTGAAGGGCGGGACATTTTGTAGGTCGGATACATCACCGATGCTGGGTTTCTGGAGTGCTTGAGGCCTAAAGCGTGGCCAAACTCGTGAGCCGCTACCACAAACAGGTTGAAACCTACAACAGCATGAAGATAAAGAAAAACACCGCATTCGTAATGTTTTTAAAGCCTTTGGTGGTGGTCTGCAGCGAGCTTCCTAAGCGAGTCAGTTCAGGACCTGTTTTTTCTCCTGCCGTCCAACGCTCGTCATCATCAAAGTGCGTGTCCCCTCCAGCGCCCAGCCCCGGACCGAAAGCATGAGCCAGAGTGCCTCGGGGCCCGTCAAATGGATAAAAGTCACCGTGCGCTAAAACCAGGAACCACAGAGAAAACTTTTTTTTTGTCATGCTAATAGAAAATTACAGGCTTCAGTTCAGCTCATCTGAGTGAGTGTGTGACGCTCAGCAGCTGGTGGAAGATGACGCCGTGGCAGATAACATTTAAATTACTACTGTGGCTCCCCACATCTAATGCCACAGAGCTGTAATGCTTTAGCCCAAACTATCAGCTGAGAAATGGTTTTCTGTCATCTCCTGTTTGGTGTTGGCGAAAGACAAGCCTACCATTGGTTGCAAACTCCACCATGATGTCAGCACTGTTGGTGCGTAACCGGACAAACGTCAGGCCGCTGGCTCGGGCCCAAACGTTGAAAGCTGACTGGATTAAAGAGTCCACAGCGCTACGAGGCAAGTCCCTGGTGTATCTGCCGACGCTGTGAGAGAGAAAAGAATGAGAAATGGTGCCAGTTAATGTCATGGTCATGTCAGAAATCTTTCTGTAGGGCTTGTGCAGCTTACATCAGATCTATGTTTGACTCTTATGTTGTACGGAAGGCTTCCTTTATTGTGTGATTCCTGTTAAATTTCTTCTTAATGATCAGCTAAATTCTTCGTTGATTTAAGAAAATCCATCCAGAACAGAAGTCCAAATAAACAGCAGTAAGAGAAAAACGGAAAAATGGGAGTTGGGTATGATGCTACCAATAACTGAATGGTTTAATGAAGACCTCAGATCATCCATGGCCCTCACTAAGAAGACAATAAAACTTGACTAACCACGAGAGGTTAAGTAGTAACAAGGTTTCTGGCACAGTCCCACCCTCCTGTCCAAAACAATCCTCCTCTCCCATCGCCTGGGTCTCTTACATGTCCGCCCCCAGTAGAACGACCGATTGCCTTTTTCAGTGTGTCACCATCTATTCATCCATTTTTTTTCTCCAGCTTCTCCTCTCCGGGTTGCAGGGAGCTGGTGCCTATCTCCAGCAGTCACTGTGCGAAAGGCGTGGGGACACCCTGGACAGGTCGCAAGTCCGTCACAGGGACACATAGAGACAAAGACAAACAACCATTCACTCCTAGGGACAATTTAGAGTTACCAATTAACCTAACATGCATGTTTTTGGTCTGTGGGAGGAAACCAGAGTACTCAGAGTAGCCTCACGTGGAAACGCCACCCAGAAAGGCCCCAGGTCGAGAAGTGATCCTGCGACCTTCTTGATGGGAGAGTGTGTCTCCCTGCTACCTAAATCCGACTCTACTCAAACAACTGAACCATCTCTGACTGCATGACGTTCAACTAATTTCTAGTATTTTGCAAGAGCAGAAGCAGCCCCAAGCTAAGAGTTGGTAAAACAATCATAATAGTTGCTTTTCCTGGATTCTCCCTAAAATACATTTGCTCTGTATGTAATTCATAAGGATTTCTTTAAACACAGCTTACATTTAAGTAGACAGTAAGTGTTACATAAGCTTAAGCATGCAGCGTTATGCTGCTGCTTGAACAAACCCACAAAACCTCCCAGAGGCTGAAAATCTGTTGGCTGCAATGATTTTGTGGCACCAGCTTCTGCCTATTTCTGATGCAGGTCTTCTCGCCTGCTGGATTAAACTGGAAGTTGTGTGGCTCACCTTGTTTAGAACCATCAGACTGCTTTACTTTTTGATATAAGTGCCGTCTTTCATACGAGCGGCGGCATCAGCGTGAACCTCTTTGAAACTCCATACCTGTAAGTCAAGACGTTCTTGTTCCAGCGCGTCCCCTGCGTGTGGCTGTAGTCCTCCACGTCTGGAACGCCACACCGAGGACTCCTCATCACCTCCAGGGTGTCGGAGTCCAACGCTCCTGTTGCGTTGAGCCCAAAGAAAGTCTGCATGTCTTTCACTTTGGAGGCGAAGGAGAGCCCGCTCCTCCTCATGCGTCCCAACGGATCTGTTTGCAAGTTGTAGAACTGATGGAGGTAGTTCTAGCAGATACAGCAGATAAATAAATATGGGAATTTGGAAATCCTTTTTTCCCAGCATTAAAGTGCACAACTTTAAAGCTGTGTTAGATCCATTGATTTAATTATCTGTTGAATGTGTCTTCGTAATGATTAAAACAAATGTAATTCACAGTAATAAACTGAATAAAATCTAAGGTAGCAGCTTGCTTAGAAGGGTAAATATAAGCTAAAATGGCATGAGGAAGGAGAAAATGAAGATGCTCAATAAAATCTGCACAATTTCTGCAGCAAAACTGGTGGTTAGTCACCTCTGCAAGAAAACTAATGTAATAACTTGTTAAATGTCAACACACACAGGCCAAATGTGCGGCCTTGCAATATGTTTAACGCGTCTCGGCACAGATTTTCCGCAGAATCCCATGCAGTCAGCTCGCAAGCATTTGCAGTGACGTGAATGCAGTCATGCACTTACTGTGGCCAGCTGCAAGTCAGACTGTGGCTCCAGTGAACGGGCGCTCTCCTCCTCCGGCGTAAGTGTCGGCGCTGTGAGACCCGGGTCCAGCACCAGCAAGACCAGGACACAGGCAGGGAGCAGCGTGACCCGCATGTCGCACACTTTGACGCCACATGAAGCTGGAAGGTTGGGTTAATGAGGAAGGCCCTTTTAAACGGTTCTTGTGACTCATAACACTTTGCAAATCCTCAACAACAAAAAAAAAACAACTCACACAGTGGTGGCTATGGATTTAGGGAGGGGTTTGTGGAGAGTTAAGGACAGTAAAAGACAAAAAAAAAAGGTAATTTGAAGATTTATTTTTATCATGAGACCTATTAGAGGGCATGGGGAATTTAAATAGATCCAGTGCTCTCTGCACAATATCAACTTCTTGATCTAGTGTTTAAATTCAGCGGAAAGGTCTGACTGAAACGGAACAAAAACAAGTGATAAAACTGGTGTTGAAACCAGAGCTTGACTCAACATGTAATTCATCTGTAATTCTCCTTACTGTCCCAGGAGGCTACAGGCAAAAACATGTGGCTATTTACACCGTTAAAAAAAAAAAAAAAGAACACCCAGATCTCATTTGCAATCAAATATTTCCTCAGCAGAGCCTCTGCAGAGGAACCTCCCTTCAGACTGATGCAACGCAGTGACCTGAAAGGCACCGCTCGGTCCCACAGCGTTCCGCAGAGTAGCGCCGTAAAAAAGCCCAATCTCGCCCCGCTTTTAAATGCGTGCGAGACCCAGTGCGGTGGATTTACGGCCTTCGCCAAACAAAATGGCCACCAACCAGGAGGCCCGGACTGGCGAGGTGGCGCTGCGATAAATTCAGACTACAATTAGAGCTGATCGGTCACCGCCAGGCTCTGTAGGATTAAAAGCTTCCCTCGGTAGACTTTGTGATGTTGTGTCGCTGTAACTTTGTGGTCCGAGCACAGACAAGGTGATGCTGTCAACTTTAGCAGGAGACCGCACGGTGAAGCAAATAGGCAGGCTTCTGTAAACCTCTAAAACAACCATTACCAATCTTTCTCAGTTTTCTTTAGGACCTTTAAAAGTTTTTCCTTCGTATAAGTGACTTTTCCCTCCCATTATTCTCAGTCCAGTCCCTGTACAAAACCACTTTTTGTTGCGAAGACATTTGTTTCCTTTTGTTGTGTGAATTTCAGTTTGACAGACCAAAAAATGTAAAAGCAACAACAACAAAAACGTGATGGGTCCAACAGCTCTGAGTCTGTTCTCAAAGAGTCGGCTCTTCACAAGCGGTACTCAAATAAAAGCCAGTTTTCTTTGAAGGGGTGTGGTTGGGACTGAGCCGGTCACAAGAAAAGAGATGATTTTTTTTTTAAACTGAAACTTCTGATAAAAAGCAGAGAGCAGCAATAGCAATAATGCAAAAACAGGAGCAAAACAAGAACCAGAGCAATAAATGAGGAGCAGTGACTGAGACACAAGCATTAACATGTGAAGAGTACGCAGAGAAGCTGAGGACTGTTTAAATAGGGAGGGTGATTACTGAGTGAGGAGATAACAGGTGACAGGTGAGTGGAGCTGAAAAAACAAGGAAGACTGATGGAAACGGTGGTGGATGACTGGGAAACTAAATTCATTTAGAATACAATGAAAATCAGGACTAACAATACACAGCATGTGGCAGTCAGAGAGCGCAAACCTCCACCAAGGCCACAGTGTGAATAAAAAATAACTCAATCATGATCTGGATCAGCACCAAAATGTAATCATTTGTTTCTTGTACTATATTTGATGTTTCCCGAAAATTTCATGAAAATCTGTTCATAACGTTCTGAGTAATCTTGTACACAGACAGACAGAGGTAATGAACAAACAAACAAAAACCTCACAAACCTGACAAAGAGTTAATGACTAGATTAAAGGCCTACTATTCCTTGAAGATATGCACATCGCCCGCCACCTTTTAATTTGGCTACATGTTAGTGACAGGCGGGCGAAGTCTCATGACACTCTGAGGCTTCAGTCTGACTAAAAACAGCGACACCTTGTGGCCAATAGAAGCCACAGCAAGAGCACGACTAAATGTCAGCAATAAAAAGTTCAGAAAAGACTGTGTGGTCGTTTTAATCTGATCATTTCTGTTCATTTATACTGCTCTGCTCTGCGTTGCGCTCAAAGGACGTGCTGGAGACGGTGCTCAGCTACTACCACACCCAACGTCAGCCAAATATCTGTAAAACTGGCTGAGTTGTAGCCATTTGTGTATTTTCTAAGGCCACTTAGCTGTGGCGGCCATCTTGAATTGGGCTGACTCCAAAACACAATAAGCTGTAGATGTGCACCAAGTGGTTGCTTTTCTGAAATTTTCATTAAACTCTGCCATGTGGTTCATGAGGTATTTCGCCAAAGGTACAAACAAATGGACTCACACACACAGAAACGGGCAAAAACATTCTCGCTCCGCCTTCGCCTTTCGGCAGCGGGCGATAATTAATCCGTCACAGGTGTTGCTTCACAGGTAACATGTTTACTGTGCTGTTAGAAATTTTGTATTTTTACCTGGCATGGTAACTTTGATCATCTTATGGTAAACAAAAACAGCCCTGAAAGAATACATATATTTAGAGAGAGAGAAATGCTAGCTTTAACAAATCAATCCTTTAATTGCGTATTTTTGCAGATGATGTGGTGTTGTATGTGATAAACACAGGTAGCGTAGTGAGCCCATTTATCACTTTGATTTATGGCCTTTCATTTTCATTAACTAAGTCAAAGGGGCAAAAAATGATAATAGTAAAAAAAGGTTGCCCACCTGTGCCTTAGGAGCTATGTGCTTAAACTTGCAAAACCCTTGCATGAACTGTAGTGTGTTCATACAAAAACAGAGAGAAGAAAAACTCAACAAAAGAAGCTGCGAAAGGCCTACCAGTGTTTACAGAAAAATCATGTTTTTAAGTTAAAAGGGGGGAAAAAGTCAGTGAAACCTGAAAGACTCATCATTAATTAGTTGATCATCCTCCTCATCTGAAACTGTATCAGAGGAAGAGGGCTACAATAAAGAGATATGCCAAGAGTCACAGAAGAACCAGCCTGAAACTTGGTGGTAAAGGGCTGCAAAACAAGCTTGAGGCTCTGTCGTGATTTAAAGCTGGTTTTCGTTTCTCATCCACAAAGTAGCAAACAATTTTTGGCCTATCTAACTGAAATAGGTTGAAAAAGAAATCAAACCCATTGTGTTTCTTTATGCTATCTGAGACAAAAGGCCATTCATGAACAATTACAAACAAATAAAAAATAAACTAGGAGTTGGAGATACTGTTAATGATGGAAACTTTACATTCGAAGAGATGTATTTATTCACAGGTCAAAGAACAAGTGTTTGTAGACTTCCACAAGTCAGCCAGTCAATATCAATAAGAGATAAAACCACCTGACTTATAACAGCAAAACACTCAACACAACAATGTGAAATAATTAGGTTACAAAATCAAAATGAACTAAACAGTAACAAGTCATTGCATGTTTTCCAGTCGGTATGTACACTTAAAAACCTGCTTCTAGCTCCCCTTAGTGGGGATTTCTAGTACTGCAGCATGAAGCTTTTTCTCCCTGCAGTGAAGGCTGAATTGAATGAAAACTACAGGTTTGTTCATTGCTCTGGAGGATTCAGATATCGCTTAAAATAAGCTCATTATTTTTATTAATCAAAAATATTCTGCAGTAAAACTCACATTCATTTCTTGATTAAATCAAGAGGTAAAATGGAGGGACTGAGGAGATATTTACTGCCAGACTAGACGACAAATATCCAAAGTTTTTTCAGAGTCACTGCTGCCCTCCTGTGTTGACCTTTCATGATGCTGAGTGAGTCCGACCCATCAACAAGAAGAAAGTAGACAGGATCAGAACCTGAAAGCTGAAGCCACAAAGGACGAGCGCTCCCTCTAGTGGCAGACAGTGGTAAATCTAGTCCTGTCCCTTCATTTAAACAAATAGGATGTTTTCCTGACTAAAACGTAAAAAATACACTGTGCGACAGGGAAGGGGGCAGGTGGAGCAGTTAGGCTACAAGGAGGTCAGAGGTCACAAAGGTGCAGGACTTCAAATACTTTGGGTCGACTGTCCAGGAAAACGGAGCATGTGGTAAAGAGGTGAAGAAGAGAGTCCAGGCAGGATGAAGAAAAGTTTCAGGAGTGATTTGTGACAAAAGGGTGGCAGCAAAGGTCAAAGGAAAGGTTTACAAGAAAGTGGTGAGAGCAGCCATGTTGTTTGGTTTGGAGACAGTGGGACGGACAAAAAGACAGGAGACAGAACAGGAAGTGGCAGAGCTGAAGATGTTGAGGTTCTCCTTGGGAGGGACGAGGATGGACAGGATTAGGAATGAGGTCATCAGAGGTCCAGCACAGGTTGAAGGACTGGGAGATAAAGTTAGAGAAGACAGACTGAGATAGTTTGGACATGTGCAGAGGAGGGACAGTAGGTATATTGGTAGAAGGATGTTAGAGATGCAGCTGCCAGGAAAAAGACAAAGAGGAGATATATGGATGCAGTTAGAGAGGACATGGAGGTAGCTGGAGTGAGGACAGAGGACACAGAAGACGGACTTAGACAGTGGAGGATGACTCACTGTGGCGACCCCTGAAAAGGGAACAGCTGAAAGAAAAAGAAGAAGAAGATATTTTTGTTGATTCTTGCAGCTCTTGTCGTGCTGCAGTTTGTTCAAATATGCGTCTCTTTTCAAGATGTTTAGCTTCAATTAGCATCAGTTAATTGGAGGCTTAAAAACGTGTCATGTTACACTGTGGTTGACAATGTGGTAGCTTGTTAATGAGCTGGAAGGTTGCCAGACCCTGGCTCCAAATAAACAACACACCAGCGCTCTTAACATGGACACTTCGACCTCAGTTTTGGACAGTGGAAGTTAATGGAGTCGATTTTGCCCAGCTTTTTTTATGCTGAAGTCCGATCAAACACCTCAGTGGTTTCAGCATTTCTTCCATTTAAAATTGCTCAGCCTGTTGTCTTCATGTTTTTAGCTTAGTTTCTTGCCGTTCTGTGCCACTTAATCTCAAAAAGCACCTTAAAAACAACAAGGCTGACCAACAAAAACGGAACAGAGCAGACAAACTCGGGCCGGAGAATAAAAGGTACTCAGACACACAAGGTTTGCAAAAATGATTATAATACAAAAAAAACAAAAAAAAAAACAGGTACAACAACAAATAAAATAAAAATGAGGAGTAAAATGTGTTTTTAATTAAAATTTTTAATTTAAAACAGCAAGCAAAAGAGCAAAGGCAGAGCATTTCCATGTTTTATCTCCCCCCCGGCTCTGCCTCTCATCTGAGGAACAACTAAAAGCATCTGGTCCACCGATCCACAGGGGTGAGATGGGACATAAGGGTGCAGCAGTTTGGGCAAACAAGATGGAGCCTGATTAAAAACAAACAAAGGGATTTCAAAATGGATTTCAAAATGAACAGGAAGCCAAAACTGGAGAGATGGGATCATGTTTCCTAGAACCTGTTGTACTCATTACGGTAACCCAGACAGGTTAAGAAAAAAAAGAATTACTGTCTCCTGGTTGCTTTTGGACAGGATAGGCTTTATTTTTGACAACTTCCTCAGCAGGATTTAACCACCACTTTAATCTGATGGTCAAATTTAAGGGTACAGGATCTAATCTCATTCCTGAATTTGTGATAAGAGATTGCTCATGAGAGGCGGAGGAGGAAAAGATTGGGAACCCTCTACTAGTCTCTGGGGCTCGTGTGAAACCTAAAACCAATGGAGGTGCTTCAAATGTGCTTCTGCCAGACGAGATGTCCACCTCCAGGTGTTCAGGTGATCAGGGACACCGCGGTGAGCCGGACCAGGAAGAATCAACGTAAATGAACTGAGACGCCAATTTGATCATAGTTCACAAAAACAGGAGGCACTGATACGCCACCATGTTTCTTCATGGCCTGCAGCAACAGAGTTAACAAGCAGCTATAGATGCTAATATTTTCTATCGGAGGCCTTTTCTACAGGAAAGATATGATCTATGTATCTCATCTGAAAAGTAACAGGTGATCTGGGAGGTTTACTACTGACTGGAAGTTGTGTCTATAATTCTTGAGTTCTGAGAAATGTTTGCAGTTTTTTTGCAAGTAATCTCGGGATTCACTCGGTCCTCACTTTGATGGCTAGACATGACTGCGTGTTTGACTGTGTTTGTTTGAGGACAGCGTTTTAAAATAACAGCCAAAATCCCCTGATGTCAGACTTCCTCCTGCATGAATCAGAAGCACCGAATCAAAGACCGCCTGAACACCGAGGGCATTCCAAAAATATTTACCTCCGCCGGATGTTGCGGTGTGTTATACACACATCAGGGTACAAGTAGGAAACATACAAGGATTTTTTTTGTTTTTTTTTACTATTTCAGGTGTTTTATTTGTCATGTACACAGTAAATATAACCTTGTGGTTTATTTAGGAAGAGCGTCATTGGTTTGTTTTAAAATCCCAAGTTATTACTTTCCCGGTCGCAATCTAAGGTTTGTGTAAAAACAACAAGGCAAAAAATATTTGCAGTCTTCTAATTCCAAAACATCTTGAAAAAAAAAAATGTAGCCATGATTGTTCAGTGGATTCTCAAAACGGTGAATCAGATTTTGTTTATTTGATCGTTCAGGTGAAACAGAAAACAACACTTTTTCAAATGATTACTGATCGATTTTTAGTTTTTACTCTGAAGACTTTGTTCACTTTTTTAAAATTACTTATTTATTGACCTCGTCTTCACAATTTGGGCTAATTCGTCACCTTGTATTGTATTCAGACACTCTTATGTTCTTGTTAAAGCATTTTTATGAACTTTGGTTGGAGAAATGTTCATTTTTTTCTTCCTCGCAGAAATAATCTGGGCATTGTCGCCACCTAGTGGCACAACATGGGTATTTTAGCTGTTTTGTTAGAAAGTGAGACGTAGATTTTTTTTAAAAACAGAAAATAATATCCAAAGTAGCGTAGACGGGCCGTAGTTTCGTCCACTAACTGACCTTAGATAATAACTTAAGTTGGACCTTAAACCTTTTAGCATTATTAATAAAACAGTTCTCTTTGCCTTCTTG
This sequence comes from Kryptolebias marmoratus, assembly GCF_001649575.2. Lineage (NCBI taxonomy): Eukaryota > Metazoa > Chordata > Actinopteri > Cyprinodontiformes > Rivulidae > Kryptolebias > Kryptolebias marmoratus. The sequence goes on from NC_051431.1 coordinate 21,721,312, forward strand.
TTTTTTGTTGTTGTTTCATTTAAGATAAAATTGGATTGTTTAATTACTTCTTTTCTTTTGTCCCTTTTATAGCTGCCAAATGAATGCACTAGTGGCTTTGACCACTACTTAAAAGCATGTTGATATTGTGTTTAATGTTATTAAAGTGAGTTTTCTGAGTTCGTGTGGTGAATCGGGGGGTTCAGGGGGCTGCATTCAGACCTGAGACTGTCTCTCAGGGAGGTTATTGCTGCGTTCACCCCTCCTGTGCTACCATTTTTTTATCACTTGTTTCAATAAAATAAATAAAACTAAGTAGTTTATGACTCTTAAACATTATGTTTGGGGTTACAAATCTTATGTGCACAATATATAATATGATTATTGTTTTACGTTTGGTTTCTTTGTTGTGACCGAACACCCTGCGGTTCTCAGAAGTGCGTGCAAACATACAGGACGTTTTGCTGACTGATTCATTACTTACGTTTAGTGTAACAGTGGTGGGTTTGAAAGGCAAAACACTGTAAATGAAAACATGTGAAACACCAGCATCAGGAAGTGAGTTATGAATTGTTTCCAAGTAAATCTAATGCAATCCACAGGATGCAAATCAGCAAGCCACCAACTCAGTCTTTTTTTTTTTTTTTTATGGGCTTGATGGCGTTTACCCTGTCCAAAACTTTAGTATTAAAGCCCAACGTTTTAAATCTGTTGCTTAAAAGTTAAAAGTCTCTTTTTTCTGCTGTGTGTTTGTTAGTCATGTGTCTCACGAGATCTTCTGCTAAAATAAGAGACACACAAGACTCAAGACTGTCACAAGACCAGAAGCATAAAAGCAAAATGTCCTGATTTTCTGGTATAAAGGTGAACAGCAGAACACAACTGACGATCTTAACAAAACGAGGCTCAAATTGCGTTTTTCTTTCATTGACGATTGTTCTGCTTAAATTGGCAAAATAAGGAAGGGTAACACGAGGGAGTCAATTTCCTCTGAAGACATCTGCTGTCCAACTGTGACATGGACACAAGCTGCGAGGACGGGGGCCGTGATTTATCTAAACATTTCAGCCGGTCTTCAAGCAGTTTGCTGAAAGCCCAGTCAGTGTTTATTTACAGATGCGAGCACATTCCCAAATTATGAAAAAGGAAGTGGCTAGGTACTTTTTTGACATGAATCACCGGGCGCCCTTAAAAAAATAAAAAAAAGCAGCCCCGGACCCTTTAAATACTCTCGGTGACTGGTTTGTACCACAAAGAGTCAACGACAATGATAGCTTCCCTGCTGCTGCTGGTGCTGGTGCCCCAGACCCTCGCTCTGCCTCTGCCGTCTGAGGAGCGGTGGCTTTTAGCAGAGGTGAGCTCCTTCGTCTTCAAACTGTTTTATTCTTTAGACTGTTCAGTTTTCGGGTGCGCAGTGGAAGTCGTAACGTAATCGTTCTTTGTTCTCTTTCAAACAGAAGTACCTCCGCCGCTTCTACCATCTGCCAAATGGTCTCCAAGGGGGACAAACGTCCTCAGGTGACTTCCAGAACAAACTGAAGGAAATGCAGAGATTCTTCAACCTTGAGGTGAGCAGATATTGTTTTTTTTTCCTTTATAGCTCATTTTTGTTAATCATGCATAAAAAAGCAAAAAAAAAAACAGCCCAGATGTCTCGAAGCCCTGTTTTCCCTCTGTGCTGTGACACCAAAACCCTTTTAATCCTGTCTCCGCCTCTGAAGGTGACTGGGAATCTTGACGACAACACTCTGGCTCTGATGAAGGAGGCCAGATGCGGCGTGCCAGACGTCGCAGAGTACAACCACTTTCCTCGAGACCTCAAGTGGCAAACCAACGACGTCACATTCAGGTGAGCATCGGGCTGATAAATGCGGACAAAACCAATGTCGGACGTGTTTCCCGTAGACATCTGTTTGGGTGTAAATTACTCACATCATCATATCTTTGTTTTGTTTTTTTATGTCAGGATATTGAACTACACGCCGGATCTGAAGAAGTCCGATGTGGACAGAGCCATCCGCACAGCGCTGAACGTCTGGGCCGACGTCACCCCTCTGAAGTTTAAAAAGCTGTACGAGGGCGACGCTGACATAATGATCAGCTTTGGAACGAGAGGTATGAGGATGGGGCAGGAGAGCCAGTATTTTCCGATAAAATGCGCAGTGTTCAGCACGGTGTCTGTTTGGTAACTGAGTACTTTGCCCGCCTTTGATCCTGAAGAACACGGGGACCACAACCCCTTTGACGGGCCCGACGGGCTGCTGGCGCACGCCTACCCTCCGGGCCAGGGCATCGGAGGAGACACTCACTTCGACGAGGACGAACACTGGACCAGAGACGCGTCAAGTAGGCCTCATTGTCGAACGCTCGACAAGCAGCTGAACTCCTGTTCATCTAATCGGACGCCATTTTTCTCTCGCAGCTTACAACCTGTTCATAGTGGCCGCCCACGAGCTGGGCCACGCCCTCGGCATGTCCCACTCGTCCGACCCCGGCGCCCTGATGTACCCCGTTTACTCCTATGCCACCGGCTACCCGCTGTCTTTAGACGACATCAAAGGCATTCAAGCTCTGTACGGTGAGCGGACGCCTGATCTGTATTTGGACCTGATGTAGATTACAGATTACACAACTTGCAGCGTTTGGCTGGATGAGTTTCGGTTGGTTTAACGGCAGGAGTCGCTTGCAGGTCCCAACCCAAACCAGAGGAAGGTGAAGCCGAAGCCTGACGCGCCCAGCAAATGCGACCCCACGTTGAGCTTTGATGCCGTCACAGAGCTGAGAGGGGAAACCATCATCTTCAAAGACGAGTACAGTAAAAATCTACCTTCCTTAAGTTGTAGCAGTGCTGTGTGAATATGAATCTTTCATCTTTAAAGAGGAGACGACTTGTTTTAAACTCGGAACTTTAGCGTCTCTGAACAAAAAAGAAGCTCTCTCTGATCATCATTGCCCAAAATCCGCTTGAATAACTCGCAGTCATCGGTCACTGTCGCTTTTATGGTCACTCCCGATTATTACCGTTCTGCTCCTCCTGCAGGTTCTACTGGCGCCTCCACCCTCAGATGCCCGAGCCTGAGCAAACCCTGATCAAGTCCACGTGGCCCTCCATCTCGAAGAAGGTGGACGCAGCCTACGAAAACCCGGAGAAGGATTTAGTCATCATCTTTAGCGGTGGGTTTTAAACACTTGAAGCACTTTTGTTTTGCCTTCTTCTCAAGCGCTGCATCTCAAATACACCCTGGGCGTCTGCTGTGTGTTTGCAAAGGGATCCGAATGTGGGCGCTGAACGGATACAACCTCGTGGATGGTTACCCGAAGTACATCCACAAGCTCGGCCTTCCTAAGACTGTGAGGAAGGTAGATGCGGCCGTGCACATCAAAGACACGGGCAAAACCCTGCTCTTCACCGACGAGGAGTACTGGAGGTATGCTGGAGTCTTCCTTTCAAACCGGCGGAACGTAAATTCCTCGCGGCTCGTTCAGTGCCTCGGATTTGATCTTTGGAGTTTTTGTCTTGCCGGTAACGAGCAGCTACGACGAGGCAGCCGGCGCCATGGACAGCGGCTGCCCGCGATCGATCGAGGAAGACTTTCCAGGGATGGACGACGAAGTCGACGCCGCTGTTTACCACTACGGTAATTCGAAAAAACGGTTCAGTACAGTTCAAGGTCTCGTCGAATCAGGGTCTGTTTACAACTACCTGATGAGGCATTCACCGCTTTATTCAGGGCGGAGTTTCACCTAAACAAGAATCCTAGTGTTTCTGATATTTACAGACAAACCTCTGCCTCGTGGAGGACCAAATTCCACAAAAAAATGTGTTTTTGTGAGCCCAAAGTAGACAAAACAAACACAGCAGAGAAGGCCTTTGTGAGCTTGTTTTTAGGTTTTTGCTGCGGCTAAATTCAACACATTTCAGGAGTAGGATTTATTTCGGCCACGTTTGCTCTAACGTTCATCCCCGCCTCCGTTCTCTTCCAGGATACTTGTATTTCTTCCACGACCATCTGCAGTACGAGTACAGCTACACCTCAAGGAAGGTCATTCGCATCATGAGGGCCAACTCCATCCTCAACTGCTGATGAGGCCGACACCCCCCCCCCGTATGATCGCAGTCGGCTGTAATTTATAGACATGTAGAGGTTTTGGAATCGGACGTTTGAATTGTTGCCAGTGCTGGACACTTTGGAAATATTTCAAGTCAAGACAAAAAAATTCATTTGACTTCCTTCGCAGGCTGCGAATAACTTATCACTTTGTTAATTTATTTTAGACCTTTGAATATAATGTTTTGTACGTTTAGAGAGCTGTGACGTCAGGGATCAGACGGCTGGATTTCAGAAGTGATATTTTCATCAATGAATCAAGTAATAAAACAAGAAATTAATGTCAAAATGAGCTCCGAGGCAAATATGTTCACCGTGCCGCATCGTTGCACTCTGTTCTGGAGGCTAACTTATTGAATAAAGTTTCTTCACAGGATAAAGACGTAATGAGTGTTTTTCTTTAACTCTAACTGTATGTTTTACTTTATATCAGGTTTTGGTTTTTGTGTGCAGAGCCACTAACAGAGTAAATGTCTGCACTTACTGTGGACATGCTTAGTGAAATGAAACACACACATAAAAAAATGGACATGGGTTTAAAAGTAACACCTGCAGTATTACCACAATAAAAATCTGTACTTTTCAAGGTTCAAATCTTCAGAAATTCAGCAAGGATTCAAGCCTTTTCTGACATTGAAGCATCTGCCAACATATTGGGAATGTTTATATGGTGGCGCTGATGAAAATCTTTGCATGTTTTAGAGCTGGGTGACCTTGTGACAGACATGTTGGATGCTGTATTTGTGGTTAATGATCTATAGTCGTACAGCCATATATCCCACAAAACGTCCCAGTCTTGTCTGCATGCAACTTGTTTTATTTTTTTATTTTTTTACAATTTTGACTTTAATCTTTCAGAAAATGCGATTAGTGGAAACACTAATGTTTCTCCATACTTTGTTTTCTTTTTTTCCCCAAACTTATCCACATAATAAAACTAAACTCCACAGTTTTCAAAAGTGCACCGGAACCTTGAGAACCACGTTTAGACACACAACAATAATAAGAGGCAGGTCAAAAGGTCAAGGTAACATTAAAATGTAAGATAAAAACAACACAGCAGGTAAGAAGCTTAAACAAAACAAATGACGGGGAACCCACAAACGGGAACTGAAAACCAGAGACCATAATTGTACTATACACCGAGAAATATCGAACACAGCTGCAGAGGAGATGAAGAGAAACCAGAGCCAAGTGTGAAAACAGAGCAGAAATGAAAATGGACACAAGGGAACGAACAGGGGGGAATGCAGGCACAAATAAGGACCCGACTGATAACGTAAACCCACTGAAACACACAGGGAACAAAACAAAATTCATATAACCACAAAGCCACAAAGACGAGGAAGTTGTCTTTAGTGTGTATTTTCAGTTTGATGCAATTTCTTCATTCTACCACCAGAGGGCAGTCTTATCAACACTTTGACTGCAGTCACTGTCTGCTGAAAATTCCTGGGATCCTCAAAAAACAAATTTGGTGGCAATTTAATTGATTGTAATGCAGGTTAACCAGCAATATTTCACACTTTGAGCTCAGTTTCTATGATACAAAGTGTCCCGGTGCAAACGCCATTTAAAATGATGTTCCTATTAGTTTATAAAATTCTCTTAAAGCTTCATATTTTAAAACCTAAACACAAACCACTTCAGTAACTGGCCTCTGTGTGGTGAGTCAGTTCAGTATAAAGTGTTAGAGTACTGTAGCTGAGGTGTGATTTAAAGGGATAGTCTGGTCATTTTCTGAAGTGATGTCCTGACAAACAGTCATCAGTAGTTAGAACCTTATTGGCCGTAACATCAGTCACAGAGCACGGAGTTTGGAGTTTCTCCAACACTGCCGTTGCTGAGCATAGATAGGCCGTTACATGCCTACGGTGCTGAGACTGGAAACGTCTCAGTCCACCTGATCAGCCCGTCCATAGTCAGTCCAAAGGCTTGATCAACTCCCAGCGGACTGATGCATTCCCGGCCTCAGCAGCATCAGCGTAAACCAGTGGCGTCCATTCCTGGTCCTCGAGGGCCGCTGTCCTGCACGTTTTAGTTGTTTCCCTGCTCCTCAGCAGGTCTTCAAGTTCTGCAGAAGCCTACTAATCACTCAGTCATTCAAATCAGGTGTGTGGCAGCAGAGAAACATCTCAAACATGCAGGATAGTGGCCCCCCCAGGACCAGGATTGGACACCACTGGCGTAAACACTATCACATGCATATCTGTGTAGGAACACCGACACTGAAACAGGAACAAACTCAACAATCAGTGTCAAGGTTTAATATTAGCTGATGCAGCATTCTTTCACAACGGTATGTTGTTTTTGAGAGCAAATTTATTTATAAGCCTGGAAAATGATTTAAAACAACAAAACCAATGGCACTCATTCGGCCCAGCCCGGATGACGACTTCTGCCTCTTTCTCCACACTCCGCGCCCTACGGCCGATGTCGCGGCTGACAACGTCGCCTCAATGGCGACTTGGCTGCCCCTTTAAGAGCGTGCGTCCAGTTCGTAAAAGTTGGAAAAGAGCAGACCTTGTGAAAGTTTGCGGAGGCCGTGTCGTGTGAAGCGTAAAGCCTAATCTCCGGGCTCGTGGGGGAGGGGGGGGATGCGATCAGGGTGCAGTGAAGCAGTCGTTCTATTTCATCCTTTCTGAGGCTTGTCTGGTTTGAGCTGCATCCTCGGATCAGAACGGCTGTTTGTTCATCACTTCTATTGGCTTTGGCGGGAAAAAAATGTGCTATCAGAAACACAGATAGGATAAAAAACAAAAAAAACAAAACATAATTTATGTTTTAATCAAATGTGTGTCGTAATTACACCCATATTTGTCAAACATATTATCCCTCTGGTTCACCACTTAAAGGATTGTGTTTTAAAGAGCAATAACAAAAAGACAATCGCAGCAATAATAAGCAATAAACTCTGAAATGAGCCTTTCGAAACGAGGGCAGAGACGTGATGAGGGAAAGAAATCAAACCAGCTTTAGTGACTGAAGGCGAATGGCTGAGAAATGGACTGAAGTCAGTTTGTTCTTTAAACTTTCCCTTTGTGTTAAGATCCAGTTAAAGATGCAGCACACACCGAGAAAAACTATGGGTTGACTTTTATAGAGTCAGGCAAGATAAGAAAAAAATAAACATAATAATAACAAAAAATGAAGCCACTTTTAGCCCCTTCAGATTTAAAAGTCGGGTAAGTTTCCTTCATTATGTTATTGCAAAATAGGCAAAAGGTGGGCGGTAATGTTTGTGTGACTGTTAGCTAAATAACTCAAAAGAACTTGAACAAAGTAATCACCGGATGTACATTTATTTACCAAGGACTAATCTTTAGAGCCAGCCTCAAGGCCAACTCACCTCACAAAACATCACCAATGTTGCGCTAAAGGTTGGTGTGGTTGTAGCTGAGAGTCATACCCAACAAATACCCCAAATGCCCCTCATTTTTGTTTTAAAATCTTTACCCTTAACTTTTTAAAGTCAAGTCCGTCTGTCTGTTAGCAAAATATCTCGTGAGCCACTGGACGGATTTTAATGAAACTTTCAACAAGTGAACATCCAAAGCACGTCTACAAGTCATTAGCTTTTGTAATCAATCCAATTCAAGATGGCTGCCACAGCAAATCCACCTTAGCCAGCACAGAAATGGATCTAACTCAGCCGGTTTTGCAAATATTGAGCTAAAATGTGACGCGGTAGTAGCTGAGAGTTGTTCGCAACAAATACTCTGAGCGTGACCTCTTGCAATATCGCATGAGATTGTGCACGTTATTTTTTCAAGTTTTCACCAACAAAGCTCCGACGCCATCGTTTCTCATCATAAGATGATCTGAGGCTAAATCTCTGGCGTTCCTTCAGGGAAAGGTAGGCCCTTAATCTTATTACAGTCACTGCTGGACCCCTCAGCCTGAACGCTGTGACCCAAAAAAAGAAAGAAAGAAAAAGGCGAGGACTTGAACCGGAGCACCAGGAGAAGACCACAGACACTGAGTCGGAAGGTTTTACTGCAGCTTAGGATCATAATGTACAGCCACAACAGGAGGAGAAAGTTTCAAATCCTCGTGAATACTGCGCCACCACGACCTAATCCAAGGTGGGAACAGATTTCTAGAGCCGCCGATCGGGCCCGTGAGCCGCCACCACAGTCACTATAACAAGCTGAGAAAACACGACTCGCAGACCTATTGCATTTAATCTTGTATAATTAAAACGATTTGTTTAATGGTTAAAACAAAGTAGTTTACAGGCATACAGGCCTACCAGGTCCAGACCGACATGAGCTCCAAACAGATAGGCCAGAAAAGTAAACATAACAGTGTGGCATGTTATTTAATATTAAAGTTAACTTCTTCATAAAATGCTTCTCTATTTTTCTTTTTGCAGAGGCAAACTGGCCTAAATAAATAAATAACTGAGCGGATGAATGAAGATGAGACTAAATGCGAGTGGAGGGGAAAGAGAGATCTGCCTTTTATTCTCCGGGGGAAACCTTCGCAGCAGCAGCAGCAGCTCCTGATGGAAACCAGATGGAGGAGAATGACAGGAAGGGCAGCGGTCTCGGGACAGATCCCGTTTCTTCTGGGAAACTCCATATACAGCACACAACTACAGGAAAGCAAAAAAAGAAAAGGTGATGCAAGACCTCTGCTGCCCCTGCACTGAGCCGATTATTCACAGTGGGAGCAGAGGGGCTCATTTTTGAACAAAACCCCAAAACTTTTTTTTTTTTTTTTCAGTATTGTTTTCCTGATTTTTATTATTCTGTATGCTTTGTACAATCTAACTACTCCTGCATACTTTGTGCTACTTCAGCCCTTTGCCTATGAACACATTCAGCTCATTCAGGAGATGGGTGCTAAGACTTTCGGGTCTTTATAAATGGTATCCTTTTTGTAATAATTAAATTTATTTACAAATATTTTCACCATGGTAACACATGGAGATCTCTTCAGATCCTTGAAAAGCATTGTTCTCTTTGAAATCTGCTTCAGATCATTGACTTCTTATGCTGCTTTTAGCTTTCAGCTACTGTTTTGCCACTTTTAACCAGCTTGTTGCTACTGTTAGCTTCTAGCTTGCCTTTTGATACTTTTAGCTTGCCTTAAACTACTTTTAACTTTTAACTATTTGCTCCTTTTAGTTTTTGTTTTGCTTGTTTAAGAGTTTAGCTAGCATTTTGCTCCTTTTAGCTTCTTGCTAGCATTTTTCTATTTTTAGCCTTTACCCAGCCTTTTGCTCCTTTTAGCTTCAAGCTAGCGTTTTGCTACTTTTAGCTACCATTCTGAATGTTTAAGGTTTTAGCTAGCCTTTTGTTCCTTTTAGCTTCAAGCTAGCCTTTTAATACTTGTAGCTTGCCTTTTGGCACTTTTAGGTTTAAGATAACTTTTTGCAATCTTTGCTAACCTTTTGCTGCTTATAGCTCGTGTTTGTTTTGCTATTTGTTTTTCTAGCTTTTTGCTACTTTTAGCTCTCAGCTAGTGTCCTGCTCCTTTTACCTTTCACAACTCGGCTACATTTTCTTCAAGTAAATGTCAGCAGGCATTCAGTGCTTTCAGCAGAAAACAGTTTCTGTCGATGCGATCTGGAAATGTAAAGGGTCAAAGGTCAGCAGTTTGCTGGTTCTTTTTCATTGTACCTGAGTGAAAGAGTAAAGCCGGTGTGTGCTCACGTTGTTCTCGAAGCTTTGTTTGACTGAAAAGGCCCGGCCTGTGAGCTCCCTCACCTTTGATACCGGAACGTGATGAAACGCTGACTCAGCGGTTATTGATCAGCACGCGACGATCCAGAGCAGGCCCATAAAGTCCAGAAACCGGCTGACTGGAGTCTAAGAACGCCGTTATCTAATCAAGGGTTTAAAAACGGCACCGTCCAACTGAGCAGTAAAGCTGAGCCAGATCAATATCGTAAATAATGATATTAGAACTGGTTTTAGTGTAACTTGGTGTTAATGTTTAAATGTTCTGAAGGGGGCCAAAGCAGCAGCTGTCTGAAGGTCCAGAATTCTTCGATCCTGCAGTAACGTGGGACTTACTTTTGTAATATTCTACATTAAAGTAACCAGGATCAGACGAAATGTTAAAGCTGCTGCAAGTGACTCATTAGGGTCTCTGCGGTAACCACACACCTGTGTCTGTCACTCCCTGACACGGTGGTGGAAGTGTCTGGTCATCACGCGTGTGAGTTTTTACATTTCTGCAGAGTTTTAAGTAAAGTTAAAATTCTGAGCTTCAAATATAATGAAACTCGTTGGGGCCTTAGGTGTACACACTCTGCATTTTAGGAGGATTTAAGAGAAAACCGTAAGTCTCGAAGCAGTAAGAGACACATCGAGTTAAAGAAGACAATAAAAAAATACCTAGGTTTGGATGCACAAACTGGATAAGAAGGGTGAAGTTTTTGGAAGGGAAGAAGAGTTTGTTTGCACTAGTTTAGAAACCTCAAAAGTTAGAGTGTGTTAAATCATCACACTGAGACGAAACGCTCCAGTAATCAAAAAAACCTAAACTGATTGTTTAAAAGAATAAAAGGTGTTTAATTTCAGTTGTGTAAATTCTGGGTGCATTCACACCTGATAGTCCCGTAGACTCGGTTCCATTCGGGACCAAAATGTCAACATCTGTTCCATTTTCAGCTGCTGTGGTTTCCATGTCTCATCAAGAGCCATTTCTCCCTCTAGTGGTAGAAAGGTGTTGGATTTGGTCGTATTTACCCAGAAGGCCCTGTGCTGTAGTCCACTTCCTGCTTTTGGAATGGTCTCCGGTCCGCTTGCATTCACATATGCATCCGAACTGCGCCTGAGTTCACTTCAACCGAACCGAGACCGAGGTTTTTAGGCGGACCAGAGTTTGCTTTTTTGGTTCACATCAGAGTTGGATTGAAGCGTTCACACCTCCCCAAACGAACGACTTAATTGACAACAACTTTTTGTTGTTGATGATGATGTCTCTGCTCTGAGCTTTCTGACTAATGTCAGTAATGAATTCTTTTGCACGTGCAAAGCTTTCGCCTTTCTTTGCAAATTTTTGCCTACGCCGCACAGAGCACCGCTACCTGAAGTCATAGCGCGCTTTTCTTGATTAAACCTCAACTTCTGATGTAATTTTTGTTGTTGTTGTTGTTGTTGTTGTTGTCTGGATTAATGGAGACGCTTCAGTCCTTAGGTTCACGCCCTGGACTTGTATAGAGCAGAATGGCTCACTGTTGCTCTGAATTCTGATTTCTAGAGACCTTGAAGAAAGCGCAGTTTGCTTCCAAGCCATAAAGCGGCGTCCCTGCCTTCTGTGTCTCCGGGTAGCCTCTCCTTCTGCGAAAACCAGGAGGAAAACCCCCGAGCTCCTTCGCACAGACATTACAGATCGTCCTCCTCTGCTGCTCTCGGTTTGTCCCTCAAAGATAATCAAACTTTCAAGACAGCTTTGTTTGTTTGTTTTTTTCCCCTCCTGATAATTCGTATTCACCAGATTTCCAAAGAAAGCAGAACTCCCAGGTTGTTATTTTTGGCAGCCAGAACTGTGCGTGGCATCATCCGGTGACTCATTTCTGTTTATTTGACTAAATAACGCTGTCGGCAGTGGGGAGCGATGAAGTTGCTCCTTGGGCGAGAACGATTGTTTTTTTGTTTCCTTTTAATTGAAACGATGCTAGATAAAGAAACTGGGCTGTTCAGATACTGTTCCCAGACTCCTTGAAGGCAAAACAGGAACTAAGGTTTGCGTGTCTGTGGAGCCGTGTGAGGGGATTTTATACTTTTTGTGTTTTTGCTGATATTTGAGAGGAATTAGTGAAATTAATGTTGCTTTCCGGTCTGGCTGAACAAGACCCACGTGGACGTGTTTTTTGTGAAATGACTTCAAAAGTGACTCACAGAGGTGAAGTCTGATGATGAGAACAGTCATTTCCTCGGAAACACACAGGATGGTCTCAACGCGTGAACACACATCGCTGTTCCAACCGCGAGGGTTTTAGAGTTTATTACAATATTTGTTTTTGCCCATGTGTGTCTGTCTGTGTGTGTGTGTGTGTGTGTGGGTGTGTGTGTGTGTGTGTGTGTGTGTGTGCCGGCTGAACTTAGAAAACCCCAAAATGGCTACATGTCAGGCAGTTTTACAGACATCGAGCTAGAGTTCGGTGTGGTAGTAGCTGAGAGTCTTTCCCAACACACACTCAGACCGCTAACAGATCGCATGAGGCTGAGTATAACTTTATTTTCAAGGTGTGACCAAAACGGCAACAACTTTGTCATTTCTCTACGTAAGGTGATCTCCGCTCTGGCCTGAAAGGCGGCGGGCGATAAGCATTTCTTTAGGAAAGGTTAGACTCTTAATTATAGCTGTTATGTCTCAGCTGGCCAATTGTTTGATAAGGCAGAGGCTAACAATCCATGAGAGGCGGGTTGGGGTAAGAAAGGTCGCCTTGTTTCACATGAACCTGTTTAGTTGCTTTTTAACAAGCTGAGAAAACAGGACCCATAGACCTATTGCATTTAATTTTGTATGATTAAAGCGATTTGTTTAATGGCTAAAAACAAAGTAGGGCACAGGCATACAGGCCTACCAGGTCCACTGTCCATGGATCGGATCGAGTACACTCCAAAGTACTTTTTAGCTAAAGGCTTGTTGGCTTTGCTTCATATTTTGGTGCCAAAACTGCATGTGTAATATAAATCTTCCTTACATATTAAATTCTGGGAATTGGAGCTAGAAAGCAAAAAAAAAGTATTTTGTAAACCTTCAGTGTTTCCTCCTCCCACCTGAACCTGCTGCTGGGGAGACTTTGTTGTTTTTTCATTCATTCTAAGCGAGTGAATCTTCTAGTCTGTCGTTTACTGTCAATACTCCATCCACCTCTTTTTTATTCTGCTTATTTGTGCTCAGGTCATGGAAACCTGGACCTCCCTCTACCCAGAGACACTGCCCAGCTCCTCCTGGGGAATCCCAAGGCGTTCCCAGGTCTGCCCCAGCGGGATGTGCCCAGGAAAACCTCCACAAGTAGGCGCCCAGGAGGCCTCCTAGTCAGCTGACTCCCTTCGATACGGAAGTGTGGCGGCTCGACTCTGAGCTCCTCACTTTACCTCTGAGGCTGGGCCCGGCGACCCTGTGAAGGAAGCTCATTTCAGCCGCTTGTATCTGGGATCTCGTTCTTTCGGTCGTGATCACATGACCACAGGTGAGGGTTGGAACGAAGAGGGGGCCAGCAAATCGAGAGCGTTGCCATTCGGGTCAGCTCATTCTTCACCAGCAGCAACGGCCTCATCCATTGACTCCATCCTACTGTCACTCGTGCATAAGACTCACCTTGAAGGCAGAGACTCACCCCTTGGGTTTTCGTGTTGAGAACCACAGCCTCAATCTTAGAGGAGCTGACCCTCGTCGCGGTTGCTTCACACTCGGCTGTGCACGCTGAAGGTCATGACCTGTAGGCGCCAACAGAACCATATCCCCCTCATGAAGCAAAGGCGAGACTCTAAGGTTCCGAAACCAGACCCCCCCCTCTTTGAGATCCTGTCCATGAACCATGAACACCAGAAACAGGATAGGAGACAAGGGACTGCCCTGGCAGAGTCCAAGGCTCCATCTTGTTTTGAGGATGGGCACACAGCTGTTGCTTTGGTTATACAGAGGGACCCGAGGGTCTTGAACAGCGGCCTTGACACCCCCAACAAAATGCCTCGGGGAACACGGCCATACCTTCTCCAGATTCACTGGAGAGACTGGACCTCGACTCCTTTAGCGACTCTGCAAGGGCAAAAATGTGTATCACTCCATCTTCATTTCAGTTTTGGTGCTGTAATTTCAAAGACATGTACCACATACTGTATATTCATCTAGCCTAAACTACGTACGGCATCACATTTTTTTTCTGTGTGCAGGACATCTGCAATAAACGTTGCTGTTCAAACTTAAATAAAGATCCAAAGTCCAGATGCGGAAAGACGGGCTTCAATCCGTACAGAGGGGCTTTCAGATGACGAGCGAACCGCTACAGCCTGAGACCAACCAAGCTGATTTTTTTCTTTCCTTTTTTTGTGTTTGTTCGTCTGAAAAACAAAACCTCTGTGCTGAGCTGCAGTTTGCTGACACCGTGCCTGGTGTCCTTTGTCACGGCAGCACAACACAACCCAGAGGGCATTCAGAGCGTCGGACGTCTCGGCGGCCAAAGCCACCTGAAGGACTAACTCCGCCACGAAACTCAGAAACCGCGGGAGCTACAGCAAATCCTGCGATTCTGCAGGAATGAAGACCTTAAAACCCTCCCAGCGTTCGGTCGGAGCAGGGGCGAGGGGATTTATTCGCTCGAGCAGGCTCTGATCTCCAGAGGATCTCGCCGGGAAGGTCACATTACGTTTGTTTGACAGCTGCTCGAGCAAGAGCGGAGCGTTTAATAAAGAGACACCCCGGTTCTGCTTGCCTGAATAAATTACGCACAGTTCAAAGCTTCCTTCCACTTTGAAATAATTGCATCTCACTGCCAGATCACCGCAGAGAAGCAAGTCATTACCTTCTCATTTCTTCACACTGCAACTATGCAAACTGCATGCTTAACTTGCTGTTTTGAAGATAAAGCTTAATTTAAAAAAAGGATTTTCGACACAAATACAAGACAAGAAAAAAAAAACTGCATTTTCTTTAGCTTTTAGGGTAAAAGGGGGAAAAATGTCAAATATTTAGACTGAAAACATGCACCTAAGATATGCAAGCTGGCTTTTTTTTCTTCTTTTTTTTTGCCTGAGAGTGGTTTTAGATTGCGAGGCATCTAAACTATGACATTGCTTGAGAACCGAAGAGCGAGATGATGAGATAAAACATGTTGGAATATGTCTGTTTCTTTTATGCGATGGGAAAGTAACTATCCATCTCGGCGGCGTCAGCAGTTTGGCAAACACAGCCCGATTAAAAGTCGCAGCCTGTCTTAGCAAGACAGATAAAACACGTGCCAAAACGTCTTCTTTATTTATTTATTTTTTTTATAAACTCGACAGGATACATGTTTCCTTTCACTACTTGGCTTAAAAAAAAAGAAAAAATAGTGTTTTATTGCATGTCTAGTCTGGGGATACACGTGCACAGATTATACATGTTTGGAGCCCGGCAGCGCTGTATTAAATTACGCTGGCTGAACTGTACAGATGTTGGAGTATAAGAAACCAACACACAAACAGGGGAAGTTTTCAAACGGGTGTCCAGATGGCACCAAACCCAAAAGCATGTCAGGAAATCATGTCAGGACAAAAGCATGTCAGGAGTTTTATTATGCTGTTGTCTTATACATGCTGTAAATGCTGAAAATTACTGCAATACGGAAGAGAAGGAGCCATCTTTTGATAGTGGCCTACTGAAATGTCTCACTTTATGTCACTAACTGAGGGCAGCACAGTCGCAGTTCAGCTTTTTGTTGTTAACAGGAAGTTTGTCCTCTACGTGGTTCACAGATATCATCGTGTTGAAAATAATGTTTAAGCAATAGTTAAACAAGGGGTTCTGTAGAAATGTTATGAAGATTTAATATCTTACGTGTTGTAGATAGCTCTTTGTTTAAAGGGATGATCTGGTCAGTTTAGAAGTGATGGTGTGTCAAAAAGTTATCAGTAGTTAGCACCTTATCAGTGAGCATGGAAGATAGAGACGATGGCAGGCTAGTGTTAGATATGTCCTAAAGTAAGATTAAGTCTTAAAGAGAGGTAAATCAGTTACTCGGCAGCTTTCTGCCGCTGTTTTAAAGATTTTAACCATATTAAAAGCTATCTTCCATTAGCTGCCACATGCTTACACGTCAAGGTTGCATTACACCTACAGAACCACTCGTTTGAACCTGTTAAAGCCAGTTTTTTGGCTACACATAGTACGATTACTGCTCCTTCTACTCCTGCCCTCTGTGACGAGCAGAGCCTATTGCCCTTTTACACGGGCTCTAAAGGTCCCGGCTCCACTCTACTCGGCTTGCTTTGCGAGCGTTTCCACCGGCATGTTTTCGAGGTTGGCCCTGCTTCTTTGGTCCCTGCTTCAGAGTAGGGCCAGCCGGGCCGGCCCTGCTTTCGTGGGCGGCGCAAGCTTAGCTCCTGTTCACTCATTGGTCATGGGTGTGACCAGATGCAAGCATAAAGAGCGAAGGTAGGAATATAAACAACAGCGTTAGCTTACCCTGCAACGTTTATGCCGTCTGTCCCCCAGCTGAAGGTGCTGTAAAGCCTGAAATCTCCGGCGGATAACAGCCATCCTACTCTGCGCAACAATTGCGGCATCCAGAGCATTTCTTCCACTGCGCCTCTCTTCCTGAAGTCTCAGGAGAATCCGACCAAACTGGCCAGTGTAGACACGATGCATTCTTTATCGAGCCGAGCCGAGTAGAGTGGAGTAGAGCCGGACTTCTGAATTAGGGCCCGTGTAAAAGAGGCCATATATGAGTCGACGATTATTTTGTTCTGGGTTTCTGCCTCTGGATTCATCTTTAAGATGTTGTAGATCGAAGTCCAAGCGCTGGCCTTGTACTAATTATCTGCCTTATGAGAATAAATACTTAAACTCAAGCTCTTTTGTCCTTAAAGAGTAAATTTTCAGAGTTCTCCCTCGCCTGGGGTAAAAGGAGCCGAGGGTGGTGACACTTTTTATTATCGTTTCTCAGGCTTACAAAACAAGTTTTTTCAAAAAAGTACTACTGGTGTAAAAGAACGCTACATTAGCCGATATTAAACCTCCGCACTATTGCATGACATTAAGCGTTTAGTTTGTCCTCCGCGTTTCTCCCAAGGCTGCTGAATGTAGGCTGTCAGTTCACCTGATCAGCATGTCGGCTTACTCACCTCCAAATAAACTATGTCAGATGAAAGTGTAGAGGTTTAATATTAGCTAATGTAGCGTTCCTTCACACCAGTATTTCACTTTTGATTAAAGGTTGTTTTAAAAACCCGAAAAACTATATAAAGTGGGCCAGTGTTTGGCTAACTATTAGCATAGCCAGGAGGAAGATGTCTGCCATTTTCTCCAAACTCTGAGCTCCATGACTGATTTTTTGACGCTTTTATTGTACCTGGGACACAATACTGTCAGGAAATGCAAAAACATAATTATTAAGGAAGTCACTGTGTTTAAATATCACGTATTTATCTCTGAAAATAAGGACTTTTGACTGTAATTTTAGCGCTGCACTCTCTGGCCTTCCCGGCTGTTGGTTTTCCAACGTGACCTGTCGGATTTTCTCCACATGCATTTTTTTTTTTTCCTTTTCTTTTCTTTTTTGGCAGGAACATCTGAACCTTTCAGTGGAGGTCAACCCAGAGAGGTTCAGGTGGCATGACTGATGGGCCCTATTGCTTCTCATTCTTCTCTAAGTAGTTTTTCGAAGCCCGGAGGTGTGCTTGGGGTCGGCGTCTTGCTGCACGACAAAGTTAAAACCACTCCAAGAGCTCCTAATGCCCTGCGAGATGGAGTGATATCCATGTTTGTTTAAGCTCACCAACTTTTCCCGCAGCAAATTCCCCCAAACCCTCACTGATCCTCCCCCGGGCTTCACAGCAGTCATCACACAAGCAGAGGAAAAAATGCTTATGTCAAGAATTTGGAGAAAACTTTGCAAAATTTTGACCTGAGGATCAGCACACTCTACTCTTGTCATCCTAAGCATAACGATAATATCCTTTAACCAGATTTGGTCTGTTTTTACTTGTTTTTAGGATGTAGTTGCGGTTTCATCTTAGAATCACACTACAGTGTGTTTTTTTTGGGAAAAAAAAAAACAATAATCCATGATTGATCCTGTAAAGTGTTAGTTCAGAGCTAAACAACAAACTCCAGTAAAGGCCTATGAAGGAATGCATATCATCCACTGACCTTTTATGCCAGAGTTTTAGACTAAGGTGAGAAATGATGGAGTTGTAGCTATAGTCTCGGGTTCAGGAGACATTTTGGACACCCGGACAAGGACAAAATCATAAACATCCACCTTCGACTTTCAACGGTAGTCAACAAAGTGGGGTCCAAGTTGTGGATTCTGTTCATATTGCGAAACGGATACTGGAGAACTGTGTAATATTAAAACTATAAATAATCATGCATCTTTAAAGCCTATCCTAATAACATCAATGTCAGGATTTGGGTTTTCTTTGTGTTTTTGTATTCAGTTTATTGCTTTTATTGTTTTCTTGTTTCAGTTTGAG
Source organism: Kryptolebias marmoratus (assembly GCF_001649575.2). NCBI lineage: Eukaryota > Metazoa > Chordata > Actinopteri > Cyprinodontiformes > Rivulidae > Kryptolebias > Kryptolebias marmoratus. Next base: position 21,739,541 of record NC_051431.1, read on the forward strand.
TTTATTGTTCAGTCATTTTTGTTTAGTCTTAGTTCAGTTCTTGTTCCTTGTGTCTTTGTTTCCTGTCATCATTCACTTCTCCTCAGTCAGTCTCTTGTTTTCCTGCCACGCCCATCTCCACCTGATCCTAGTTGTTATCACTCACCTGTGCCCACTTCACTTAATTACCCTTTGTTTTAAAACCCAGTCATCTCCTCCACTCACTGCTCGTTCATTGTCACTTCGTGCGCTGTCTGGTTGTCCCTCTCGTTTTCTGTCTTAGGTTTGCTTGTGTCTCAGTTTTGGATTTACTTATGTTTGGTTTTGCTGCCACGTCAGCCTTTGTTTTTGATAATCTTTTATTTTAATAAATTAGTTTCTTTTTGAAAGATGAGTCAGCGCACTGGGTTCGCCTCCTTCTCCACCCCCCATCATGACAATCAAAAGTGGAAAGCCAACAGAACCATAAGAAATGTTGAGTCAGGCGGGGCTCTTTTTACGTTTCCAACAAAGTACGTAAATAACTCGACGTATACTTTAAGAAATACTCTTTTCATCAAAAGCTGCATCTATTTTTTTGTTTATACAATAAAGACAGGAATTCTGTTGTGTTGTTTAAGACTAAAGAACAGCGGATGTGACAGATGTTTGTTTGTTTTTATCTCCAGAGTGGAGAGGTCTGCTTGGGTCAGTGTCTTGATGGATGACAAATTTGGAACAAGGGCACAACGAGAACGCCAAATTCTCAGAATACCACTCTGGTGACTGCAGCTGCAGAGGTTTATGATGGATGGTTGGATTTTTTTTTTTTTTTGCTTGTTTTTTTTATTTGGTGGTGGTGGTGGGGGGAGTCTAAACACACCATTGTTTTACACGAGAGAGAAAAAAAAAAAACTCAACCCACCCACACATCTGGAAGTGTTTTCTGCAGTGGGGGTCTGCGTACCGAAGGCTTTCTGTTTCAGCCCTCAGACTCTCAATGGGAAGAGCAAGTTTGACTCACGCAGACTTCCAGATCCTCCAGGAAACTGCAAAAGGTTTAGGTTGGGTTAATGACTCGCTGAAAACTCCGGTTTATTCTGGAGCTGCCTTCAGGAACACACACACACACACCTCTGATGCAACAGCTGAAAACCCTCTTGTGGTAGAGTGTTTTCCTGGAGATTAAAAGATGTGTCACAGAAAACAGGGCTCATTGTGAAGGTTTTATTTATCTTACAAAGCCAATACTGTACTCAGTGCCAGACGTGCACAAGATGTCTTTTGGCCGTTGTGTCCGATATCCACTTTTCTCCCCCGTTTTTTTCTCTTTTTCCTCCCTTCTCAGCTGGTTCTTCTTCCCTCTCAGCTCGTTGGCAGGCTACCAGCCCAGCGTAGCGCGGGAACCACTCTTCCCACTTGACAGCATTTTTTTTTAAATTTTAAACACCACTGCAAAAGTTTGAGTTCTATAAAAAAACAAAACAAAAGCTAAACATAAATACGTTCTGCACACCATCTGCTACTGATCTACATGGAAAAAAAAAGAGAAAAGACATGACTGTGAGGATAAACCAGTCACATCTAAGCCTCCTTTCCTCGTGTCCCGGAGAAGAACCACACCCTGCTATGATTCAGATGATTCAGTCCTCTGCAGACACAAAAAGCCCACAGTGAAAGCGCAGACACTACGTGTGCTCGTCTTTCTACATCGGTTTTTTTTACAGGAATCACGAACAACACTCAAAACATGTGAGAAAGGTCCATTTATTACAGGATTCACACACACATATAAAGTTATTTACAGTGTAGTTACATTCATACAAATATAGACCTCTGAACCCAAAAACGTGAGAAAATAAAAAGATTCCCAACAAATCCCAAACCGGATTACAATCACAAACCCCCGTCTTTTATAGAGCTGATTGTCCCCTAAATACTAAAATAATGCCATGAAGGTTTCCACGTGTGCTTTAAAGGCATCCCAGGAGCAGTTGTACTAAATATGCAATAAGTTATCAGTCTTTTTTTTTTGTTTTGTTTTTGGTCCAAACGTTATATTTAAAAACAACACAAAACAACTTGTTCAACTAGAAAGCGAGAGAGTGGATTAAAGAGGACTTTTGGTCACAGTTTGTTTACTGGTGCTGTGTGAAGTCGTTAAGAGACAAGGACTGAGCGTGGCGTAAAAAGGGCTGGTCAAAGTGATGAAGCGGTCGTTCTGTCGGAGTCATAAAACTCTACTTCATTGGAGGAAAACGACAAACAAAACAAAACCAGACAGAAATCTTATCTTTGGAATTTACGGTTGAACATTCTTGGGAAATACTTGTGTTTGCTAGCAGCCGTTCGGTTTAGTTTCTCCTTAAAAGAGCCGCGTGTGTGGGATTTAGGTCAACCTAGTGGTGAAGCTGCAAACTGCAGCCTTTTTTTCTTTTTTTATTACATTCAGTACTTTACATTCATTTACGAAACCCCCAACAAGGGGGGCGAGCGGGTTGAGGGGCAAATCTGGGGTTCGGGGTTTGGTCTGAGAAAAGCTCCACGTAGAAACAATCAGCTGATGGATAAAAACTCAACCTCTCCATCGTCAGCTGTCATACACAACCGTTTAACCACTCTTCTACGTTTGGAGCACGTCGGCAGACTCTGTGTTTGAGGACTTGCTTTGTCAGGTAAAAAAAAAAAAAAAAAAACTGCTGGTAGCTGTAATAAAAATACTGATCAAATGCTTCTCTGCCAACATGTTGCCCCTGAATGCTGCACACTGCTGATTTAAGACTGGAACCAGGGGGACATTAGTTACAGAATCCGCCTGGATCCCCCCCTACCATGACCATGCCAGTGAGCAGGAGAGTCCACATTAACAATAAACCCAGAGCAGCGCCTCGCAGCCTTGTTGCTTGAGTTGTGTCTGAAAACATCCGAGGTTACAGCCCTGAGCGTCCACGTCTAAGGACCACAATGTTGTTAGGTACGAATTATTTTAAAATCTGGTCCAAATCTTCATTTCAAAAACGTAATCCGGTAGATTAAATCATAAATGGCGGCGGCGGCTGCCAAGGTGGGTAAAAAAGTGCGCCAACGCAGGTTCGTTGTGGGAATTGAGCAAAGATAAGAATAGAAATTTATGAGCTGCGCGCACGAAAATAGGCCTCGATTTGAAAGCACTGTCCACTCAAAATGAAGCCGTACGGCTCGCTGGTCACTTAGCTGAATTCAGCGAGACTGCAGCTGAGAATTTAACTATTTTTATTGCAATGTTGAGCCACCAACTATTCTCCAACAGTCTGAGCCCAGTGAGATACTACCCCCGGAGAGAGGTGGATGTAGAAAATCCTGTGAAAACAGCACCATCGTTGTTTTGGTTTCTAGGACACACCGAAACTGGAGGGTTTTCTTTAAATATCTCCACTTTAGAAAGTGTTATTTTGATGGTTCTTGCTTTCCTACCCAAACAGTTTGAATGTGAACTGGAGGAGCAAACACAGCAAAAAAAAAAAAAAATCTTTTTTTTTTAAATATCCGGAGTAGTATAGATGATGGTTTCCCCATGGGTCCAGTCTTTGTACTAAACTAAGCTGAATAGCTTGTGGCCGTAGCTTCAAAAACAATTAAATAAATAAACAGAGTGGTATAAGTCCTGTTAAAATGCTTCTCAGAATAGTCCTTTAGTCTTTTCCATCAGGCATCACATTCAAAGTCAAATGAGAACTTAGTGGTCAAGTAGTGATACTATCCATCAGTGCGGATAAGGTGGGGAGGATTCGGAATACTCTCATTAAGATTTTCTCGCACCAGACGAAGTGCATTATTAAAGAAAACACCGGATATGGGAAAAGTGCAAGTAGATCCTTAACTGTTCCTATGGACTGACCGACATGAAGCCAACATTTTAAGTAACGTAACAGGATGGGTTCATGGAAGGTTAGTAAGTTTAATATGCTCGGACATGAAAGAGGTTGTTCTGTAGATTAATGAAATAGCAATACGTAGGCTGATTTGGCCAAGAGTTTTTGAATGCTACAATAAAAACCTTAGGAGATAATGCACAGTGTCACCCTGGACTGAGTGAGAGCAACTAAAAAAACCAAATAAAAACAAATCTGTTTTGCATATCAAAGCAGACGAGCCGCAGTCCTGCAATCAGGACTGAAGGCCTTCGGGGATCAGATACAGTCTTACAACACAACGCCCTCCGTGTTACAGAGCAGCACCTCGTTATGTTGGACCTGTCCCATCTGCCGATGGAACTGCCCCTGCTTCTGGGTCTTCCAGCAGTGGACGCCTTGACCAAGGGTGATGCTCTTAATGCTGGGAAGGTGGGTCAGCATGTTGGTTGGCAGAGACGCTACGCTGGAGCCAGATAAGTTCAGCTCCTGCAGGGAGCCGAGTCCACTGAAGACCGCGGGGTTTAGGCTCCTGAGCTCGGGGTTGTTGGACAGATCCAGAACTTGCAGGTTCTGGAGACCTTTAAAGCTGTTCGGCTCGACTTCCCGCAGCTCGCGAAGGCCGCTGAGGGATAAGTAGGCCAAGTCTTTCAGGTGAGCGAAGGCCCCCTCCCTGATCTTGGCGATGGGGTTGGCGTCCAGATTGAGGTACCTCAGCGGAAGTCCTGCTATGCTGGGTACGTTCACCAGATGGTTGGCCGACAGATTCACACTCTGGATGTGTAAAACTCTTCCGTGCAAGGTGGTGGAGACTGACACCAGCTTGTTGTGGGACAGATCCACGACGAGGGGCTCGCCATTCACCTTGGAAGCGAACGCGCCCATGTCGAAGTCCTGGAAGCTGTTGTAGCTGAGGTCCACCTCGGCCAGAGGGAGCCCTGAGAAGCAGCTCGGCGACAGGCTCTCCAGGTTGTTGTGGCTCAGGTCCAGGCTCTCCAGGTAACGTAGCTTGGACAACGAATTGGGGCTTATCTGCAAAATCAGACAGCAGGGAAGGAATGGTTATGGGTAAACAGAAGGGGCTTTAATGTATCTAAATATCTTATTTCTTTACAAGTCAATCAGCATTTTTGACTGCTGATTGGTATTCAGAAACGGCCATGCATAAAGAATTTA
>NC_051431.1:21744603-21859332 GCF_001649575.2 Kryptolebias marmoratus
ATATATATATATATATATATATATATATATGTAAACCAAGGTTTATACAGATTATGACTATCAATATTAAAACACCCAAATATATTTAAAAACAAGGTTGAATTGGTGTTCATGAACCTGGCGTTAATATTGTAACTAATGGGATAAAAAAAAAAAGGCAAGAAGATGAAAAGAAACAAGCTTTATGTTCTTCTTCTGCTAGTTTGACTTTACGGCACTGTCTACCTTACTCCAGGTATTTTTTAAACAAGCATTTCTTTATCTATTATAAGCAAATGTCCATTCGATAGTTCTATCAAAATGCTGTAATACCCATGCTGCGCCACTAGTTGGCGAGAATGTCCACATTAACAACATGCTATGAAAATAGAGGCAAAATAATAAGCTTAGCGTTACTAAAATACCAATTCTCTAAACAACTGTAGCTCTTTTTTTTCCTTTTACACCATTTAGTTTCATTTCTGTTATTAGCCTTTTCGGCATCAACGTTTAATGGCGACAGGATCGGGATAAAGTGAGACAGAGGAAAGAAAAATTTGTCAAAACGGTTTGATTGTTGTTGTAGTTTCCAGACCAATAAGTTGAAGTGGGCTGCTACTTCACTGTGTCGCAAAAGCTGAGTTCATCCAGCATTCACAGATCCACCGGAAGCAGTACCGTATTTTCTGCACTATAGGGCGCACTGGATTAAAAGACGCATTAAGTGAAACAAAACAGGCCCTGTCTTTACGGAGAATACTGCACAGACGTAAGCATCAAGTATAAACGCCAACATCACGCCGTGCGTGGAGCCCTGCATAACACTTCAGAGTACGACTAGAACTGAGCCTTAATGCTGCCAGTGGTGCGGCTTTGTAGTTCAACCAAAGTCATACTAAAACATCACGACTTCTTACATATATAAGGCGCTCTGGATTATAAGGCGCACTGTCGTCTTTCGAGAAAACTGAAGGATTTTAAGTGCGCCTTATAGTCCGGAGAATACGGTAAAATATAATCCCACAATGAAAAGCATTTATTTTTTCTTTCCACCATAATCTCTACAAAACTTTGTCCACATGTGGGTAAAGAGTGCAAACACAGCAACAACAATAAAAAAAAAAAATCTGTTTTTTAAAATATCCAGCGATTTGTAGATTTGGCACACATCACTGACAAAACCGAGTTTTATTTATTCTTTCTTGAATTGAAAAAAAAACACAAAAAAAAAACCTACACGCTACACTTGTTCTAGTTTTTGAATCCCGGTCAGAGTGCTTTAGTCGTTCTCATCTCATCGTAACGCAGCAACAAACCCCTTGACCCGGGCGGCTCTGTGCTGCGGCCAAGCAAACAAGCGGGCGGTCAAATTCACCAGATGTTCTGAGTCTAAGTTGGCACTTTGGTGGTTGAAAAACAGGAACGGGCACAAAGTTAGCCGCCAACACTAAACCGGAACTGAAACTGCTGTGCTAAACAAAGAAAAGTGTTTGCGCACTTGATATTCTTAGATGTGATATGCACTTGTTTTGGTCTGCACTGTGGGAAAATCTCTGACTGGGAAGTCCTTTCATTGTCCTCCGTGTCAACTAGTAGCAGCTAGGTTCGATGTTAGAAAAAGTCATATTCGGAAGGGTTTTTACAAATATTTAACTGAGAGCAGCTGTTTTCTGCATTACATTAAACACAGAGATTAAAGGAGTTCACATAAACCACAATATTAAGCTTGTTACACACTCTGTTAGGCATGAGCTGGTTTCACTTTCAAAGCATACCACGGTTTGAAAACGTGGCAGTTTCAAAACCACAAATGTTGATTTTTATTGTGAGTTCTACAGTTTACGTTTCGTGAGATACCAGAGACACTGCTGGCTTTTCTCTGCTTGTTCGGAGCGCCGCCCCTCCCGTACCCGTTGCCGCGAGCTGTCAGTCAGCTGTGTATGATGACTAAAAAAAAAAAAAAAAAAGAGGAAATGCCCTGAACATTTGTCCCGTGAAAAAAAAAAAAAAAACATTAAAAATTTGAAAGTTTGCATATTGTTAAAATAGCTTTGCCGCCAAAAAAAGGTGGCCCAACTATCACTCTTCAAGGGCGCACTGTTTTGAAACAAACATTTGAAGCAAGCTTAGCTGACAACAGTTAGCATGTGCTAATTAAGTCGCTAATATTCTGCTCAGCCTGTTTTAGCATTTACACTTCTTTTTGATGTTTTATGCTACAATACAGTAAGAATGTAGTTTTGTTCAAGGTTAGCATATTGTCAAGAGCTCATGCCACTCCCTGCCTGCTCTGTAATACTTTATAATTGTATTATTTTGCTATTAATGTTAGCAAACAGCGGCTATAATTTGCTACAAGTTTGTTTTTGAATATAAAACGCTAAAGTTTAAAGTTTTTCTTGAACAAGGCTCCTCTGTGACTGTATTTAAAGGCTCTAAAGCTCTGGCCGAGAGTCTCGAAATCACCGACCTTTGTAATGCGGTTGCTGCTGAGGTCCAAGCTGACTAGCGTGGTGTAGCCCGGACCGGCCAGCATGGCGTCGGTGAGCGGCCCCATGTCGTTGGAGGACAGGTCCAGGTGTGACGTGTCCAGTGGGATGGGGACGGGCATGGAGGCGCCGGGACCGAGGCCTCGGCAGTCCACCCTGGTGAGACTGAAGCTGTCGAACAGGCCGAAGCTTTCCACATCGCAGTGGCAGCTGGGGTGGCAGTTCTTCACGGAGCTGGAGCGGACGGCCGCCAGCAGCGACAGGCCGAGCCACAGGACAAGCACCATCATGCTCTGGAAAGACGAAATGAAAGAGTTAATTTATAAAAAAAAAAAAACGACCAACAAGTGGTGAGAAAAAAGCGCAGAGAAGTGGCGCGTCCGGTCCAAACTATCTCACAGCTCATCTGCTTTGTCCCTCTAGAAGCTCGAGAGCCCGCTCAAATGCTTTTTACCGAGATTTGTAAAAAGACTTAAAGCCTTTATTTGTGCAACCCGAGCAGCCCCAGTTTTCCTTCTTTTTTGGGGGGGGGGCTTCCCAAAGGATGTGACCCAATTTCTCTGATCAATGAGTTCATTTGCAATTTCTTTGTAAACACATCTACGGTGACCGTCCATTGTTGGAAAAGTGGAAATTCAAGGGTATTGGTAAAAAAAAAAAAAAAAATCCAGATTAAGCTCTTAACTTTAAAAAAATACTCCAGACAAAACAAACAAAAAAGGAATAAATAAAGTATAAGCATTTAAAAGACCACTGTAAAGACAGGGTATCAATAATGAACTCATTGCACTGACTGATACAGAAAGATACATTAACTGAATGAAATAAAAACAGCGTTAACATGTAAAGAAGAGCTTCTTGTACCTTTCTCTGCTCCTGATGTGTTCCTCTGTGAGGACTTGAATAGCGCTAACTCATTAAGTTCATCTTAAGTAATATTTACACACACGCAGCCAGTCGGAGTTGGACAGAGGTCACCGGTTGTGTAACAGGTAAATCAGTAAAGTCGCGGTCAAGTCGAGAGGGCGCGACGCAGCAGAGTGCACTGTAAATTACATGATGCGCGGTGAGAAATTAAATTACGCCTTTAGCTTAGGTCGTGCACGAACTACCAGACTGCAGTTATCGCTCGAGCTGCTGTTTGGCAGAATGTAAGAAACATCAGCAGGTATTTCATTCGTTAGCCTTAAACCACAGGAAACTTCAAGGAGTAGTTCCTATGTTTTTTTAACTGGGGTTCTGTGGAAATGTTATGAGTCTTACCTGCTGCGGATCGCTCTTTGAATGGCTTCGGAGTTTAATTCTGACCAGCTAATGGCTAGTCTGAGAGGGGTCGACACTAAGGTGGATTAAAAAAAACAACAACTTTAATCTCAAAAATATCCGAGCAGTTTGTGTAAAAGCAATCTCAGAAACCTTTACACCGCTTTTTGCATTCATTGCAGATTATTCCAGCAGGAAAATGGTGAAGCTCCTGACACAGCTAGCTGCTGCTGTCAACGTGTGCGTTCGCAAACAACCACGGAATTATTAAAAGCTGCAAACGCTACGCTGGATATTTATTAAAACGGACACATAAATATACTTTTCTTTGGGGAAAAAAAAAAAAAAAGACCAGGCATTACAATAAATGCTTACAGATGCATAGTATCTATGAGGCTGCGAAATGTGGAGCTGATCTTGTCCCCTTTTAACCGTGTGCTCGTACGGTTATTAACCAAAAGGCAACAATAAATGATATCAAACAGAGAGATACCATTGTTTTAAATAACCTAACCTAATTAAGCATGTTCATAAATATAGACATTATCGCCCCCTACTGGCATGGCATAAGTATTTCAGTCGTTTTGTTCGAATTGTGAGGATGAATTTTTCTTTACGTGATTTTTTGCCTTTCCGGGTTGCGGGGCAGCCGGTGCCTAACTCCAGCGGTCACTGTTTGAGAGGCGGGGGGGACACCCTGGACAGGTCTCCAGTCCAGGGACGCATAGAGACAAACAACCATTCACGCCTAGGGACAATTTAGAGTTACCACTGAACCTAACTTGCATGTTTTTTTTGTTTTTTGTTGTTTTTTTTTGTCTGTGAGAGGAAACCGGAGTACCCGGAGAAAACTCAAAGCTCTTTAAATGAAATAGCATGAGAAGCTTCCGTTCACAGGACACCTTTCAGAAAGGTGTTTTTCTCGTACAGAAAATAAGGGGAAAAAAATAAAAGAATGATCCTGAAATATAGTGAGGTGCAGGCACATTAGTCGTGTCAGGTTCCATGTTGTCAGCAGTATGTGGCAGGGGTCAGGTTTGTTTGTCGGGGCTTATGTAAGATGCTGAGGTCACACAGCTACATTATACCTGTGGGATGCTCTTTTAAAAGGCTGATTACCGAGGCTCAACGTCCACCTAATCCAAGCCGCTCACCTCTGTACACCATTGTTTTCTAGGGTTTGACCAGTGAGCTTCACTCTGCTGCCAGCAGCTCAGTGGAAAGCGCTCGTTTAAAGCTCTCCGCACGTCTAATGAGCTTCGCTGGCTTGTTGGGACACAGACGCCGGAGCCTGAAAGACGAGGTCACGACTGTGCGCGCTCACTGAAGGGTTACGGGTTTTCACCGCACGGGACTGGCTGAGCTTTTAAAAACTGGCAAATAAGCAGAAAAATCTCTCACTGATTGAACAATATTTAACAGTTGTTTTGTTTTTGTTTTTTTTTTCCCCCAGCTGAATTCTTCACAAGCTACAAAGTCCGTCCGTGGCACGAAGTCAGTCAAAGGCAATGGAAAATAAACAAACTGATGAGCGCCTCCAGAGTTCGGAGTTACTGTTTCGATTAAAAGCAGCCGTTCAAGTCTCATTTTTCAAGTCTGTATTAGAGTTTCGACTGTTAGAAAGCACGGCAAAGCCCTGCTCAGCCTGCACTATGATTCATTTCAAACTATGAGAGAGAAAAGCTGACAGAGTGAAGCATCGGAAGCACCGTTTCCTGTACGCTAAGGTCCATTAGCTGTGTGTAAATCTGGGTAACGGTCTACGGTTGCGGGGGATAATAAATGCTCTTTGGAGATAGCGTTTGAAAGGCAAAGGGACCGTGTCACTGCTTGCGTTCATGTGCACATGTGTTCTGCTGTCTGTCTGTTAGCAAAACGTCTCTACCGGACGGATGTTGATGAAACTCTCAGAAAGTAACGAGCGGACACACACCTGCAGCTCGTTCAAGTTCGGAGTCAGGGTGGTGGCCACGGCCAACTGACATCAGCAAACACAAAAATGGCAATAACTCCGGTCGTTTGACGGATTCTGGGCTAAGATTTTGGTGTATTACGAGCAGAGGGTCACACAGAACACGGGAGATCTTTATCTGTTGGTGAAACGTTTCGTAGACCACTGGGTTGGGTTTAATGAAACTTTCAGGAGTTTAATCCACGAATGTGCATCTGCATCTGATCAACTTTTCCGATTTAAGATGGCTGCCACAGCTAATTGACCTTGGTCGAGATAACTCTGTCACTTTTGCAGACGCTGAGCTTAAATTAGCTGCGGTCGACGCTAAGGGTCCTGTGAAATCTCACGGTATCAGGTGCGATTGTACAAACTGGCTCCAGCTGGTAGGAAGGCCAGGCCTTTAACAGACCTGTGAGAAAACACTTGGTTTCACTGTCGGTTTCACAGCCCCACCTAAAGATCAGCGGCGGGCGTTGGTGCAATCCCCATGCCAAGGTGGTGTTGTGGAGCCGTCGGATTAAAATGTGTCAAAAGTCACAGCAGTGTGAATTTATGGGGGGAAAGAAAAACAAAACTCTCTTATCTGAGGTCAAGATTTCCTATCGGCTGCCTCTCTAATGTGCGCCACGGTTCGCCGACAGCGAAAGATAAGAAACGTGAAAACTCGTAAGCCGACATCTGCTCAGCTCCTCCGTTGAGCACTTTTATCTGAGTCGGTGTCAGAACCAATCCAAACGCTCCGATGTGTTTGCCGTGTTGCAAGAAGGGGGGGGGGGCACTTCGGCCCAATTTCATCTTCAAGCGGAAGGCTGAGCGCTGTGTAATTAGAAGATGGATGCCAAACTAATCCTTTTAACCCGAATGGGTGCGTGACGCCGAGGAGAAGGAAGCGACTCCGAATGAACTCGGCGGCATTTTGAAACAGTCAGCGACGGGCAAAGGGAGAGCCTCGTCCCAAACGGTGACTGATGATGGTGAACTCATAAAGAGGCACTTTGAATTCTCACAGAAAAAACATTCAGGGTGCGTTCCCAGCAGCCATGTTTAGTCCGCTTTAATCGAACTCTGGTTCGTTTGGAGAGGAGTGAACGCTTCAATCCAACTCTGATGGGGACCAAAAAAGCAAACTCTGGTCCGCCTAAAAACCTCGGTCTCAGTTCGGTTGAAGTGAACTCTGGCGCAGTTCGGATGCATATGTGAACGCAAGCGGACCGGAGACCGCTCCAAAAACAGGAAGCGAACTACAGCACAGGGCCTTCTGGGTAAATACAACCAAAACAAACATGTTTCTACCACTAGAGGGAGAAATGGCTCCAGGTTAGAACAGAAATCCTAAAAGCGCCCAAATTTGACGCCACTCCATTTTTGTTTCCTTCTCCAGAAGAAGGAAGTTGCGCTCAGCGTCTTCTTCAGAGGTTTTTGTGTCGTTTCCTTCAGTAGTTCTCGGTGCAGCGCCGCCACAGGCGAGGAGGGGAACAGGTCTCTTAAAGGGTTTGGCTCGATTGACTCGGTGCAGTGTGAGTAAGAACCGCAGCAGCTGAAAATGGAACAAATGTTGACATTTTGGTCTTGAATGGAGCTGAGTCTACGGGACTATCAGCTGTGAATACAGCCTTAGTTTGGGGTAACACACAAAAACGACTAAACTGTCTGTAGCAGAGTGACATGCCAGGTAGAGGAAATTTTCCCCTTAGAGATTAGAGATTTTTGGGGAAATGTGTAAAAAAACAAAAATAAACTTGAGGTTTTAACAAGTCACAGGAAGTTGGACCACGGGTTTACCAATTTCACATTTCCAAGGTTTCTGCAACCAAGCTCTTCTTATTCCCACAAACCTCGCACTCCTTCTACGGTGCATACACCAAAACGTAGGCGTTTCCGTCCTCCTTCACCCAGAGTGCCTCTCATCGCTGCGGGACCTACCATTTTCTCTCGCCTCCCCCCACGGAAGAGCAGAGTGCACACATCCAAAGACTTCCACCATCATCAAACCCATCATCCTGCGGGAAAATGCTGCCGACACGTGAAAAATTCGCTTCTGTCACGTACGGTTCAGAGATCGTTTCACTTATAACTCATGGCTTTCACACAGAGGCTGTTCATTTGAGGCTCACTTTTTCATCTGCATGTCTGTCAGCAGGATTGAGAGAAGGCTAGTTGTGGTTACCGTGGTGACCCTAACGAGCCGCTGGCAGCAGCTCTGATCTTAGTTCTCTTTGCACCTTTTATACAGCACATACATCAGCGCGTTGGTGTTTTCCTGAGGTGATCCCAAAAGTGAGACAGAAATCAGAGAGATCTTGTGTTCTGCTGGCCTTTCGGGGCTGCTGATCCAGACGCCGAACTTTCATTAAAATTAGCCCTATTTGCAAGTTAAATTTGCTTAACATCCTGTGCAACTTTTCACTTCTGCTTTGACTAAGTCACTGCTGATGGCAGAGCGATAATGTTCTTACCAGTGTGTGTGTGTGAGGTGTGTGTGGGTGGGTGTGTCGGTCTGTCTCTTGAACCAGTGGATGAATTTTCTTGAAACTTGCTGAAACTCCACCTGATTACCTTTTCAACCCTGACTCCAGATGGCAGCCACAGATGACTGACACAAAAAAAGACTAAAATTGGACCAATTTGACCCCAAACTGACCTCAACTTTGTTTGTGACCGTAGCTGAGAGGCACCTTTAGGTGCTAACAAACTGAGTTAAACTTTTCTGGACGTGAGTAGATGTTAGATTCAGGTTTCCTCCTCTCTTCTGTCCCATCCTTGTCCTGACGCTGGCACGTGCAGCAGCACCTTGACGTCCAGGTTCTGCAGATCGGGTAACGTGGCAACCCTCCGGGAGCTCTGAAGCCCCGGAGCCCGCCCCTCCCCAGCTGTCGGCGCAGCTGGACGTCTCCTCGAGCCTCGGCGGCGCGCGCACGGCTCTCCGCCCTGCCCCCGAGGAGCAGACCCGAGGAGGAGCCCCGAGGAGCAGCCCGGGCTCGGGTCCGTTCGCTTCGGGGGCGGATTCTTCCCGCAGCACGGAGGCGAACCCCAAGTCCCGCTACCGCCCCGTCTCTGAACCCTACAGCTTAACTCCGAACTTTAACTCCGGCTCCAAACCACCACGTTTCTTAACTCGTGTTTTTACTTGTTTTTGTGTGTGGTTTTTTTTTTCTGGAGTTAAGAGTCGGTCGCGGGTAACTTACTTGCTTGCCTTTCATCAGCGCAGTCCGAGCAGCTCTTCGGCGGGCTTCACTTCACTTCACCGCTCCCATGCTGCGGTCTCCCGCAGCGCTCCGCCCGAGTCCCCGTCCTCCCGCTGCTCCTCATGCGGGTTTCCCGTGTTTTCCTGTGCGTGTCTGCTCCGCCGCGATACAAGCCGTCTGCCAACGTTGCCCGGGACGCTGTTCGTCTGCTCTCCCATCCCATGAAGCCCTGCCTGCCCTCATCTCGGTTTTCTCTCGCCGTGAAGCAGCCGGCCGTATGGAGTGAGACCACTTCCGGCCGGGGATTTTCAAATTAAACCAGAGGAACCGTCATCATGTTGAGGGCTGAATGAGTCTGCTGAAAGAAGCTGAAACTTACTGGTTAAAGCTAAAACAAACAGAACACTAGCTAGAAGCTAAAATAAGCAAAACACTAGCAAAAAGAAGTAAAGGGTTAGCTAAAAGTAGCAAAACAGCAGCTAGAAGCTTATAGTAGCAATGGACTAGATAAAAGTAGCAAAGGGCTAGCTAAAAACCAAAGTAACAAAAGACTAATTAAAAGCTAAAGTAGCAACAGGCTAGCTAGAAGAAGCAAAATGTTAGCTAGATGTTAAATGTATCAAAAGCTAGCTAAAAGTTAAAAGTAGGAAAAGGCTAGCCAGAAGCTAAAGGTAGCAAAAAGCAAGCTGAAATTCTAAGTATCAAAAGGCTAACGAAAAGCTAAAAGTAGCAAAAGGCTAGTTAAAAGCTAAACATAGAAGAACAGTAGCTTAAAGAAGCCAAAGGCTAGCTCAATGCTAAAAGCAGCAGAACGGTAACTAAGAGCCAAAATAAGCAAAAAATACAAATCTAAAGGATCTGAAGAGATTTTGGTGTATTTCTATGGGGAAAACTATTTGTTCATGAAGTTAAATATTTTTAAAAGTTACTAAAATGGCACCTGTCTCTTTTATCTTTATGAATGGGAAAAAAACAAAGTATGCAGAAGTAATTGGATAACAAATATTGTATGAAAAGATAAAAAGAGGACAACAGTGATACAAACGCTGAACCAGGATTCACACAAATACTAAAAGTGCAGCAAAGAAACTCATTTCACTGGTTTTTAACTGTTTCCACTGTCTTTTAGTGAGAGAAGGTTTCGACTGAACGCCAGCATCATGTTTTTATTTTCAAAGGCCAAACACGTACAAGTTCCGGTCTGTCCGGACTCGGGCGCTGCTCGGAGGCGCCCTCTGGCGGCAGCTGACGCGGTCTCGGTTGCGCAACAACAAGGCGGCGGGCTGTTTCACTTGGCTTCCACTTCACTTTTTGATGAAAGCGATAAGAAACGATGTGAGCGGAAACCCAGACTTTTCCTGTTGCCTCCCCCACAGCGTTTCTGTTGAGGCTCACAGAAAAATGACCAACCAACATAACAAAAAAAAAAAAAAAAAAGCAACTCTTACTGACAGCTGCTGGCAGTGACACATTCAGCAAGAAGTGGGCAACTTTAGCCCAACAATTCACACATCCACTTACAATGTATGTTGAGGAAGATTAAGAAACACATTTAAATATGCACATTAATCTATAACAGCTCTTGTGCAAAAGTTTTCAGTCATTCTTTCAAAAGCTTGTGATCCTTGCGATCTTTTAAAGAGCTTGTTCTTCAAGCTTCCTGAAGGCTTTTTGTTTGATTATTGGCTGCTTGTTCACTTGTTTCCCTCCCAGTATTTGGCCATTTACGTAGAAATGTTTGTTGAAACCACTTGTTTTTTAACTAATGAATCATTCCAGCGTATTGTCGATGCCTGAAAACCTTTTAGTTGAGGCTCAAACTGAAAATGGACCTCTAGGTGCTCTGTAATCGGCAGCCCGTCTCAAAGACACAATCTGGAGCCATTCCTTCAGCTCAATCAGTGGAAAACACCAACTATAACGGCATGGCAAACCCATGAACGTACTTTAGCACCAGCAAGGCAATTCCCAAAGGCACACCTGACGCTTCTCCTTTTGTCCTCCGTTTGTCTCGCAGAGGAACGGTCAGAAAGAATGATTCTTTTTGGAGAAATGCTCCAAAGTTCAACAAGATTTTTTGAAAGACCGCTAGAAAGACGAAAGGACTGCTGATCGAGACCGCCTTAGAAAGACTACATGGAAAACTTGGCTGCTTCCAGAGAAAACCCAAAGAATTCAAAGGCCTCCGTTTCCTCGAAGGGACGCGTATCGCCCACCGCCTTTTCGTGGCAGAGCTCTCGACTCAGGTGACATTGTGAGATGCGTTGGCTCTCAGAAAACGGGTTGAAGAACACCCTCAGCTACCGCACAGAGCTTGAAGTCAATATTAGTAAATTTTCCTCAATATGAAGCCATTTTTGTGTTGGCTGATGCTGATTGGCCAACCATGAGCTGGGTCGGCTTCAAAAGTCAATCAGTTGTAGATGTTCATCCGGTGATTACCTCCTGAGAGTTTCGTTTAAATCTGTCCGCTGGTTCATGAGCCATTTTGACCAAAGAACAACAAACACGGACACTGGTAAAAAAGTCATCGGACGACAATGAGGGGCGGTTTAAAACTTCTGCATCGCTGTGGAGCTGCAAACACGTCAGGCTTCATCGTGCCGAATCTGATGTTGCTTTTCGGAGCGGAGGAGCAGAGATTGTGACAAACATCTGTTGGTGCTTTACACAACGCCGGGGAGGGAGTTCTGCAGCGACACACTCGGCCTCTGTTTTCCTCAGACGACCACAACAGCACACGCACACACACACACACACACACGTTGCACTGTACTCCAGCGAGAAAGCGCAGGAGTACGCGACGCAGACAGAAGGCAGTGAGTCACGGGGAAGTTCGTTGTCACGTCTGAGCTGACGCCCTCCCAAACCAGCCCCTTATGGCGCACGCTATATTAAAGGGTGCAAAATAAGCCAAAATGAGCAGGCCTAGATAAAGCCAGCCTCTAGTTTTTCTCTTTTTTGTTTTTTTGTTTGCAAACAGATGTTCTCCTCAAATAAACTTTGCTTTTAAGAGCAATGCAAAACTTTTACAGACTTGAAGTTGTATTAACCCTCCTGAAGCCCTCAAGAGACCGGGTGAGGTAGAGAAGCCATTGTAACTTTGGGTCAATTTGACCAAAAGGAGTTTTATAAAGATGTCAAATTGTCATTTATGAAAATTAGTATGGTTAATGCTCTAAAAACTAAAAGTATAAATATTTGTTGTGCAGGTAGGGGGAATGACATGAACAAGAAAAGAAAGTAAACATGACCAAGCTGGAGTCTGTGTTGTGCTAATGCTACAAATATCCACCAGATGGCGACAGAGCTAAAATGATCACTGTGAAGGTTTGTCACAGCACAGCCACTGCAAGGTTCCCTGTGGAAATCTTTCTTTTTATCTTGATCCTAAAGCAATATATTTTTCAAAATCCTGCAGTAAAAGTTGTTTTCTTATTTTAATTTGTCCAAATTAAACACTGCCTCCTGTCAGTGTTTCCCACAGTGGAAGCCTAAACCATTGTAGTCCTAACAGTGAAGTTGAGGTTTTCTGTCCTTTCAGGGAAACCTCATGTCTTATATTGGATACAGATTTTATCTGTTTCTGTGTTTGTCGAGAGGGAAAATACTGGTAACTTAAACTGATTAATGTTCGGAGTCAACTTGATTCAAGATGGCTGCCACAGCTGGCTGACTTTAAAAAAAAACAAAAAAAACACCAAATGTGGCTATAACTGAGTCAGGTTTACAGATATTAACCTGAAATGTTACGTGGTAGCAGCTGAGACTGATCCCTAACATATAATTTGAGCACAGACAGATTGTTCAAGACCTTTGCTTAAGATGTTGCCAAATAACTATTTGGAGTCAACTCTGTCCGTCTGTTAGCAAAATACCTCATGAACCACTGGACAAATTTTTATGAAACTTTCTGGAAACAATTACTGGGTGGACATCTTCAGCTGATAAACTTTAGGAGACAACCCAATTCAAGATGGCCGTCACAGCCAATTGAACTTAAAAACCACAAATACGGCTATAGCTCAGTCAAGCTCACAGATATTGAGCTAAAGTTTGGTGTGGTAGTAGCTGAGAATCATCCCCTACATTTATTCCAAGCACAATATATATATATATATATATATATATATATATATGTGTCAGTAAAATATCTCATAAACCACCGGACTTGATTGAAACGGACCTCCAGGAAAGCAATAATATAATAATAATTAATTAATTGGAGTCAGCCCAATTCAAGATGGCCGCCACAGCTGATCAGCTTTCGCTAACACTAAGGCGGCTGTACCTGAGGGGATTTTACACGCGTCGGGCTCCAGTTTTGTCGTGGTAGTAGCTGAGCGTCATCCTCAGCATGTTCTCTGAGCGCTAACAGAGGTCTTGAGATCCTGCAAAACCTAATTTCCGAGGTCTGGGCCGAAGAGCACGAACCCGTCACGAGGTCGTCTTATTCTGAAGGCAGACGGCACGCCTTGCTCCGAGGCCTGCCGGCGCCTCGAGCTGACGGGCCGATCCGCGCGACGTGCCAGACGTGCCGCCCAGGGCAGCACTGCGCTCCCTGCTCGCCGTGTGGACATTGAGCTGTGTCATCATTTCTGTCCTCTATTCCTGGACCGCGGGACATTGTTGTCAGAGTGTTACGTTTAAGAGGCTCTTCAGCTTAGGGTGGGATATGGGTCAGCGAAGGTGGATTCGCTTTCCCGTGTGCACACGAAAAAACCTGGCCCATTCTGCAAAACAAAACAAAACAAAACAAAACAAAAAAAAATAGCTCCAGTGTTTTATTCACTGCTTTATCCTTAGAGAGCGTTCCGGTGGGAGTTGGAAGGGTTTTCTTTTTGGTTTTGGTTGCACAGCTGTGACTTAATGTTCTCAATCACCCTTCATTATTACTTTCTGATTAGCTTAGCTTTTATTCTATCACGGTATTTTCACTGCGCGATCCCACTTCTTCCTAGGGCACCATCAACCATTTGGTACCCGAATCAACAGTTTGTTGATGTGGTGATAAAACTGGATTGGCTTCGCTCAGGCCGGAGCGAGCTCGGAAGATCCTGAAAGACTGACGCATGTGAAATGCAGCAAAGCTCGTGGGACGAACGGGGACGCCCCTTTGTTATCTCTAATTACTTCTTCTCCTGCAGGAATCAAATTCATTTAATCTGTGTGTGTGTGTGTTCTGTGGGCCAATTAAATCAGGGTGCAGTGTGGCCGAGGTGTGTCTCCATGGCAAGAGCGTCAGAAAATGTTCGGCAACTCCGTGTACACCGAGAAGGCCCCGCTGTGACAGCATTTCTGAACAAATCGCAATCATATTTCGACAAGGACAAAACCTACGCCGTTCACCTGCCAGGGGGCGAACGGCGTGCGAGAGAACAAAAGCTTTGAGCGTAGACTGCTGTCAATCCTCTTACATGGCGCTTCAGTGAGAATGGATTAGTGACTGACACCTACGTTTGGGCCCCCGGGTCACTTTGGGAGGATTTGCCTGAATGGGCCTGTGGCTGACACCCGCCTCCCAAAACTCGTAACGCACGAGTTTTCTGATTATTTTTTTATTCTCATTATTATTTTAAATTAAAATGAGGATCCAGGGTTGATCAGTCATTCTGGATATTTTTTTTTACCCTTTTCGCCATAGTTGGAATATGTGACATCGTTTGTCTTCTCGCGTACAAATTGATTTTTTTTTATATGTTGGTCTCTCCTGAGACATGTTGCTTGTGATCCCCACCTGTTTGCGGACACCAACGGGAGCCTTCAGGGACGCCGACTGGAAAGCGTAAATAGCTCTCCAGGGTGCGCCCGCCTGTCACTTACAGCCCATAATCCGAGCACCATGAACGGGCTGCGTTTTCAGCAGAGCCACACCGAGGTGGACAGGTGAGGTTCGGGGGATGGCCAGCTGACAAATCTCTGTGAAGACTGAAAAAAAACAAAAAAAAAAAACTGGTTGTCTCATTGGATCCTGGAGCTGTCCTGGTGTCAAACAAAGACATGGTAGGTGTCCTTCTTATTTTCATGACTCAGGATATTTGAGATAAATCATATAATGACAAGTCTGACAGAAGAGATAAAATATCCAGTAATAAATCTGATCAAAGATACAACGATTTATGAGATAAATTATATGATTTCTGATAATAAATTAAACTGATAAATTTAATAAATGACATAAAACAATGAAGGAAAGTGAAATTGATTCCATGTCTGGTAAATATGGTATTAAATGACAAATGATATGGTATATATGAGCATAATTATGGTATTTAATAAATCGTACAACAATGTATGATAAAAGATATTATAATAAATAAGATAAATGATATGACCCATCAAAAGAATGATAGTGTTATCTGATAAGTGGTATAATAATAAACCAAATACATGATAAATGGACAGAACAGAGGATAATATATCAGATAAATAACATGAGATCTGGAAATGATACAGTAATATGTGATAATTTAGATTTTTTTGCTTCTTTCGCAGGTGTTAGTGGTGTCCATGCAAGCTAAATAACAGTGAATAAACGTGTTCACTGCCTCGGAGACGCTGGAAGGACAATGCAACATATTTGTACCAATGGTTGGAAGTCCAACCATTCGTGTGTGCCTGGAATAAAAAGCAGGCAGAGCTTGCAGACGCTGCCCTTCTGTAACTTCCTGTTATGGGTTTTTCTGGGCGTGCTCACCTTTCCCTGCTGCGTCCACTGTCTAATATTCAAAGTGGGCGTCCTGGGGCCCTGGAGCTGCGACCCGTTTTACTACAAGGCCCTTCCTACTGTGGCGGCCAGGCTCGCTGTGAGCAGGATAAATAGGGACCCCAGTCTGGACCTGGGTCTGACGATGGACTTCATCATCCTCCAGGAGCCCTGCGAGACCTCCAAAGCCCTCACGGCTTTCATTTTTAATGACAAGTCAGCAAACGCGTTCATTGGCTCGGCCAACCCAGGATACTGCATCGCCGCTTCCCTGCTGGCGAAGAACTGGGACAAGGCGCTGTTCTCCTACAGCTGCGTCAGCTACGAGCTGGACCGGACCGTCGGGTACCCGACGTTCGCCCGGACGTCGCCGTTTCCCGTCGACGTGCTCTTCACCATGTTCAAGCACTACAGGTGGGCGAGCTCGGCGGTCGTCTCGTCCAACGAAGACATCTGGATCGACACGGCCGGGAGAGTGGCCGGGGCCCTGAGGAGGAAGGGCCTCCCCGTCCCCCTCGTCACCGCCATGGGGCTGAATGAAACCGAGGTGGAGAGCACGCTGAGGAAGATCCAAAACGCAGGACCCGTGAGAGGTCAGTGGAGGGGGGGGAGGTCCCAACGTCAAACCATCAAGCATCCACGCCTGCTCCACCAGAGTGTCCCTCCAGCCCACCTATCAGGAAAGCTTTTTTCCCCCCATTCCTCATATATTTATCTCTGAAGCTAAAGGAAAAAGACGAGCTTCTGAGAGCTGATTGGAAATAAGAGGAAGATGTAAAAAAAAGTAGCAAGTTATTTCTTCAAGGATTTGCAGGAGTAACATTCAACAAAAGTGGACTTGAACCCAGCGTCAAGTACTGAGCCCTTACGTGGTCAGCACCTTAAAGGAAGAGTCTGAAGAGTCAGGACATTTCGTCCAAGGGATCAAATAAAATCCCACGTATTCAGCTAGCTTTTCCAACAACACCAATCGAAAACTTTCACAGCAGTCCATGTGAAAGCTTTTTTTCTACACCCTTACACTGCGGCTAATGTCACATTATGCATCGATTTATAAGGTTATTTGCAAGCACACACCCTAGTGGCAGCAGATATGAGCTTCAGCGCTGGAAAATTGTAATGTGAAATTACTGGAAATGTAGAGGTTTGTAAAACGCGCAGCTAGGATTTTTTTTTTTTAAGACTGGAGTTGTTTGAAGAGAGCAGTAATCTTTTTTTGGTCTTGACCTATTTCACATTAGCCATTAGCTGACAAATTTGGTCAGAATTAATTAAATGAAAAGAACTAGATTAGATAAAACTTTATTGTCCCCGAGGGGCAATTTGCTTTGCAGACAGCAGATAAATACATTATACGAAAAAACCTCCAAACATTTCAATAGTAATACACCACAACATCCATATAACACATGGTACAATCATATACCACCACAGTTTGTCTGAGTTTATCTCAAATTATTAACAAGGTCGACACTAACGGGGATAAATGACCATTTGTACCTTTCCCTGTTACATTTAATCACCATATATCTACGAGCAGTAGGCAGCAACCAATAATGGAGATGAAGAGGCTGATTTGGATCAGCAAGCATAGCTTAGACTCCATTTCCTTAAACTTAGATCCTTCAAAAAGCTGTCTACAACAGGCAAGATGTTAATTGTTCACAAGCTTTCCACTGAACCCCACTTCAAAATGTGCAAAATATTCATTTAGAGTGCAAAGCTCACAAAGAAGTCTCTGTATTGAATGAAGCGACTGACACACCTGATCCGATGCTTAAATCACCTCTTCATGTTCTGCAGAAGCCTGTTAATCATCCATTGATTCAAATCAGGTGTGCTGGAGCAGAGAAACAAGTAAAACATGCAGGATGGTGGCCCTCGAGGAACAGGATTGGCCACCCCTGCTCTATAGATTGTGAATCCTAATAAGGGAGCGCAGCACCTGCTGCAAATCATCAGCATTTTTTTTATTTTGTCTTTTTCAGTGATCATAATGTGCATGCACTCCGTCCTGTTTGGAGGCGAACCGCAGGCCACTTTTCTCACAAAAGCCCACAAGATGGGCATGACCTCTGGGAGGTACGTGTTCGTGAGCTACGACACGCTGCAGTACAGCGCGCCCTACACCAACGTCTCCTACTCCCCCCTGCAAAACGACAGCGTCCTGAGGGAGGCCTACGATGCCGTGCTTACCATCACCGTGGCCTCGGAGCCGCAGTCCTTCAGCGAGGCGTTCGCCGCTGCCCAGAGGAGCGGGGAGGTGACGCTGCCGGTGCAGGCAGAGCAGGTGGGGAGTGCTTCTCGCGCCCTATGTGAGACCTAGACGGCGTGTGAAAGCGACAATGGAGGAAATGACCAGGTTTTAAAGCAGAGGGTAATTAGGGGAAGTGGGCACAGGTGAGTGATTACAAACTAGGAGCAGGTGGAGATGGGCGTGGCAAGAAGACAAGCGATAAACAGAGGAGAAGTGAATAATGACAGGAGCACAAGAAGCAGGAACAATCCAAAGACAAAACATGAATACTATAACCCCAAACACCAAAGAAACCTCAAAAAATAACCAAAAACAAAACCCAAATCCTGACAGTCCCGCTTGTTGTCTGTCGCAGCCGTCCTTTCTGATGGCATTCAGAAATCCATTTCTTATTTGGCTTGGTTTGGTCTTTTTGTTTTTTATACAACGAGGAATACTCTGGAAACAGAATCTTAATTTTGTCCGTTTTTTTTAATGTTCCCTCCTTTTCTCCCGTGTCTGGTTTACTGGTTCAGGAAGCAGTTTGATTCTTGTTCAAACTGAGCAGCAATGCGTTTATGCTTTGGTGCAGAGAAACAACAGTTTTTCCACCTAATCTTATGTGAGATAGACAAACAGAGGTAATCTGTATTTGTTCTGAAGGAAATAGGGTGGTAGCTCATACTATTAGACCAAACTGTACTCAGCTACAGTTGGGGATTTGGTAAACGAACCACTAAGCTGGATTTAGACAAATTCTGCAAAGAATGCAAATTGAAGATCATTGAGTTTCTTTTTGGGGGAAGAATGAATTTCTTAATGAAAGACTTCAGGGCCAGCTATAGTACCAACATGCACAACTAATAATGGATTTAACTGAATGTTTTCCGAATCCAAAAGGGGAAAACATGCTTTTGCAGTAACGATAACTGATATTATGCAATTTAATAGATAACAGTATATCAAAATATAGCATAAAATAATCCGAGTCTGACTACTGGACTGAGTGGTGAATTGGATTTGAACTGGAACTGTTTGCTTTTGGTAACGGTGCTCCAGTGACTGAATTGAATTAGACGCAGCAAGAGAAGTGTAAAAATTCAGTTATAGTAGCACCCGCCTTATAAAGAACACTTTAGTCCCTTTGGTAGCACCTGTTTTGGCTCCACATCACTTTGTGTTGTCTTCACTTTATGCTTTTGTGCCCACATGTCCTACAGGCGTCACCATATAATCCCACATACTTCCCATTGCATATCCGTTCATCTATTCTCCTATGCAGTAATCCGAGCCCACATTCCAACTTATTATCTGACCTTAAAATAAATGCTGTTTGCTATAATCTTTGGTTCTCAACTCACTTTACCTTTATTTCTAATTATTTTTAAAATTTATTGCCCTCAGACAGAAATCTCCGCCAAGGGGGTTGTGTTTTCGCAAGTGTTGGTTAATTTGTTTGTCTGTTTGCAAGATTACTTAAAAAACTATTGAACGGATTTTGATGAAACGTTCAGGAAATGTTGGGGTAGAAACCATTGAAAGCTACATCAAAATCTATTTATTAGTTTTTAAGGAATCTTGTGAACAGGCAAACAAAGCGAGCACCCAACCCTACACTCACAGAGCGCAAACGTTTTCCAAATACATAAGGTATTTAAAAAAATAGTCCGATCCGGAACGTGGTCTACTGATGACCATTGATGTTCCGTTTTGTACCCCTGGTAAGAGTTGCACTGTGACCTGCAGGTTAACCCGCTGTTTGGGACCATCTACAACAGCATATACCTGCTGGCCAAGGCAATCCACAACGGCAGGAAAGCAGGACTGCAGCTGTCGGGCTCCAACCTGGCCTCCTCCACAAAGAACACAACCTTCGACGGCTTCAACCAGAAGGTCCAGGTGGACACAAGTGGGGAAGTGAAGACCAGCTACGTCATCCTGGACTCCGACAGCAAGGGAAGTCGGCTTTATCCGGCCTATGTAGTGGACCTGAAGTCGGGCATGCTTCGTTTTGCAGGGAGGTCCATTCATTTTCCAGGGGGATCCCCTCCAACGGCTGACTCCCGCTGTTGGTTTGATGAGAATGCCATCTGCACAGGAGGTAGGAGGCTATTGGGCTTTAATTTGAATGTGTTTTTTTTTTTTTTATTTAAGGTCCTACCTTTCATTTTTCTCATTCTCAATGTTCTTATCCTCAGGTGTGGAGGTGACATACATCATCATAGTTTTGGCTGTCATTCTCAGTCTGGGTGTTGGAGGGCTCATCATAAGTTTTTACATCAGGTACAGCCTTCAAAGATGGTGGTTATCTTGTTTTTGGGTTCGACCATAAGGTTTTATCTTTTTATTTCTATCTTTAGAAATCATGACTGATGTACAACACCTTTTTATTATTTCTGACCAATGTTTAGTTCTCATTTACCAAAAATATGACATAACTGCATGACCTAATTAAGCTGTTATTATTTAACAACACATAACAGAAAGTGCATTCTTTAAAAAGAATAAATTGTAGGCTGCTTCATCTTCATCTCTCTACTTGGTAACCTGTTAAGTACGCACAGGCAGATTGATGATTTCTGAAATATTGCAATTATCAGCCGAAGAAATTGGTCGGCCTAATAAATTGGTCAACCTATACCTGTTCTCACTGCTTGACCTGCTTTCCTTACTTTTTCTGTGTCTCGCTGACAGGAGGAGACTTCAACAGATCCAGCTGATCAAAGGGCCCAATCGGATCCTTCTGACTTTAGAGGATCTCACCTTTATCAACCTTCAGCTCAGCAAAAAGGCGAGCTGCAGCCACTTACCAACATAACCTTCACCTTAAGCTAATGAGTGTTCACAGAATGAGTTCTTGCTAAAATCAGTAAATGCCTTATTACAGCTATTTGTACTATTATTATCTAGATATTACTTGTTATTAAGATATAGGTCCAGTTCATACTACAGTTGGCATGAACTATCTGTTACGAAAGCATTATTTTTGAACTTGTATTCGTTAAACATTACAAATTAAAGATTCTGCTGCATCGAAATTGTGGTTCACAAATGAAACGTTGCTTCTCGTTTTCAATAAAATCTCTTGTATTGTTCTGCCTCTCCCAGAAAATCACTTTAGAGGACCTGAGCGGGTCCAGGAGCATTCTGGATGACAAATCTGCGGACCACTCCCATTCTGTCAACAGCGTGCAGACAGCAACGTACGAGAATTCAAACGTTGCCGTGTATGAGGTCGGTACCACTGTCAGTTCAGGGAGGAGGTGAAAAACAATGAAAAAGCTTTTTTTTGTGTGTGAGTTAACAGTTGGGATGGGCATTTTTAAGTGAAAACACTCTTCATATTTGTTAGAGCAGGTTAATATCGCACAGCAAGTGTCAGCGAAACAATGACTTGTGTAAAAGCAGAGAAAGCATCTGAACAAGAACTAATCTCAGCTGCTGTGTATGATTTAGGAGCAGTGCCTGTTTCATATTTTGCTTAAAGAAAATGATTTGGGGACTTACAGTGAATTAAAGTTTACTCACAGCTGAAAAAAGGCAGCTAAAAAAAAAAAACCCTTCATTTTCACCGGTCCAATGGGTCAACTTCTGGGAGTATATGAGGTATATGGGTTGTTTCAAACTTGCTAAGTCCATACTGACGAATTGTTTTTGACTTGACAAATAAATCTGTGGCAAACGGGAGTTGCTGGAGATCGTATGCTAGAGAATCTGATACATAAAGAGGCAGTGTGGGTATTTTCTTACAGCACATCAGGAAAACACAAGGCAGATAAGCTAAACTAAGAGATGCAATTGATAGGAAAATCAGAGTTATTGAGCAAATAGAACTATAGATTATTTTTAATATGTAGGCTAAATTAAACAAATGTAGGCTTTTTATTGATTAATCATTTACAACTGAAACACATTAGATAATTTTTGTTGACAACGCCCAACTTGTTACAGACCTTTAAATCGGTCATGGTTGGATGAAATTCAGTTGTTTAAATTTCTCATTTTACTTCCTTAAAACAGCACCATTTCAGAAAACTGGTTTAATAACTTAGCATTACAGATGGGGCCTCAGAGTCATCTGGCTTATCTTTTTATCTCTCTGTGATGGTGGTTCACATGGCCAGAGGCACTAATGGATTTGCAGTTTCAGTTTGTTAGACTTTACAATAATAGTTCATGACCCTAACTTTAGAAGTCAATGCTAATTCAAATGCTTTGTTAAGGTACTAGTTTAGGATTTGCACATCTGTATCCTCACAATATGCCTGTCTCCACGTCTCAGGGTGACTGGGTTTGGCTGAAGAAGTTTGAGGAGGGCCAGTTCAAGGAGGTGAAGCAAAGCACCACCAGGATTTTTACAAAGGTCGACCACCGTGTCATTGCGCCTGCGTTCGTCTGACAGGAGTCGATAACAATGGCCGTCTTACCTGGGTTTTTCCTCCTCCTTTTAGATGAAGGATCTCAGAAATGAGAACGTCAACCCCTTCCTGGGCTTTTTCTTGGAGTGCTCCATGTTTGCGGTGGTGACAGAGCACTGCTCCCGGGGCAGCCTGCAGGACCTGCTCAGGAACGAGGACGTTAAATTAGACTGGATGTTCAAGTCCTCACTTTTACTTGATCTCATCAAGGTAAACCCTAATGGTGTGCTTTCCGTGATGAGAAAAACAATCCTTTAGAACCTGGCACATCATTTCACCCTTTTTATTCGTCTCTGATCGTCGTCGCAAAATAAACAAAGCGGCTTTTAAACGTGTTTTCAGGGGATGAAATACCTTCACCACAGGGAGTTCCCCCACGGCAGACTTAAATCTCGAAACTGTGTGGTGGACGGGCGCTTTGTTCTCAAGATTACAGACCACGGCTTCAATGAGCTGCTGGAGACTCAGAAAGCTCCCTTCGAGGAGCCCCCGCCAGAAGGTGCCTTTGTCTTCGAAAATATATTTTTTAAAAAGTGACTCAAAGCAACTCACCGACATTTGAATGTGTTTCCGGGTTTTCAGTCCAAGCAGTTTCAAAAAATCTGCCGATTGGTTATTAGTTTAACTTAATAGTGAATCACTACTGAAACAGATTATTACAGTAACAAGATAATCCACCTTTTTTTTTCTCAGATCTTTTCTGGACGGCTCCCGAGTTCCTGAGGGACCTGCCAAATCACCGTAAAGGAACATACAAGGGAGACGTTTATAGTTTTGCTATCATCCTTCAGGAGGTGGTGGTGAGAGGACCACCGTACTGCATGTTGGGTTTACCACCTGAAGGTGTGTATTCATCACAGAGGAAAAGGCAACCCAACTCTTGTAAAGCTTGTAAACTGATGCAAATACTTCAATAAGACGAGAGAGATATTTGCATCACTTTGGTTTTTGTTGGAATGTCTTCTTTTTTTTCGCTGAATGTGAGGATTTGCACCTCATGGGAATGAACACACGATTTCTAAACTTTGAGTCAGGTGATCAACCTGTTACCAGTCACAGCGGATAAAAAACAGGATAAGATTGTGGCAAATGAATGAATGACTCTATAGCCAAGCAAAGCAAAATCTCTGATTTTTGATGTAACAATTTTGAACGTTTTGTTAACGCGTCCGTGTGCCGTGTCCGCAGTCTTGTCAACATGACCCCAGCCTAACTGGGGAATCATTCATTTCAGATTTTGCTTTTTTTCATTTTGCGCAGACTTTTAAAAAGGGTTCTGACAGAATATTGGTGCATAGTGTAGTTTGAAATGGGTTTATTTTGTCCCTTCTTCTTCATTCTGCTCTCAGAAATCATCCGTAAGGTGAAAAAGCCTCCCCCGATGTGCCGGCCCACGGTGGCCCCCGATCAGGCTCCGCTGGAATGCATCCAGTTAATGAAGCAGTGCTGGAGCGAGCTGCCTGACCGCAGACCGGCCTTTGAGGAGATCTTTGACCGGGTACATTACCGTACACACGCTTCGGCTGCTGCCTTCCCAATCAGATAAACCGATCAAATATGTCTGATTAAAAGCATTTGATTGTCTCTCTAACAGTTCAAGATAATCAACAAGGGTAAGAAGACCAATATTATCGACTCCATGCTGAGGATGCTGGAGCAGTACAGCTCAAACCTGGAAGATCTGATCCGGGAGAGAACAGAGGAGCTGGAGGTGGAAAAGCAGAGAACAGAAAAGCTGCTTTCTGAAATGCTTCCGCCGTGAGTCAACACGGAAAAAACACACCGGAACTGCAGCTTGCTGTTTAAGGTTTATTGCAACAATTCTTTATTTGCCGTCCAGTTCTGTTGCCGAGGCCCTAAAGACCGGAGCCACAGTGGAACCAGAGTATTTTGATCAGGTGACGATCTACTTCAGTGACATTGTGGGATTCACCACCATCTCCTCGCTGAGTGATCCCATCGAAGTGGTGGACCTGCTCAACGACCTCTACACGCTGTTTGACGCTGTGCTCAGTAACCATGATGTCTACAAGGTCAGAAATACACAAATATTAGCAAAAACAAACCCCCATCTTTTTGGAAGTCCTTAAAGCATCTCTTCTGTGTTTGATCAGTAATTACAACTTCAGGCTGTTATATTTGTGAGTCATGTTGTCTAACAGCCTTTCTCTAAAGCGCATACGCAAAGCTGCTCAGGCACACCCACTTGTACGCCCAGGACTGAACAAACATGCTGACTTCTTTCAGGTGGAGACGATCGGTGACGCTTACATGGTGGCATCTGGCCTCCCTAAGAGAAACGGCAACAAACATGCAGCGGAGATCGCCAACATGTCGCTGAACATCCTCAGCTCAGTGGGCTCCTTCCACATGCGGCACATGCCGGAGGTGCCCGTCAGGATACGGATAGGAATTCACTCAGGTGGGCCGGCATGGAAGCACGAGTCCGAACCATCCTGGGTTCGTTATCCAACCCGTGTTTTACAGCCGGCGAACTGAAGCTGAGGGTGGGGGTTCAGAATTACAGATATGAAACAGATTGTGGAGAAAAAAAAAACATTACGTTTTGTCGCTTTATAAGTATTTGACTATAGGAGTGCAAAGCAAAAACAGCGATAACTGTTTGTTACTCAGAGTTTAGGAGCTTTTCTGAGCCCTTATTACCTCCACTAAGGAGGTTGTTTTTTCTGTGGTGGTGGTTAGCAAGATTACTTTAAAAATAGTGAACAGATTTTGATGAAAGTTTCAGGAAATCTTGGGATTGTCCCAAAAGACGATTGATTAAATGCTGGGGATGGTCACCGGGTCAAAGGTCAAGGTGATCCCTTTGGTCAAACCTTGTCTATGCTCCAGCAGGTGACCCCAGTGGAAGGAAGCAGCTGCACATTCTGGTTGTTCTCAATTCAGTGTAAGAATACCTGTTCAGACGTTAAACCATCTTTGGAAGGGGTGAGCGGGATCTCTGACTGTAAAGAGGGTTTTTTTCCTCTTGCTGTTCTCTTTAAAAAACAGTTTAAATAAACGATAATTAGACTCTCAGTTATCCTTACCACAGACTCTTCCTGATGAACACAACTAGTCAAATCCTAGTTTTGTGCTGAACTTGTTAAGTTAGTCTTACCTAAAATACTTGGGTACATCTTTGGCACAAGCAGTGGAGTGTATGAAGGGCAGCAATGAAAGAAATAGTGCTGATGTTTTGAAAAATATTTTCTAGAGGAAGGTTATGAACAATTAACATCATACCTGTTGTAGATGGCTCTTTGAATGACCTCAATTTGGAGAAACAGAATTGAATTTTGACTGGATGATGGACAGCTAGCCCAAGTGTGAATAAGACCAAAGTGGTTTGCTGCCATCTTGAAACAGCTCCACATTCAGAAATGCAAAATGTTTTATAACCCTTCATGGTTCATGTTTGTAACTGAGAAGTGGTTGTCAAACTTTTTCCCCGCCAAAATAAAGGTCAAACAAAAATATAGTATAAAAATTGTCCCATCAGTTTCACATCATTGAACGATTATTCTGGCAGAAACATGATATTACTGCTGGAAGTGCCCCAGGTTACATCAAAAGTGCTACAGCTGTAGTTGTTGCTGCTGCTGCTATTTGTAGTGGAAAAAATGAATTAAAAGCCTAACATTTCATGAAGGAATGCATGTCACC
The DNA here is from genome assembly GCF_001649575.2 of Kryptolebias marmoratus. Lineage (NCBI taxonomy): Eukaryota > Metazoa > Chordata > Actinopteri > Cyprinodontiformes > Rivulidae > Kryptolebias > Kryptolebias marmoratus. The sequence continues at coordinate 21,770,500 of NC_051431.1, forward strand.
CGCTGCCTATCATGCTTTGTTTAAAAGGCAGCAAACAGACCTTGAAATAAACACATTGCAAGCAACCTAACGCAGAGTATGTGTCACAGATGACTCTCAGCTACGACCACATCAAACCACTGCTCAGTATTTGTAAAACTGGCTGAGGTGTTGTGTGTTGGCTTTAGTTGGTTAAGTGTGGTAGGTGTCTTGATTGGGGATGACCAAAGGTTATTCAGTTCTGAAGGTACATCCATAGATTACTTTCTAGGAGTTTCAATAAAATGTGTCAGTGGTTCATGGGATATTTTGCTAACACAACAGACAAGTGCTCAAATGCACACACACACAGACAAAACGTAAAAACATTATTGCCTGCTTTTCACCTTTTGATGGCAGGCAATGGGAAATGTAAGGAAAACTTTGCAACGACGTCAAGGTTTTAAAGTAGCGTTCCCATGAGCAGTTAGAAAATTGTTGAGATTAAAGTTGTTTCAAAACACCAGCAATCCACTTTGGTCTTAGTACCACTCAGACTAGCCATTAGCTCATCAATCCAGTCAGAGTTAAACTCTGTTTCCCCAAACTGAAGTCGTTCCAAGATCAATCCACAACAGGTAAGGTGTTGAATGTTCACAACCTTTCCACAGAACCCCACTTTCAAAGACCTGAATGATTGCTTTAAAGCAGGGGTGTTTTAGGTTTTTCTGCTCCAACACACTTGATTCAATTGGTTTAATTACCTCCTCACCAAATCATCAAGTTCTCCAGGAGCATGGCACCAAGTCATCCATTTAAACCAGGTGTTTTAAAGCAAGAACACATCTAAAACATGCAGGAGAGCGGCCCCTGAGGAACAGAGTTTGAGTTTAAAAGCCTACACAAATGAGCACCACGCATTCCTTCACACCAGTCATCAGCTGTCGTTCGCTGTGTCTGTCCAGGGCCCTGTGTCGCTGGGGTTGTAGGTCTGACCATGCCTCGGTACTGCCTTTTTGGGGACACCGTTAACACTGCCTCTCGTATGGAATCCACTGGGCTGCGTGAGTTCCCCCTTTACACACTACAGCTCTGTTTCACTTTAATGCGCCGAGCTACGCTTTTGTGTTGGCTCGAAGTCTTCAAATGCTCTCTTCTCATCTCAGCTTATAGAATCCATGTCAACAATAGCACTGTGAGTATCCTCCGCTCTCTTAACGACGGCTACAAGATAGAAGTCAGAGGCAAGACGGAGCTGAAGGTAACAGCCCCGAGGAAACGTTGCCGGTTCACAGAAGCCTTGACTTTGTCGCTTTGAGACTGGATTGGACCGAGTGTTTGCTCTGTGCTTGCAGGGTAAAGGTATCGAGGAGACGTACTGGCTCGTGGGGAAAACCAACTTCACAAAACCTTTGCCAAAACCACCAGAAATAAGACCAGGGTAAGAGCTGAAACATTACACTCTTTGCACGTTCCCATCCCTTTGATGAAACTAATGAGCAAACATTCAGCCACACTCGTGGAACTTTAACTTTTGGAGTTTTGTCAGATGGCTTTAAATTAAACTAGAACATCTATAGAACCCAAAATTCCAACAATCATCAGCTTTTTTTTCTATAAGGCCCAACAACAATTCAGGAAAATTTAGTTCTGTAATACTTCAAGCTGACTAAAATGCTGACGGTTTATGCATAAGAAGTGTAAAAAAACAAGATAAAAACACGGTAAAGCCATTGTCAGATATTCATTAGGGTTGCCATGGTAACTAAGCTTTTTTTTTTAAGAGAAAAATCGAAGTCAGTGAGAGTGTGGGTGTGAACTCTGTGCCTTCTCTGCACACTGGGTGGAGAAAGACAAAACTCCCTATGTTTTGATGAGTAAACTAAAGTTTGTGGGGATGAGAAGAGTTTGTTTGCAAGGATTTTGGAAAGTTTAGGCAGCTCAAAGGTTAGGTCACGACATGATCAGCCTCCGAGTTCAACATCTTGTGGTAAAATTTCCAATAATCATAAAACATAAAGTGCAACTGTGTAGAAAGTGTAAAAAAAAAAAGTTTCAGTTGAGACACGTAAAGTCCAACTTTCTGTGACCCCAATTAACAGAAATGAACTTTCCCGTACCGTTCGATATGTCAAAGAACATTGCATTACTCGTGTCTAAGTGCTGCGAGCTGCTGCTTGTTTCAGGACTTAAATGTGAACTGTTACTTTAGGGAAGACAATCACGGGCTCAGGCCAGAGGACGTAGCTGCCTACAGGAGAAAGAAAGCTGAGAAAAAGGCTTGACCCTCTCGGTCGAGACTCAGGAGGTATAGACCTGCATGCCGGCCGGTGTTGTGTTGTGTTGTGTTGTGTTGTGTTGAGACGGTTTCCCTGTGGCCTAAATGCATCCTCTGAGTTTCCTCTCATTGATTTCTGACTCTCACTGACTGATCATCCCATTAATCTTTGATCTGGCTGAAAAAAGCCCTTTTTGTTTGTTTACAGCATTCATTTCGTATTGTGGCTTGCAGGCACATCCTCCCTCCAATGAAACATCTTTATTTTGCTGTGTTTGTCGCAGCTTTTGTTGCGCTTCCATCATCTCATCTCCGCCTGGAAGTAAAATGATGTCTAAGATGCAACTTCGTGTTTTCTGTTAACCAGGGACAACTGGCAGGAGATGGTGACAGATGAGGTGAAGACTCTTTTCCGCAAGGCCAACAGGCAGGTGGACAAAAAATGAGCGAGCGACAGGAGGAAAAAGGGAATCCGTCCGAGGAGGAGCATCAGTCTGAGGAGGCTGCAGGGGAAAAGTGCTGGGAGGTGCAGACGGAGGACTGAGAGCAGCACCCAGCCTCTCTGTGTGGCTTAATGCAGACTCCTTTAAGAGGATTGTTCATCGACTGGCTAATCTTTCTGCAGCCAGCGCAGCAGAACAACACGGTGCTAATGTAATGAGAGAGGTCACATGACCTGCCTACCTGCCTGCTGGCGGAATCGAAGGGACGATGAACCCGCTTCTTAATGAAGGATGGACTCATTCAGCTCTCTCTAAACTCAGCGGCCACTGCGTGGCCAACAGGGCAACCTGAGGTTCACCCGCCCGCAGACTGACTGAACGCCTGTTTCATAGTGAAATGTTTTTATTCAGGTCGCGGTGTCCGTTTGTAGTTTAACTCCTTACTGCCGAGGCTGTTACTTAGCTGCTGTTCTACCATATTATCCACCCAAAGCTGGAGGTGAAAGCTGCTGATGCGTATACCTGTCTGAAAGAGAAAACAGGTGCTGCTTATTTTTGTCTCTCTTAGAGGAGAAAGTTACAAATTAGCCCATTAAGATGTTCTCTTTTTTTTTTTTCTTCTTTTGAGTCAATTAAATATCAAACATATCGACCCTGTCCACACTAGAGCAGATATTTAAAAAAAAAAAAAAAAAAGATTTACACTTCTCGTCCACATGCAAACAGATTAGTTTATTTTTATTGTTTTGCTGGGTCTGTGTAAACTTGAAACACAGAGATTTTAAGAAACGACGACAAAACAACAACAAAGTCGTTTTTGCTGTTTTCTTCTTCGTCTGCCTCATTGTGTCACGACTCCGCCAGCGTTAAACGTTGCTCATGTGTTGAAGCTGGTGATACCTCAGAGGAAACTGAAAACGCTGTAAAAAGAAAAAAAACAAAACAAAACAAAAGCTACGACACATGAACTGTGCAATCCTTCCGCTCCACACAAACTGTGAATCAAAGTCCAGCTCGGTTTGCCAATCTCCGTGCGAAAAGCAGTAAATATTATCAGTCTTCTTTATTTCTTAGTGATTATTTCACACAATTGTTTCACAACTGGTAGTGATTAGCAAAGATATTCAAGAGCTATCAGCACATAGAGACGCAGTGATTAGTTTTTTTGGAATAAATGGGCGATGTTGTGAACTTTATGCTTTCTTCTCACACATCTTTGTTCAGATGGTCTTTTTATTGTTGGAGGATGCTGTATTTCTTGTTTATTGGTAGTTTTTAGTGCCTCTGAATCAATATTTGAGCGCTGAGAAGGTCTTGGTGCTCCATTAAAACTTTCTCCAAGGCTGCGGTGACTCAACCCTACTGCTGTCCTTGGGTCAAAATGGCCGAAGGACAGCAGGAGGGTGAAACCTCAAGTGGGCTTTTGCTCACAAGAGAGCGTTCATGTGGCAAGGAAGGACGCATTTTGGACCGAATGTCTGTGTTTTCATGATGTCTGGTTCAAATTTTACGAAAACCCTTAGCTGTTGGACAAAGAAATGCCACGTTTGTTGATATTTTTTTGGTTCCAGCATGTTTACCAGCTCACATTTTGCAGACGTTTGCACCATACGCATAATTATAACCCACCAATGCAAAGTTACTCTTGAATACCTTCTCCACCGGTCACGGTCAGACGTTGGCAGGAAATAATCCTTAAGAAAAAAACAAGAGCGCTAATATTTACTGCCTTTCTCTAAACATCATGTTTCACAGCAGCAGCTGAGCTGAACGTGTAGGTGTCTCTGAATGACCTCTGACCTGGTCGTGCACCTTGCATGCATTGTTTTCACCAGGCTAAAATTGTCCTTTCTCTGTATTTCAATGTCTTTAATGTGGGCGTTCTCACCACCTAGTGGTGAGTCATGGTTATTACAGCATTCTTGTTAGAATTATGTGGACAAAAATATATATATAAATATATCTGAAGTAGTGCAGATGGGGCCTTGGATCTTTAGTTTTTTTTTTTACATGTGTTAATGTAAGACTCAAATAATCTCTTGAAGTCCTGAGCATATTTGACCTAACAATCACAAACAAGTGATTTCTTTTAGTTATTCTGAATGAAGCAGCACTGTTTCTTATTACCAGATAAAAATCTTCATGACTCCTCTTTCAAAACTAATTTATTTGTGCAAAGTAATGTGCAATATGGTTGCTTGTGTTTGCTTGGGCCAATACAAGCAGACCAGGCTTTTTCAGCAGCACTTCCCTGACTTCAGCTTTTATATTAACAATATAATTATACGTAGCTGTGGTCAGTGAATGAATGAAACATGTTTATCGTCAATAACGCACCTAATACAGACCTCACATCTTAAAACAAAAGCTTTATTTACAGTGATCCTAAACAAACTGATGAGAGGGAATGCCTCGGAAAACTAAGTCAAAGGAATCAACAAAAAGTAAAAAAAATAAAATAAAAAAATAGATGCTTTTTGGTAGAAAAATATGTGCTGTTAAAAGTCCTATGAATTGGTTCTCAGCATGTGAAAACATCTGCTTAACAACAAGTCAAACTTTAATACTTTTTTGGAAAAAGGAGGAAGTGAAACTAACTCGTTAAAACCCAAAATACTTACAGCTCGAGATCGAGTCTGAAAAACAACAACAAAGCTTGTCAGAAACACGTGCAGTTTGAATTTTACTTTATTTCATTAATGTTGTATGTTTCTGTTGTTATCATTGCAATGCAAAGTACAATGTTTATGTAAGCACATCATATAAATAAATTATTTATTTGTATCCTTGACCTCTCCCATGTCATTTTTTAAAACATTTTAGCAGCCACCAGGGGGTGCTGTACTTCTGTATGTGAAAATCTGCTACAGGGTCTCATTTATCAAAGAAAAGAAAACTGCATTAATCTATATAAAACAGGATTTTCTTATTGCTTTTTTTATTTTGCAGCTACGGCCTTTAAGTTGATTCCATAGTGGCATTTTAATGTTCAACCAATAATTCAACTGTTTAACAGAAACCTAACATACTGCTGCTACACGACTCTGTTATCAGACTTGTGTTTCAGCAGCAACCTTTTATTTGCTGTGTTTGAGATGCTTGCAACAAAAGTTTCCCGATCACCACGAGAACCCTGCGCTCCAGTTTTCCTCTCGTTGCGGGTGCCCAACGAAGGTCCTCCTGGCCGCGTTGTTCATGGAAGAAGTGCTTCGAAAAATCCCCATCATGTTAAACCTTCGCGGCCCAGGCCTGGAAGGCGTGTTTGACCTCCAGTCGGCTGGAAACTTTGTTGTCTCTGAATGTTGACACGTGCTCACATTCCTCTGTTCGACACTTGGAAAAGACGAGCCGCCGTGTTGGCGTGGTATTCAGGAAGGACTTTCAAAAATAGAACAACCACGCTGGACTCTTTTCTTTTATTTTATTGAGAAAAAAAAATTCACATACTATTGCATAATCACACAGTCCCAACAGCTGCTCTGTGAAAAAAAAACAACCCAAGAAAACAAAAAAAAAACACCTACAGCTAAACAATGACAAATCATGACTGGAAAGTGAGCATAAATTAGGCACCAGATGTTTGCCACCTTTTCACTGCAAGCTCAGCTCGAGCCGAGGAACAGTTCAGTGCAAAATGGAGGCAACAGTCAACGGAAGGAGAATCTGTAAAACAAGCTTGTGCCACGATCTTTTTTTTTTTTTCCTTTTCTTTAAACGTTAAAGATAATGCAAGAAAAACGCACGCGGGTTGTGGATGGGCCAACAGCGGCAAAACAGGATGTTGAATTTAAAAAAAACAAACACACCACACTTAATATAAGTATGTATGCCGACTGACGTTGGTTCACGGATTCGAAAATTTCAAATGTCTGTCGTGGATTGTTACCTTCGAAGTTTAGTGTACGCGCTCAGATATCCAGTCCACAGATTGTCTATTGGAATGTGCTCTTGAGGTAACAGTCACACCGATAAAAAAAACACCCAACTCACACGCACAGCTTCCTGCCATGGATTCACAAATATTAAAGCTAACCCGACACCGTTCTTTAACATTATAGCTCGTCGCGCATCTTGTCTCCTTTCGGTCGGACCACCCGGCCGATGTACAGGATGGAGTTGGTCTTGTTGTCCTTCACCAGGAAAATGAAAGGGTGGTCCACGTAGAAAAGCTTGGGGTTCCTCAGCTTCTCCGTGCCGAAGATGCTCGTGTCGAACGGATTGCCCTCCACGTCCAGCTCCAGGGCCGATGCGTGGAAGACGTTGGACAAATACAGGTCCTTCTTCCCGGAGATGTTGGACAGGTCAGCTTTGGACTTGTCCACAGCTTCAGTCAGGCCGAGCTCGGACAGATGTTTCTGGAAACAAACAAACAAAACAAAGATGGAATCCCTCTCTGTTTCCAGATTTGTAAATTCTCCATAATCAGTGTGCTTGTTGAATTATTTACCTGCAGGTTGTGGCTGACTTCCAGAGAGATTTTGGGAAGGGAGATGGCCACGGCTCTGTTCTCCATCTTGCTGAGCCAGGTGTCCACCTGCTTCCTGGTCAGCAGCTTCTCCAGGCGCTCCAGGGGCTCCAGGTGATACGGCATGATGAAAATCATGGAGGCCTGCTTCTGGCCCAGAGGCATGTTCAGCACGTAGAGCTTGTTATCTGTGTCGTCGAGGAAGTCGTAAAGACCTGCGGGGGAGAGACCAGACATCAGGTCGGAACATCTTGCACGCATTCTTGCTGCCACAAGCCGGGAAGACAAAATAAGATCTGAAGCCGAGATTCCAGAGAGGCTCACCTGTGCGGTGCATCATGGAAACCCCGACTGTGAAGGAGCGGCTCACCAGGAAACCTCGGGTGTCGACCATTTTGTCGTGGAACCTCTCGTCCCAGTGAGCTGTGGGGTTAAAAAAAAAAAGCAACCACACTCAGTCATGTGTTCCCCACGGGGCTTCAGATCAGAGTTTCATCTGTACTCACGCTTGAAGAACATGGCGTTGACGATCATGGCTCCGTCCGGGTTCTCCACGTCCTTGGTGATCTCGGGCAGCTTGCCACCTGTGGACTTGGCCGCCCACTCATTGATGGAGTTCACCGCGCTCCTCTTGTCCCGGAAGTTGATCTTGGAGTGGTCGTAGTTGTAGTGCTTCTTGCTGCTCTTCACAAACTCATCGGCGAAGGACACGGAGCTGGGGCCGTAGAGGCGGTTGTTGATCTTCCAGGTGGAGTTGCGGGTCTTGGCGTTGCTCACCTGCGAAAAAAGTGGGACACGCGTTACGAGGTTCCTGGCTTTACGAGCTGGTCCTCTTGTGCAGACGTTATGCGGTTTACCTCGGAGAGGAGCTCCGACAGGCCGGAGTGCAGGTGCTCGTCCTTGAGCTTGTCGGCACTGAGGACGGTTTTCACCTGAGTGGCGGTGGAGGCCTTACCACCGAGAGCCACCAGCCCCAGAGAAGAGGCAACGACGACGGGAGAGACCACAATGTTATCTGTGGCTTTGTCCTTTGCCATCGTTTGGTAGAGGCTGAAATCAAATCATAAGAGAGGAGCTTCACTCATGCATGCCCAGTCACGGATATCGTGCAGCACCGTCATACTGAAGCGTGCAACGGACCTGAAGGCCAGGTTGGCGCTCTTTTCAGCCAGCGTGCTGGCGTGGCTGCTCAGTTTCTTTTCCTCTGCAGAGGCCGTGAAGGCCAGTAGACAAAGAGCGACAAAGTTAGTCATCCACATCCTGTCTGTCTCCGAATGCAGCTGCAGCAGCCTGCAAGGAGAGAACAAGAAGAAACGGGCAGGGTTAACCATGAAAAAACCAAAGACTGAGACAATTGGTGGAACAGCCGCATCTATGTTGTGGAATTGTGCTTGTTTATTGAACTTTTATCTCTCAAAAGAGAAAATGTTGAGGGTTAAGAAGCCGTGGAGGCAGGGCGGCGCTGTCTCAGCCCACAGAGGAGCTCTGGAAAGCCTCCAGCCGTGATGGCTGCCACGTCAGCGGCTGAGAGCTGAAACTGAAGCTGACGAGCCTGAAATATGACACCTCTGACTCCTTTAGATAAACTCTAATTGTTAATAACTGTAAAAACAAACCCTCTAATGTCTTTTTTTGGAAGTGGCATAGATCAGAAATCTCTCTTTTTTTTCAATCAGTGCAGTCTCTGAGCCACAGAAGGTTGTATGCCTGCGGGCTGTGTCGAACTCAATCAGAAGGAGTTCAAACAAAGACATAAACTCATATCCCGAGGCTGGAAATAACCAGCTGCACTGGTATCCTGTTTGCGGAAATATGTCTGCTATGCATTTATGGTACAGCTTAAATTCATTTCACTTTTGGATACCTGGAGATGTTTTCATGTCTGCGATTTTCATTCTGAAAGACAAAAAGCGTATGTAGTAATCTGCACAGGGCAAGAGGTGAGAACATTTTTCAGCTTCTGATGGAGTCAAACTGCGTCTTCATGCATGCTCCCATCAGAATCATATTTTCTCTCTCTCTTTCTCAGCACTGCCGTAACAGAGCAGCACAGATTTTCCTAAACGCTGATCTGATCTTCACTTGCAAAACTGACATCAAACACAACTGATAGGCATAGCTTTGATACACAAGTTCAGCTGAAGAAGAGCACAAGCAGCAGGGTTTTAAAGGTGGTTAAAAAGGAGTGGGAGGAGAGGGAAATGAACCGCTGTGGACATTAAAGCACAAAGACAAAGCAGTCCATTCAGAGCCCCACATTCCTCCCTGAAAACAACAGCGAGTTGTTCTTTCGGTCCTCACCTGGCACAGATTCTCAGGGCTTCTCTTCTCGCTCGCGTCCGGTGGGTGGCATAACTGGGACGCTCTCTGCAAGCCCTATATATCCATGGAGGGAATTTTCCAGAAGATGGGAATGGGATATTCAAATAAGGACGTCTGTGTTTGCTCAGGAAGTTGGGAGCTGGGACGTCCCTCCCCACCTCTCTTGTAATTACAGGGGGGTGGAATGGAGGACGGTTAACTCCTCCAGGCTGGTCTGGGTTCAGTTTGAAAACTTTCCCACAAGCATGTAGAGACACAGACTCAGGGACGAGCTGATCTGTGGCCGTTTTGAGGCTCCTGGTGTACAGAAGGCCTGCTCTGATTTTTGCAGTGCTGACTCAATCTTCAGCTCTGGTTTCATCACTTATGAAAGACAAAGATTTAGCTGCTTTTTCTTGTGAAATGAAATACTTTTGCATACATTCACGTTGTGTGTTTGTTACTTGTTGCGTATTTGAGAAAACTAGCCTCGTCTATGGGACACACATGAAAGAACTCATTGGTTCCAAGTGTTTGCAGAATAAAAGCTTTCATTGTGTTTTCTTTCTCACCGCTGCGTAAATGAAAAAATTGCTTCACATTGTAAAAGTTTAGCTCAGAAACATTTGTGCCTCAGAGAAGCTGTGAGGACTCTCTTCCTGCCCCCACCCCCACAAGTGCCACGTGTCTCCAGCTCAGCTGCAGGGTGGATAAAGGATGGGGGGGTGTAATGATGGAGGAGCACAACCATAAATACTGATGTCTCCTGACCAGGAGACATAAATGTTGTTGTTTTTTTTTAATTTATTTTATGTTTAACACAAGAGTTTCCAATTCTACAGGATATTAAAATTGAATGCTGATCTTTGTATTATTTTATTACTGTTTTGTTTTTGTAAAAAAAAGAGATAGAGAGATAAGGGAGACAGCAGATAAAAGCCATGCAAAAAGAATGGACCATAACTTTTCATTCTGCATGTAGCCAGCCTGCCTTCTGTGCACCGTAAACTACTGATTTTAGCCAGCCTTTTCCAATATGTCTTTATTCTTCGAATCTTCTTCATTTACAGCTGCAAATCACCACACAATACCAGCTGAAGAGTGGTAGGCCTTTTTAGTGACACGTGGAGGGGAGGGTTCCAGAACATTCCTCAGAAAGTCAAAAGAAAAAAAGAAAAAAGAAAAAGCCCTCCACAGGCTGAAACTCTGCTGCATTTCTGCCGTGAGCTTGTGCCATAAGATCTAGATTAAAGCATGAGATCGAACAAATTAAACCACCTAAAAGTTAGTTACCCCCCGCCGTCTCGCCTCGTGATCACCCCCACCCCAACCGGGTGGGGGGATGTTTCTGTAAGGGTCCACAGTTTACGCTCAAATTCCTCAGTGTGTGCAGAGTGAGGGTAAAACCTGGGTCAAGAGTGTGCCATCAGACCGCTTAATGTCTTTTGAAAAGGTTAATCTGAGATACAAAAGAAGTGGCGATGAGGAAAGGAAGCTCAAGAGAAGGATATATATACATTTGTCTGTAGAATGACATAAAAAAAAGTTTGGATTTTTGCTTCATTAAGGCCGTTTTAATGCTTAGACACACGGTTTGACATTGAAACACCCTTAATACTATATTTGCCCCGTTTTCCTTCTGTTCCCATTTCCTCCTGCAGCTCGGGAAAAACCCAGACCAAAATACAGCTCAACTGGGAATAGTGAGCTAAAACTTTTAGTAGCAGTACATCGGACGACATAGGATAAATTGGCGAAAAATCTGAAAAATTCCCCCCATAGACAACAATAGGAGGTTAACAAAACGAGCAAGAAAACCCAGCTCTCTTTGGTGCTCTACAGCTCAAACATACCTCACAGTAGAAATCTAATTTAAAGTTTAAACAGGTCACAGAAAGTTGGACTTTACGTGACTGAACTGTCATTTTTGATATTTGTTTCGGCTTTTTCGCAATCACAGTTTAGGTTTTGTGATTTTGGAAAAAACTTTTACCACGGAATGTTCAACCCACACCGTTTGAGATGTCTAAATCTTTCCAGATTTTTGCAGACAAACTCTTTCCTCTAAACCTTACACTTCTTATAAAGTTTATACATCAAAACATAGGCCTTTTAGTCTTCGTACACACAGTGTGCTACTTCTTGCTATAGGACTTACGGTTTTAGCTCCAATCTCCCAGAGCGCAGAGCACGCACACCCAAAAACCTTGTTGACTTTGATTTTATCTGAGCTCAGAGTTTTCGCTTCAGTGCTACAAGTAAGGGGTCTTTTTAGATGTCATAAAACACAGTAGGAACATAAAATATGATGTGTGCGATGACAAGACTCTTCTTCCACTTACAGTCCAGGAACACTTTCAGTAGGACTTATAGTTTTTGCACAGTGACCTTTTCTTTAAGGCTTACTTTTTGCTCTGCTTTTCTGTCCATCTGTCAAGGAGTAGCAGACGCAGGTGAGTGGCTACCATGGTGACCATAATGAGCCACCGGCAGCAGCTTTAACAGTTTCTTTTTTTCTTACTTACATCAAAACATTGGCAATGTGCCTCACAGAAAAGGCTACTGTAGCAGGACTTAGAGGTCCTTTGCTAAAAGAGTTGTTCATTCAGGGTTTCTTTCAAATCAGACGGGGGTCGTCCCCTGGGGTCACCCGCTCACAGGACCTCCATTATGGCACTCAAATGCACAGCTGGTGCCTACGTGGCTGCGTGAGCGTAACAAAGTTCCTGCACCCTCTCTGATCCAAACTGCTGCAGCCGAAGCGCAAAGTTTTACCTACAAGGAGTGAGCGCGACATTAAATGATGTAACATTTCACCAGCTGAGAAGTTAAGGCACTTCCGAGGAGCACGTACGATGATGGTCGAGAGGAGCTGGGCACGTGTCAGGCCCGTTTTCACGAGCGGGGAGGAGCAACGTCTTACATAACTGCAGGAGAGAAATGCTATTTGATGCCCTGAAACATCTGGGCGTCACTGCTTCTAACCTCAGCAGAAGTGCAGAGAACATTCTTTTGCTTCTGCCTTGACTTGAACCGTTTCCAGCCAAATGCACGGACGTGACTGTGTGTCCTTAGCTCACAAAATAGAAACATTTCTGATTAAAAGCCTGGATTTCCATAAGGAATTCACATCGCCCGTCGTCTTTCATGCCAGACTTTCAAACCAAAATCCTCTTAGGCAGAAAAGTGACAGAGTTGTAGCCTTTTTGGTCAAACCTTGTAAATGATGATACGCACAATCTCATGCAAAACTTTGAGGTCTTGCAAGAGCTTAAAAGATATAACAGCTTCAAAGAGTTTTTGCAAGAGTTAGTGTTTAGAAAATGAGTTGAGAGTGACTTTCAGTTACTCCCACACAAAATTTGACCTCTATGTCTGCAAAATTGACTGACTTGTAGCCATTTTTGTATTGGCTACTATCGATTAACTGTGGTGGCTATCTTGAATTGGATTGACTCCAAAAGTTAACCAATTGTAGATGTACATCTAATGATTCCTTCCTAACAGTGTGATTAAAATCTGTTCTGTGGTTCATGAGATATTTTGCTAACAGACAGGGTTAAAATGAAACAGTTAATGCCGGGGGTTTAAAGCTAAAATGATTGTGCAATGTGTAGTGCTCAAAGTATGTGTTGGGGATGATGCTCAGCCACTACCACACCAAAGTTTGGCTCAATATCTGTAAAACTGACTGCCTCAGAGCCATTTTGGTGTTTCCCCTAAGTCAGCCATCTTGAAATCAGTCGACTCTAAAAGTTGATCACTTGTAGACGTACATCTGGTGATTGCTTTCTGAGAGTTTCACCAAAATCCGTCCTCTGGTTCATGAGATATTTTATCTAATGTGCACGCAAGCAAAGACATTTTCACCTCTCCCCACAGGCGTTGGGTGATAACAACGGTCCGGGTAATGCAGGCCGATATTGGTTTGAACAAAAAAATGAAAACTCTTCTTTTACGTTGGTGCATTGTGTTTGAGGTTCCTGCAGCGGACAGAAGCTTGGGAACAATCAGGACTTCTTTCCTGCCTGAACAAACAGGAGCTACCTTCCTTCCTCTTCACTCCTCCAGATGTGTTTGACTTCCTCCGTAGGATCTCTAAACTCTTTGCTTGTTCCAGTGCAGACGTGATTCTGCCTAAAACATGAGAGGCTCCAAAGCTCCTTTTTAGTTTTTAACTTTTCCTTTTAACTGAGAGCATCTCGGTGTTTTATTCCAACCGAATCGTCCCGTCGCTGTCTGCCAAAAGACTTGAAGGGATACGCGAAGGAAGAGGAGCGCGGCCGCCAAAAAGACCATGATGCAACAGCGGAGGAGCGTTTCAGCTCAGCTGGGCGATGAGGTTGTGTGTCCGAGCGCAGGAAGCCCCTTCCTGAACAGGTTTGTGTTTGTTTCCTACATCTGAGACACACACAAACAGGGATCGTTCATTTTGGATCACTCTCCAATCAGCGTCGAGACCACCCCCAGATAAAAGAAGCAGAATGAGATTTTGCAAAGGTCATACCAGCACATTAAACAGGTTCTGCTTTACCACATTTGTTTGATCATTTTTTAAAAATTCTATACTCTTAAAAAAAGTTGTCCATTCACTAAACTCTCGTGAAGTAATCTTTAGATGTGCATGCACAACTCAATAGCTTTCACAATCAATCCAATTCAAAATGGCCGCCACAGCTAAGCCGACATCGCTGACGCAAAAATGGCAACAAGCTATTCAGTTTCAGAGTTACTGAGCTAAAGTTTGGTGTGGTAATACCTGAGAATCATCCCCATCTTGTGCTCCAAGTGCCAATGGACTGCACAAGATCTGCTATTAAAACTTTGCCATTAACTCCTGAAGTCAACTCTGTCTGTCTGTTAGCAAAATATCTCCTAAACGCCTTGATGGATTTTAACAGAACTTTCAGAAAAGTAATCATTGGGTGTACGTCTACAACTGATTCACTTTAAGAGTCAACCCAAATCAGGATGGTTGCCACAGCTAATCAAACTTAGCCAACACAAAAATGGCTACAAGTCAGTCAGTTTTATAGATATTAGGCTAAAACTTGGCGTGGTAGTAGCTGAGAGTCATCATAGCCTTTACGTGCTAACAAGTCATGGTAAATCACGCAAAATACCACAATAATGACTGTTTATGCATGATGTTGTTTTTAGTTTTTAATCAAAATGACTATAAGTGCCTCATTTCTCAACATATGATGATCTTAGTTTAGGTGGCGGGTGATATGCATTACTTTTAGGAATGTGGGCCTTTATTTTTAAGCTCGCAGTTGCTCATTTCTTAATTCAATTTTTTTTTTTTTTTTAAATCTGTCTTCAAAACCCCTCCACATACACTGGTTAATGTTAGCAGTGAATTTTAGTTTAGTTTAGTTTCTCGTTATTCAACCAAAACGATGGTAATTTATACACCAACCACTGAACACGACTCACTGGACCAAATTGGTGGGTGGATTTTACAGGAAATCCTGCTACCTGACAGTCGGTGGTTGTTGGAACAAAAATACGAGTTTATTTCTCAAAAATGTGTGAAATTAGAGCCGAGCAATATGTCCCTTCAGTACAATGTGCAGTATGTGAGCCGAAATCACACTCAAGATGTGATTTTCACACACACACACAAATGACCTTTTAATAATAAAACATTATCAACCAAAGATAAAATCTCAGAATATAAAAAGTAACACAAGAGCGTTTAGTCAAACAAAACGGACATTCCCATAACACAATAAGTCATAAAAAAACAAACTATTTCATGTTTGTGTGTTTAAACTGGGAGGAACCCACAGAGATTAATAAGAAAAGTTATATTTTATCTCTATAGAGGAACCATGGAGGTGGAGGGAAACTGTAAAACAGAATGAGCGCGCCCCCTGGTGGCAGAAGTTTGAAAGTGTCCCAACAAATACTATTATCACTTCATCTAAAGTCATCCCTGTGAGGTAAATTTGTATTCCTACTGTGGAACTGATTTAAATTTATGTTCTTCTTTCATTAAGGAACCTAAACTGCCTCACTTTCCTCATTTTACGTCCTGCAACTGAAAAATGGATGGAAAAGATAAAATCTCTAAAACCAAAAACAACAACAACAACAAAAATAACATAAACATTTACACCTGGACAATCTGTTTTTAAGCTTGCAAACAGAAGCAGTGGAAACAGTTTTATTTCCTTTAGGCAGATTCTCTCCATAGACATGATCCTGCGTTATAAACACACAACCACTAGATGGAGAAAAAAGCAGCCGTGTGATTCACACACGAGTTACTTTTTTTTACAACATCCTCAGCTTTATATTTACTTGACTGAACAATTATCATCATCAAATTAAAACTGTTCTACAAGACATTGTTAGAAAACAAACCTGGAGTCGATCAGTTGTTTAATTTCATGATATCATGGCAACAATTTGAAGTTTGTTTATCGTCCGCTGCTTTTCATGTCACAGTTTTAGACTAAGATCACCTCATGATGAGAAATGACAGAGTTATTCCCATTTTGGTAAAACCATTACAATATGTGTGCTCACAGTATGTGTGTGTGAATGACTCTCAGCTACTACAGGCGCAAAGTTTAGCTCAGCATCTGTGGAACTGACTGTGTTATAGCTGTCTTTGTGTTTCTTGGGTCAGTTGGCTGATTTTGGGTTGGCTCCAGAAGTCAATCAATTGTAGATGTACGTCCAATGATTATTTCTTCAAAGCTTCACTGAATTCTGTCCAGAGGTTCATGAGATAACACACACTCTCACACACTCACAGACACAAACATGATCGTATTAACTCCCCAGGCGGGCCTGCTTCATTGATGTGTTTGCTCTCCTCTTTTTTTAGAGCATCTTTTCTAACAGCTGTGAAGTTCCAGCAGACTCCCAGGCTTGAAGGAAGCTGTCCTCCCAGCTCAGCTCAGTCTGACTCTTTGTTTTGTTTCTCTGACACGAGCACCGTGACCGATCCTGCTGCAACCCCGCCCCTGCAGAGAAGACCCCCCCCCCCCNGTGGATGCTGGTAGGCATTTTAACCTGGGTGGAGTTCAAAACAAAGGCGGTCGGCTGGAGCTGCTGACTGGTGCCGGCCTGCAGGGAGCGGAGCAGGGAAGCCCGGGTCAGCCACATCAGATGAGGAGATGCGATAGGAAGGCCTCCTGAGAGGAACATTTCCCCTGCGCCACCACATGGAGATGCACCTGCAGAGACAATGTCAAGGTGTGTGTGTGTGTGTGTGTGTAACTGGATGGGGGTGAAGCATGTCATAAATGCTAAACATCTGTTAGAACGAGAAAAAAAAAACATTTTCAGTGCAAATGCAGTGTGAAAGCTGAGCACTGAAGGACTTTGCTGAGATTTGTTGAAAAATGAATTTACTGAATAGTTGAAGTTAAAACAAGCAGAACAGAGACTAAAATCAGCGATGCAGTAGCTTAAAGCTAAAATCAAGAAAGCTGTAAGTAAAAGCTGAAAAAAGCTCAACTTTTTCTAAAAAAATAAAACTACAATTAGCAAAACAGAAGCCAAAATCAACAAAACTGTAACTAAAACCTAAAATGAGCAAAACTGTTGTCAACAACAAAACTGACCACAACAGTAGTTAAATGTTAAAAAAAGCAAAACAGTAGCTAAAAGCTAAAATCACCAAACCCTAGCTGAAAGCTAAATTTATCAAGCTAGTAGCTAAAATTTAAAATGAGCATAAGAAGACAAAAACAGAGCAAGAAAGTAGACAACAAAAGATAAGAAACTTCAGTGCATTTCTATGGCGATATAAACAAAAATAAAGTTAAATATTTCAAAAAGTGTAAAAGTTACAAATACTTAAAGCCATAATACACTACTCTTGATGGAGCCAAGTGTTTTGGTACACAGATGGCTAAAATAGCCCAAAGTATGCAGAAGTTTGATTGAAAAAAAAAAGAGAAAAACACATGGAAGACATAATAAACTGGAAAACAATGGTGTGAGTGCTGAACGCTGGGAGCATCACAGTGCTGATTGTTTCCTTGGTGATAAATGTGAACTATTACTCCTTCAACAATCAGACCTTTTTTTTTTTCAATCACATGACCTAGAAAAATTCGAACCTTGTACAAAGAAACCCAATTCAGCTGATTGGAGCTGAAAGTGTCACAGCGTCTTGTTTTGCGTCTGCAGATGAGTCAGTTCACACAGCGGAGGCTTGTCATTATCTAAGAGGCTCATCACAGTCTTCACCATACTGACGTTTGTCTGCAAACAAAAAAAAAAAGAAAAACATCAGCAACTTATCCAGTGCGACTAAGAAAAGGAGCACCGGAGGATTGACAGTTAAACTGTGATCGTCTTATGGTGAGACGTTACAGAGATATAACCATTTTTGGCCATTTTCCTTCAATCCAGCGCCTCTGTACAGGTACAAAGAGGCAGAGCTGCATGTTTCGTTCAAAGGAGGAACTGCTGACATTACAGGCTTTCTCTGATTATGACTGTAGGTGGTGTCTCTGCTACAGAAATCAATATATTGGTTTTACTTAATGAGTCAACTAGCGTGTGTCAGGAATGAGGAAAACTCCCAGTCAAAAGAAAAGAAGCCACTTGTAGGTTTATAGTTTTTCTAGTTAACTTGAGGTTTGTGTTGGAAGAAGGATCAGGCATATTACCGTAATGTCAAAATACTGGAGCTTTGAAAACAACAGAGGAGTCAGGAGGCATTTCACTCATTTTAGTTTCGTTACGCTTTTTAAGATTTTTAGCAGCCGCTGCCAAAAGGAGAGGTGAGCTGTAATGTTTGTGCCTCTGTGTGAGAGTTTGTTTGTCTGTTAGCAAAATATCTCATAACCCGCTCAGCAGATTTGAATAAAACTCTACTCTTAGCAAACACAAAAAGGGCTCTGAGTCAGTCGGTTTTACAGATACTGACCTAAAATTTGATGTGGTTGTAGCTGAGAGTCATTCACAGCACATGCAGTGTCTTGAAAAAGTATTCATACGGCCCTCAAACTTTTCTTCATTTTGTCAAGTTGCAGCCACAACCTTCAAAGTATTTTTACTGGACATTTATGTGACAGACAAACACAAAGTAGGGCATAATCGTAAACTGGAGATTTCATTGAATCGACTCCAAAAGTAAATCAGTTGTAGGTTTACATCTAATGATTACCTTCTGAAAGGTTCACTAAAACTTGTCCAGCAGTTCATGAGATATTTTGCTAACAGGCAGACAAACAAACACACAGACATGGGCATTTATCGCCTGCCTTTTGCCTTTCAGCAAAACGTATACAGTATTCTTAATAAAACAAGAAGGAAATCAAAGTACAAGATAAAACCATGTCTGATTTTAATCTGATGCAAATTAAAGGAGACTGATTAAGCTGCTGAAAATGATCGAAACGATACAATTTATATAAACATGACATCATATGGCTGCAACACAAAATATATTTATTGTTTTATCTATCTATTATATTTACTGTTTTCCTTTCTATGGATTCCCCTATACATTTTGTTGCTATCAGCATCTTTCTACATACTTTGTGCTATTTTAGCCATTCATAGAAACATCTGGCTCAGCCAGGAACATTTTAGTATTGGTAATTTTTGTACTTTCAAAAATATTAAACTTTAATTAAGATAAAATTCAGCATAGAAATGCACAGCTTTTAGCTAGTGTCTTGCTACTGTAATTTTAGTTTTTAGCTACAGTTTTGTTAAATGTAGCTTTTAGCTACGGTTTGACTCATTTTAGCATCAACGGTTTTGCTAATTTTAGCTTTTAATTACATTTCCCTTGTTTATTTCCTCATTTCAGCACAGAATGCTGTAAAGATAACATATTGGTAACAGATTGGGAAAATGCCCTTTGACAGCAGCACTTGCGTTGCGTTCACGTCACATTGGATTTTTCTACTTATTACAAACCGATGTCCACAAGAGGACCCCCGGCAGGGCGTACAATGTCATCTCAACCGGCTAGTGTGCTAATATTGTAAAGGAATTTTGAGAACTTGTAAACGCATCCCAAAAAAATGTGTGTTTTTATTTCGTTCAAGCAGTGAGCACTTTAATAAAAGCGCTACGTTGGTCCGATTAACTGTTGTTGCTCTGGCGACCTGAACGCAGCGCGCGAGAGTAAAGTGACGCTGCCTCGGCTTCCAGGAGGGCTGGAGATAAAAAGACCGACACCCACTCCGCTCCCCGCAGATCCACACTCAGGCGGCGTTCGTGTCCCGGCTCCCGCGGAGACGAAGAGGGACACTTTTTTTAACCCACGGACAGGCGCGGGACGGAGGCACCGAGCGCAGGAAGTCGACCCCGCCGGCCCTGTCCGTCCTCCCGTCGGCTGTTTTCGCCTTTAAACTTCGGCTCAGTCAGCGGTTACCGGTCGCCTCACCCCCGCCGGCTCTCTCTACCTTTGACTCGGGCTTTCATCGGAGAGGAGCAGCCTCGTTCACCGTGGACGTCCGAGGCAACCGGGAGCAGCTAAATTAAGACAGGATTAAGACAGGTGAGCGTGTCGCAAAGTTGTTTTTAAACTTTTCCTGCCATGTGTGAATGTCCTAGAGAAACTCCTGATAACCATGGTTAAGTAGCTCACATTTCTAACCTGCACGACCATGTTGTTTTTCCATACTTTATCTGCTGTATTAACTTCATATAAAGCACTCTGTTTAAAGACTTTATGCTTAGAGACACTGTGTTGTACCCCATGTAAGAGTTTCCCCCTTTAAATAGATTTTTGGGGTTATTTTAACCACATATATCACATAATTTATGCCATTTTAGATGCCTCTCATATAAAACCAGAGTTTTCTGCAGTGTCTCTGGTCTGCAGTAGGAACACTTTCCCATCTATTCCCCTGGACTACACCCTCAATAAAAACAGATAACACTTATTTGTTCTTGTTCAGAGCTGCAGCTGACAGGCAACACTGTCTTTCGTTTCAAAACCTCCTGAGTGCAGGTAATTAATGTCATCTCCAAAGGGATTGGAACATGTTTAGTCATGAGTTTCTGGATGCATGAGTCAAGAAACTGAAGTTCGCAGGTTTTACCACCTCCCCTTTTGTGTTTGTGTACACTGTCAGTGACTGAATGAAATGCATTTGTTGTGCAGAGTTTGAGATTTCTCCTGGATCCTAACGTCTGTGGCTAAATCTCCCTTTTTCAAACGGGGGCTCAGATTGTGAAAGCGGCCAGCCCGAGGACGCCGATGTTTCCAGGTCACGACGCTGAGCCCTCCATATTTCACGCCCTGCCAGAAACCGAGCGTTGTACTCTACGTTCCCATCGCTCCACTTACAGCTGAGCGACTTTGAGGAAAAGTTGCAGAGATTTTTGCGTCACCTTACTAGGATCGATTGGAAACGTGTCTTGCATGCAACCAAAATACAAATCCTTTTCTTGGATAAAGTCAAACAAATCAACAACAAAAAAGGCAAAACCAGTCATTTAAAGACCACCTTTCGCTTGATTTAATGGGTCAAAGATGGGATGAATGTGTGTGGAGAAAGCCACTTGCTGTTCACCTTTTTCTGTTTCATAGACGCATTTTTCCATTAAATAAATCTAAAGCCTTCAATCCAGCTTTAACAATGGACACATACTGATACTGATTAAAAGGATGTTTCCTGCAGATTAAATGTAAAAACTCAGAGACCGTCATGTCAGTTTGAGTCGAATCTTGATTTTCGTCTTCCGGCCATCCTTCTTTTCCTGGTTTTAATTTTTTTTTTTTTAGAGCTGCCCTTGTGAACTGGCGTTAATGTGAACCGTCTAAAAACATTCCTAAATAGCAGCGGGATGCTGTGGGGCGTTTGCCAGATTCATACATCAGGAGGAAATGCATCTGGGTGAGCTGTCAAACAAGTGCAGAGCTCTCCAAAGGGAGGAGGAGGAGGACTCAGGAGTTTAAAAACAACACCCCTTGTTATTGACTAGCTTGAAGCTATCAGGTCAACTCAAGCTCTCTTTGTCACCAACGCTGAACACGCACACACGCACACACGCCTTCGTGTTTTTCGTGCTTTATCCTCCTAAAAGCACCAGTCACCCCGTCTCGCTTATGTGCACTCGCCGCCTGTTCCTTTGGGATATTGAGATATCTAGCTGTGAGAAAATGACGTCACAACCTTGCCTCTTTACCCATGTGATACTTTAATGGATGTAGAAATCTAGAGTTGTCAACTCCTCAGTAAGGAAAGCAGCTACGGGCTGTGTAAAAGTCCCTAAACGATGTGATCGCCTGATTTGTATAATTGGATTGTAAGACGCGCTGTCAACGAATGGTCCATTTTCAAACTTTTGTCTTATATAAAGCGCACCGGACTATAAGGCATATCTTCGCCTCCCAATTTTTGTAACTTCGCACGGACCGTGTGCACCACGCTCCATTCAAAATGGACGATTTCGGTGCTCTAGCGGAGCTGGTTTGCCTGTATCAGCATTTATATATGATCCCTCTATGAGAGACCACAAAGATAATCAAACGGTTTAAATCTCACAGAAGAAACTGCACCGACGTAAGCGTCAAGGATAAACGCCTCCACCGCTCGCTCAGGTCTGCGCGACTCTGAGCCTAAATGCTGCAAGCGGTGCAGCTTTGTAGTTTACCAAAATCATACTAAAACATTACGACTTCTTACATATATAAGGCGCTCCGGATCATAAGGCGCGCTGTTGTTTTTTTTAAGAAAATTGAAGGCTTATAGTCCAGAAAATACGGTACTATGTCCGAGCTTGAAATTGGCAAGTGACCCTAAAGAGACACTTGGAGTTACTTGTTTATTTACTTATTTTATTTTTTTTAAAAGTTTGGGTTGATTTTTGGTTGTTACTTATTGTTTATGAGTCATGGACTTATGTAAACCAATTCTGACTGTAAGCCAGGGCGGGATCGGTCAAAGGCAGACTCTCGCATGCGTGATTGATTCTCGGTCTGGACACAGCGGGGTGAACCTCTCTGGCTCTGAATGCTGCGCAAAGTCCGGGCTGCCTGGGAGTACTTTGGGATGTGGGAAGGATGGCAGGGCTGCACCCGCTGCTGGTTGAGAAGAATAGGAACGAGGCGTGCTTTTACATCGGTCTTTAATTGTCTCCGGTAACACCGGTGCTCTGAATTCACTAAATATCACGACAGAGTTGCTAAGTTGGCACTGCTGGGAATCTCCAGTAACGCCAGGTTGCCGAAGATTTATTGGTCATGTTTAAATAATTTGTCAGCATGAATGTAAAACTTTTGATGCATTATTTTTACTCAGTATGCAAACACTGTCTGCACTGACACTATGGTGTTCTGGTCTACTTGAGGACTGTAGGACCAGGAAGGGAAAGGGTACCATTTACCCAGAGTCCACTGCAAGGAGGGGGCCTCAAAAAGCCTGAAAAGAAAAAGGCTTTTAAAAAGGTGTGGGACAGATATCTATCAGGTTAGATGATCACCAGATTATTTCTACTTACGGCGCTTTTAAGGTGTGACCAGTTGGTCAGCGGTGTTCATGAGCGAGCCTCCAGGATGTCTCGCATCATTCACCGTGGTTACGTTTCCTCTTTAGAGTTTTAAACATGTTCAAAACGTTTGTGACACTTTGTCCCAGAATAGTCTCAGTTGACGTGTGTCCAAGTCCTCTCAACCAGGTCTGAAAACCACGCTTGTGAACAACAATAATTATAAAAAAAAAACTGCTTCAAATCTGCCTGTTTTTGCTCCAAAAGTATACTCCAGCAGATGTGGGGTGGCTGTTGAGGTGGGTGAAAAGCTAATTGAGGCGGGACAATCTGGCCAGAGGTAGACAACAAAGCAATGTGCGTGGTCTAGAATGCAGTTTTGCAAGTCTTGCACGCAAAAACAGGCTGTGATCTTTGTTGTTTGGGTAATTGCTCAAGTGACACAGTTTCACAAAGACACCGAAATTACCCAGACTTTAGGAAGATTAGTCTTGAGTGTCGGGAAGTACAGTCATTGCTCAGAACATGTCAAGAACACAACAAGCTGATCGTTACACCGTGTTGAAGAGCACAGCTATGTGGCGTCTGTCTAAGCCCACCTGGTTTCTTTCAGACTGTTTAAGGCCGTGTCAGGGCCGACTTTACATCAATCCTGTTTCTACTCATCGGTTTGGCGTGCAGCTTGGACTTCCAAGCACTGAGCAGCAATCCCTGTAAAGGTTTTCACACTCGAAGTGCAGATTTTTAAGACCCAACTGGCCTTTCCAACCTCCAACTCTGCATGGTTAAAAAGTCGATACCCAGCTGGCAGCGTGTCACTCCCTGGCTCGGGGAAGGACGCAGCGCTGCAGCTTCGGCACGACACAGTCCCCGCCCATCGCACACTCTGCTTTCTGTCCTTTTTTTAACATGTTGATGTTTCAGACATGTAGCAGGGCCTGTTTTGTACACGGGACATGCCTTCATCTACCACAACACAAAGCCTCTACAACGCTCCGATACAAAGTTGGTCAGTTGCAGCTTGTTGCGAGAGAAATTCAGAGTGTTCAGAACATCATTGTTTCATCCTATTTACTTTGGTTAACATTCCAGAGCTAAATGCTGGTAATTTTACTCTCAGAGGAACACTGACGGCTTTAGTTTGCTCTCTTTTGTTAGCCGGTAATCTGAGCTCTGTTCAAAAGCTCAAACTGTGCAGTTCAGTTATTTTGTCAAGGATAAAGTTTCTCTTTGAAATAAAAGCATCAATATTTCCCTTTTTTGTGGTATTTTTCTCATAACTTGATAACGGCACTGAACTCCATTAGCAGAGGAGTTATAAATTCTGTACAGTAACACTTTTTTTTTTTTTTTTCCCCCCCATCAGCTGTCTCTTCATGTCACCTTTCTTCATTCGAACAAAAGGCCTGATTATTTATTTAAAGTCATTTACTATTTTGAGATTCTATAGGGCACGCACTTCGTTTCCCATTTATTGCTTCAGAGAAGATGTTTTGTTTTGTGTGTTGGATCGAACTTCATGACCCACGTTTTAAGGAGGAAGCTTATCTGCTTGCTCAGAAAGCAGAGCTGACTGTGCAGTGGCACCTGCTTGTCTGGGCCTTGCTTTCCAAGTCCAGCCTGCAGTCACAGAAGAGGACCGAGATGGTGTGATGTCAACACACAGATGGAGGCGCCGGGCCCTCATGCAGACATGCAGATGGCATCTTTTTTAAAACATACTTGCCAAAACATTTTTCATCCCTTCTAGCTTTAAGGGGAGAGAGGGAAAAACAGTAGAGGCCATAGAAATCTATGCTATGTGATCTATTTGACCATGAAGCATCATTATTTATTTATTTGTTTTTATTTTATTTGGCATGCCATGGCTATATTTCTATTTTTATCACAAGTTTAGAAAACTCTAACCAATGTTGAGTTGCAAGAATATAAAAAGACCCTAAAACATTTAGGTAGTCTGTATTATAAGCACTGTTTGTCTCGCTGACTGACACGATGTTGATCTGAAAATGTTAAATCTACAGTTGTCGAGTATTTTTACATACAAGTATGTAAAAATTTAACCTTTTTTATTTTTGTCGGATTATGCAAAAGTTACAGTGGTTGAGTAGGAATAACTATTGGCTCAACTATTGTGAGGGTAAAAAAAAAAAAAAAAAAATGGAACAATAGATGAAAACCTTTCTGTAAAATGGTTTCAACAGCCGTAGCCTTCATGTGCTTCAAACACGGACTATTAACTTTATCAAGAGTCAATTATTGAGAAGGTTTCCAAAAATACCTGCTTAGATCTTTCTCTTTTATTACCACATGCGTGGACCTCCCCTTTGAAGCGTTAACAATTATACGCTCAGACTGCTGTGAAATGGAAATAGCTGCAGTGCCAGGTGAGCAAAGCTCGAAGCTAAGCTCTCTTTTATTATTAAAGCCTGAATAAACCGTTAGACGGACCATCAAATCCAGATGAAAGTGAGACTTTACAACTGTTAAAGAAATCATAGCGTTCAAATTGTAGTTAGAGCTGTTTTGTTTGACACAATTCAGATTTTTGATAGTACTACTTTAGTATTTTTAACCACCTACAACTAAGACGTCAGAAAAAGTTCCTTAACACAGACTACCCACGTGATATTTTGAACTGCTTCTATCCACTGATTGGTTGGCTCACCTTTATGAAATTTTATGCCAGTTTACATGTTGTGAGAAACTTAATCCGTGCAGATTTTTTTTTTTTTTCCTTCAAGCTCACCTGACCTGCAGTTATCGCACATGCTTCATGGCTCTCTGTCGCTGTTTAAGTCAAGTCAAATTTATTTCTAAAGCACTTTTCAGCAACACAAAAATACAGAGTCATCGTGAAGACACAACGATATAACACACTAAACTAAACTTATATAACACATGAGCTAAGATAATCTAAATGAAATTAAAGCTAAAAAATAACAAACAGATGAAAAACTGAGCTAGGAACACAAGTCCTACTAAAGCCAAACTGAGGAAGATACAAACTAAGATGTGCTAAACTAAAATAAACTAATGGTTTAAAAAAAAATCTAAGAATGTCCAATTAAAGCATTAGTCATTAATACAGCAGTGTTTAAATATTAGGGTAAGTCTGTCATTGTTTTAACAGAGTCCAAAGCCATTAATGTTAGAGGTCCATTTTCTTTTTACTGACTGCAGAAGTGCCATGAAATTTAATAAAGACATTCTTGGACCTTTTTTGAGAGTAAAGCCCAGCGATTTCAGTGATCCCCCTGTTTTTTTTGTTAACTCTGCCATAACATTGACATTTATGGAAGTGGAATTTCAAATTGGTATCAAAGAGGTTGCCACAGGAATCGTAAGGCATTCATGTCCAGTAAAGGAATGATTTGGAGCATTTGTATCATCCCCCCCGACTTTTCATTTAGCACAGACATCTAATGAAATGTTTTATTTTCATACATGTAAAAAAACAACAACAAAAAAAAGATTTCTCAGCATTTACAACACCTCACAAAATGACATCTAAAATATTGTTTGTTTATGTTTGAAAAGAACTAATAAATGCAGCCACAGATAATCAACCTCAGCAAACATCAAATTACTATAACTTTACTCATAATTATCAATCTCAAATTTGGTTGTGTAGTAGTTCAGAGCCAACCCCAACACGTTACTCTGAGGTAACAAACTGCAACACTTATGCTTTAAACTTTGGCATCCAAAGTGGAGTTGGGATTCACCAAGGAAAACTTTCATTTATGCTCACTTCCTTGCTACCAACTCTGAGAAATACCTTTTGCAGTGACAGTTTGTAGTTATGCTCCTTCAGGTGTCAATGTGGGATTTAGAAGGTGCATGAAGGTACCTTCGCCAGTTGATAACTTTACAGCCTGCACAAGCATCCTTGTGTACACTTTCACTTCTTTAGTTTGAAACT
The DNA here is from genome assembly GCF_001649575.2 of Kryptolebias marmoratus. NCBI lineage: Eukaryota > Metazoa > Chordata > Actinopteri > Cyprinodontiformes > Rivulidae > Kryptolebias > Kryptolebias marmoratus. Next base: position 21,797,295 of record NC_051431.1, read on the forward strand.
AGTCAGATCGAACAGAAGACTGTATGAACAACCATTAAAAAAAAAAATCCAAAGAAGTATTTTTTTAATTAATTTTTTCTTAATGATTTTTGATTTTTTTTTTATGCAACATTCAGCATGTCACACATAAGCAAAAAATTGCCTGTTTTGGACATTTGACGGGGGAAAAAAACTGTTTTTTAATGAAGTTAATTTAATAAGTTATGTAAAATCAGTCCCCTGTTAAATCAAAAAGAAAACCCCTCAAATGTTTTCTCTTAACCAGAAAATCAGGCACCAATTAATGGATTCTGGATTCTTGGAAGTTTTTGTTGGTGCTTTTGATCCTAGTCAGTCTGCCAAGCCCAACTGTTTTTTTTTTTTTTACTGGCTGCTAACAATAAATGCTGGGAGCTCTCCTTTTATTTTACCACCAGATATAGACATCCCTAATTAACATCCTGTACTGAACTCGATAAGAATGCATACAGATGTACGTTAAACAAACGGCAGTCAGTGTTTTGTCAGTCAAGAATGGGTGATAATTAGTCAAACCAACATGCTATCAGCTGCCTAAACGGTGGTGAGGCAGATGAGGGGTTAGCGCTGCCAGTACACAGCAGGAAGTTTCAATGTTTTATTTTTACAAACTTGCAGTTGAGTTTCCTTGTAAAGGTTGCTCACTCTATCATTGCACCAACAAAGTCTGAGGGATTCTTTACCACGTATCCTAAAATGCATTAATGCAGACAACAGAAACACATCCATCTTTATTCTGTTACCCATTAGATGGTAAATTAAAGGCTTAATATTCCTTGAAGGAAAACATGCAGTATTGCCTGCCATCTTTTATGCCAGAGTTTTAAAGCAGAATCATTTCATGTTAAAAAACTGAGTTTTAGCCATTTTGGTCAAACCTTTAAATATAACTTTATGTGCATCAATATGCAATATTGTGAAACGTGTTGTGATTGACACTCAGCTAATACCACATCAATTTTTTTTTTCTATTTGTAAATCTCAGTGACTTATAGCTGTTTTTGTGTTTTGCTAAGGTTGATTAGATGTGCCTGTGATTTTGAATTGTGCTGATTCCAAAAGTGAGTCAGTTGTAGACGTGCAATCAATGATTACTTTCTGAGAGTTTCACTAAAAATTTGTCCAGTAGTTTATGAGATATTTTGCTAAGAGACGGGGGCAAACACAGTCAGAATGTTTTTTTCCGATAATGGGAACTACTTCCTCCTCCCTTTTTGCCTTTCAGCGGCAGAAGATATGTAGCTGGTGCCCTGACAGTTTGGTATGATATTCACTGTGCAGATGATGACTAATAAGAAACACTCAATTTACAAGAACAAAAATGGTCCCTAAGACCGCCTTCAAACTGCATGATGACCCCTCAACCACTTTAAAAAAAATAAATAAAAAAATCTCCCAGAACGTTGATAGTTACAGGGTCTTGGCTTGGTGTTCAGGGACATAAAAAATGCAGTGTTTTCCCCATTATGCATGACAAAGCTTAGGTCCACAATGGTTTTGAGCACGCACAACTCTTCTGTGGCGAGGCTGTGGTGGGTTGGCATCATGGCGGCAGCGTATTGGGGTACTGGCTGGAGAGTGGTGGCACTGTTTCCATGACGTTTGCTAGCATTGCTTGGTCTTCCAGGCTTTGAAGCCGGTTCGGCCACGTTTGTGATGGTGGCAAGGTTATAGAAACAACTTGGTATTGCAAAAACATTGCGCAGATTTTCTAGTACGTAGCTTCATCTCGACACGATCCTAGAGGGCTGTGCCAGGGAAGGCAGATATGAGGGTGCAGCAGGGATGTCCTGGAGATGCAGAAAAAGGCCAGAAAAACGTGTCTGATGAGTGCTAAGAGCGTAGCAGCAACAGGATTGCCTTCACACCGAAGGAGGGGTTTTAAATGTGCTGCGATCCAGTCACTGTCTAAAGGGTTGCGGAGAGCGTAGCAGGCGCCGTCATCTAGTGCGAAGGAGGCCTAAAGGTCAGCAATGATGAATCTTTTATTGTTGACCTTAAATTCTGTCTCTGCAGATTTAAAAAGTCATATTTAATGCATTCGATCAAATATATTTCACTCTATTAAATTTGCTCATAGTTTTTCATGATAAAAATGACTTCATTCAATAAGCTGACGCAGTCTCCTCCGAGTACTTTTACCAGCAAACAAAAATGAAAGCAATATTTCCTCATTACGTGACTCGCTTACCTCCTTTTTTTGCATCTAAATGAGTGGATGAATTTCCTCCTCCCTTGTTTTCTATGATTTTTGCTCTAATAATGAAAATAAATCTCATTGTTGCCTCTCCCTACTGTCAGTGTTGTAATCTAAAGAAACTGATGGACTACGATTTAAATAATTTTTTTTTTTTCTCGGATTATTGTTGGCCCATATATGTTCAGATTGATGAGCAATCAGTTTGGGGAGGGAAGTGCCAGATTGAACAAACTATGTTCTTCGCCCCACTCTACAATAAGACCTTGATTTGAGGGTTGTAACTGCACACTAAAATCCCAGTTTGGTACATTTTCAGTATAGTTACATTAAGGGAAACAAACAAATGTATATAGCATACATTTAAGTCCAAATAGGTATATAACAAATACAGTTAGGTTTATAAAACAAAAACTTTGGATGTAATTTGCTGGCTAAAATGCTGACGAGAGGGAACTTGGTAACTTGGTTCTGTTCACAGATTTTGTATATTATTACATACTGCCTGTGGTTCTGTTGCTTTCAATGTGAGTTTTAAATCGGGTGTTTTTGACATCATGTTATGGACTCATATCTGCTGCGACGTTTGTTATGAATCTGACCTGATCTGAATTGTTAGTGAGGGGTCTTCTGCCTCTGTTCTCCATGCTTATTTATTCTTATGCTCCATTTTAAAAGCTGCATGGCAGAATGTAGAGTTCTGCGCTTTAGTTCCTCACATAAACCTTCTAAATGTGGACAGATCGAAAATGACGCTGCATTCGTTCCGTACACATGCGTGCCGAATCAAAAGGCGTGCACCAAAAGGTCTGTACAGACAAATGTTGATACGAATAACCTCTCTGATTTACTGTCAGATGTTACTTTATTTCATGTTTGGTTTTTTTTTATAATCATATGAATGGCAAATTACAATAATTATATAATAATTGCTTAATCTGTTTTTTTTCTAATTGTCCACTGCTTACTAAGTTTAGATCTTACAGTAAATATATTCAGCTCAAAAAAACTTCAGCCCAAATGTTACTAAGCAGTACAGTCAGCAGCAGACATATCTTAGTAGAAAAAATCTTATTTTTTGTAGCTTTTTACACCTCTGACTTGACAAAAACAACAACTTTACAGAGCTTACAAATTGCTAATTGTAAAACTATCTTCACTCAGTAGAAACTTTCAGTTTCCTGTGCTAGCATGGATTGGCCACTCAGCCATGGTGCATTCAATCTGCTAAAAAATAAGCAGATTCTTATCAACAACTGAGCCGTCTGTGCATCTCTGATGTTGTTCCTACATGACCCTTCTATAGGTTTGCAAATTAAACTCAAAACTGTGCAAACCTTCGGTCTCTTATACAGTGACCTGTCACACCTAGCGCTGTGAACGTCTCCTTTAATGTTTTCTACATCACTTTCTCTTTTTTTTATGTAATAAGATTAACCAAACCTAATTATTTAACATGGTGAAAGAACTGCATTGTTAAAGACATTAAAAAAAAAAAGACCAAAAGTGAAATGGTTACTTTTATGTTTTGCTGGCCATTATTCTGTGAAGTACATTAGATGTGACTTTGGTCCCCTTCATTCTGCCTGATTTATTTATTTTCCTTTTTTGGTGATTTATTGGGTTTATAAACAGACACACAGACTTCATGTTGTTAACCCTTAGCCAGTCAGAACATGTCTCGAGATTTTTGGTTTCCCAGGAAACTCACCCGTCTTTGTCTTTCAGCAAGAGTAATTAAATGAAGTCGTAGGAAGAACAGCCCTTAATTTGCATGTTTGTATTACCGCTTGAAAAACACGTTTTTATATTTTACACATCCAATAAACACTGTATGTGCAGTTAACTCTATTTTAAAAAGTCAATTGTAAATCTCTTCTTTCTTTCTTTTAAATCCACAGCTGGAATGTCCTTTTGAGTAAGAACTGTGATAAGTTTTTCCTCTACTTTCATGTTGTGCTGCTGGTTGGTCACGCAGGATGCAGTGAGTTTTACTTGGTGACAAGCAACAACACTGATTTGTTGACATCAAACACACCAGAAGGTGGATATGCGTGTGCTCCTGTTACAGAGTCTGAATTGTGAATAGGTCTGTTTGAAACGGACTCTAAAGCACGCTCTGTGCACTGCAATCATCATGTTACTGTCTTAATGGTGGTATTTCTTTATTACAGCATCTCTAAAAAAGGATACATTCCCCATTATTGGGTTGGCCTTTGGAAATTTCTTTTTTTTTTTTTTTGCATTTCAGTTTTCCTTTAGCTCTCTGGTCAGAACCGGTTTGACGTTTGGAAACTGCTGAAGCATTTCCTCCTGCATGTACAGGTTTTCTCTCACTCTGCTTTTGATTCGAAGGAAATGAGGCAGCAGAAAAAAAAGGGAAAAAAAAAGATGACAAAAGCTTTTTTAAAGGGGGTTTATGCATCCCTTATCTGCTGCTTTCGCTTCAAACACTTTGACACGTTTGAGGGGAGCATTGCTTCTAATGCGGTGGAATATTTTAGCCGCGTGTTGACTTCTCCTGAAGTAATCTCCCAGGCACGGATGAAATGAATGACATTGTGTGGGAGATGGGCATGACAGGACAGGGCCTGAATGTGCAGGTTAACACTCCCTGTATTTATTATCAAATCTGGTGTGTCAAGAAAGGGGCAGCTTATGACTGAGTAGTCACTTTAATCAAATTATTTAAAAACCCTGTGAGGCACTGATTCCCCACACTGCTGATGGTCACATTTCTGAGCCTACTGAGGTCAGAGGTGCCTCCTTTCCTTTTGGCATAGAGGAATATAAAATCTTTCCGTGCAGAACATTGTACTTCATGTTGTCATTTAACTTGTTAAGTCAGTGAAGTTTTATTCAAAAACTAAATCCACTGGGTTTTATTTCGCTGATGAGTTTCTCGTCAGACATCGTGCTGATAAAGGGATTAATTTGCAGTGATTAATCCCTTCGCTCTGTTCGGAGGAGGAATGGAGCATATTAATTAAGAAGTAGAGAACTCACGACCCTCCAGTTTCAAGGTGACAAATCTTTTAGCCTCAGTGGCTCGGTGCTTAATTATAAAAAAAAATTACTTGACGTCAAACAGGTGCGATTAAAGGACTGTTTGACGCTGAAGTAAAGGTGATGTGATTTGTGTCACTTTGAAGAAAAAAAAGTGACTGTAAGACTAGCACGCATGGAAACTCTTAAACAAGTTTCATTGTAAAAAAAAAAAAAAAAACTACTTTGATGAGACAACATAACACCACGATGGAATTTCTGCACACACCCTGTTGTCTGTGACCACTGGTGGATGCAGGAGGATACAGCCGCGGCTTTTTTTTTTTTTTTTTTTTTTTTTTTTGTGTGTGTGTGTGTGTGTGTGTGTGTGTGTGTGAAGGAAACCTTTTCCAACACATCACCTCTCAGGATAGAGAGCCCCGTTTATGCCTGAAATACTTTTGCTCACTTCCAGGTGCCATTTTAACAAGAACGTTGTTTTGGGTTTTGTTTTTTTTTTCTTTGCAAAAAACTTGTACGTGAGAAATACTACCGTTATCTCTCCTCGCCTTAACCCTTGGAGCTGTGCTGTTTGGAAGTGGAGATCTTTGTGGTCTTGCTGGGCTCGGGCGGATGCCTTTTTTATACTCCGGCCGGGCCCACCCTCCTCACAGCAGTTTTGATAATAACAGGAAGCATGGCCACTGCGGCAGATGCTAATTAACAGTTTTCCGAACCCGAGACAGCCTGATTATAGCAGAGGAAGTGTACACACACACACGCACAAACACACAAAAAATTAACTCTCATACAGGCCACTTGTAGATTTCCGACTGCAGACTGGGAAAACATAAAAGCTGAAATGCTTCCTTAGCCTTATTTTTAAAATCGCCAAGATGCAACATAAAGCCTGCCTTCAGCCGATGTGTGTTTTGCACCTGCAGTACAATGTGCTCCATCATGTTTATGGGACGTGAGGTAAAGTTGTGATAACAGTCAGCACTGCTGTAATTACTGTTATAGCTTATTGTGGAGTCTCTGAGCTGACTCTGCAGCAGATCAGGAGGATCAACAGAGTTATAACGCTGATTATTCGCACAGCCTGCTATTTCGCTTCACCCAGCGTTCGGCAGCCCTACAAAGGCATGCCGAGACCTCTTCTCCTAAATGCGCCCGATGTGCCGCTGCTCTTGCACGCAGAGGGGATCGTGCGCAGCTGGGAAGGGCTGAATGTCTCTTTGATGCGGATCAATTCCAGCTGAAGATTTTTTCAGATAAAGTGTTTATTGATGCAGAGGCACCACACCCTTTTTAGAAAAGAGCAACTTTTGAAAAGGCAGCACAGAGAACAGGACGTCCTTGATTAAAAATGTTTGCTTTCACAGCAGAACAGGATTGCTGCTGTTCTGCTTGTTGTTTTAAGTGTAAGGGTTTTTTTTTTTTTTTTTTTTTTTTGGTTATTAGAGTTGTACAAAGCTGCAGCCCTTGATTTTCCCACTGTAAGCTGAAGCCTATTTAAATACCACTGTTGCATTTTCTTTGTCTTTAAATGGCCTTTTGTGATCTGACATAAAAGGGATAAGTGGGACCTTCATGCTACGTTTGGGGCTGGACACGCGCTAACTGGGTGAGCTGTTCGTGCTCTGTGTATGTTTAATTTGATATTCAGTAGATGATTGCTTCTCCAACGTCCTTTTTCAATTTTGTTTTTTTTCTTCTTTTCTTGAGCCCATCAACAAAAGCTCCTTTCACTCTCAGTTGTCATTGGAAACAGGATTTCTGAAACAAGGTCTTAATTTAACGCTGGCCTTCGTGTCACTGGCATGGTGCTTATCAAGACAGCATGTTGTGGTTTTTATGGGTGTTTTTGTTTTGTTTTTTTATCAAACAACCAGGCAAACTACCAGCAGTCTCTTTTTTGTGGTCTCTGCAGTTTGGAGATTTGTTTGCTTTACCATAATATATTTTTTTCTGTTTCTCCTGCAGGATAATTTGTAACCAGTGGGATGTTAGCCGTGGCTTTGAAAGCAGGACTGACTGAAGGAGCATGGTGAAACACCAACCCCTCCAGGTCTATGAGCGCCAGCTGTGTTTGTCATGTATCACCGGGATCTACGGTTGCCGATGGAAACGCTATCAGCGTTCCCATGATGACACCACCAAGGTGAGGATGCGTTGAAGCTCCTCCTTTTTTTTTCTTTTTCTTTATTATTTTTTTTCTGGGTTGTCACCCCACTTATAGAACGTGTATCACTGAAGTAGGTTTAAAAACGCATCACAGAATGTGAAGTGGGTTCTCATGGTTTAGCTCGTGGAAAGAAAATGTTCTGTTCAGTCACTAAAGGTGTTTAGATTCTTAATTGTCACATAAAGTGATTGGGAAAAACAGCAGAACAAACAAGCCAAATATGCAGTCAATGTCAATGTTGTTGGTCAATGTCACCTTATAATTAAAGTGGCAGAAACAACTACAGGTATAAGTTCTGGGCTGAGTAGCCAAACATATGTTGGAAGATTGTTCTAAAGAGAAAGGATAATAACAACAAAAAAATAGCTTTTTATATCCATCAGATTTACACATATGCTTTCACATGTGAGTTTTCTTTTGTTTAAGAAAATCTTTCTGTTGGTTTTATGTTTGGCTAAGTAAGAACACTTGGAGTACAGCAGGAAGGAGGTAAAGTGTGTTTTTCTGTGATTATCTTACCAGGATTATTTGGAGCCATCTGTACGTTACATATATACATGAGCTCACATCATGTTTGCGACAAATGAGACCTGAATATCTTGTTTTGTCAGGAGTGCAATTTTATTTTCTATAAGAACTGCACAGCTGTTTTGTGAATGACAGGGATTATATCATTCATTATATCACTCTGCTTCTATCCTGGTCCCATAGTCTGTTCATTTCTCACACTGATTACTGCAACTCCCTCCTCTTAGGTCTGCCTCACAAATCACTCCGTAAGCTTCAAATGGTTCAAAATTTAGCTGCCCGCATCATTACCAAAACCCCCTCATTTCATCACATCACCCCAGTTTTACAACAACTTCACTGGCTTCCAGTGGCATTCAGAATTTAAAATCCTTGTTGTACACGTTTAAAGCCATCCACAACCTCGCACGTCCTTACCTGTCCGATCTCCTGCACGTCACGCTCCCTTCCTTCTTCCTCTTCCATCCACCTCAATGTGCCTCTTGTCCGCCTCAGCACCATGAGAAACAGAGCCTTTTCTCACTCTGCTCCCCAACTCTGGAACGCTCCACGTAATATTGACCCGACCGTCTTCTGACCTTCAAATCACAACTCAAAACTCATCTGTTCAAGTTGGCCTTTTCACTTCAATTTCTTAGTTATTTTCTTTTGGTCTTAGTGTCTTATAGCCATTTTGTATTATTTAATTTTGTGTTTTTAATGTTGTGAAGTGTCCTTGGGTGTCTTGAAAGGCGCTAACAAATAAAACGCATAATTATCATAATTATAAATTTGTACCTTTTTCCTCTCTCTTGATCTAGATCTCGATATAGATGTGTACATTTACCTTCTACAACTTCGATTTTTAATACCAAAGTTAGGTCAAAAGCTACAATTGCACCATTAATGAAGTTTTTCACAGCTAGAAGTGACAACACTGTATGGGGAGTTGAGATTTATGAAATATAAGCCAACTTTCTAAAACATTAGTTGCAGTCTCTCATATATAATGCTGGATTCAAAACTCTCTTGAGTAGGTCTCTGTTTGTATTTCAGCAGCTGCATTCAGTCTCAATCAAATATGTCCTTGCTGGGATTTCAACCCTTTCATAACCTTGAACCTTTTTATAGTGCGTTATTGCTTGCAGATACCATCATATCCTACATCCTTCACCTTTTAATTTAGTTTGCACTGTTTATAAACACTGTGTGTGTGTCTAGAGCTAAAATCATGGTCTTTTTTGTTGCTCGCAGAAAGGCACTGTATGTAAAGGGGTTACGTTAATGACTGCCTGTAATCATTATAGATAAAGGATCTACTAACTTGCATCTCAAATCTGAGTTATTTTTATAAATATCTACTATAGTCCTGAATCATTGTCTCTGATATTTTTCTGCAGTTCTATTTCGAGGTACCGGCCACATGCCAGGATAAGTATTACAACCTGCGCATGATGATCCATTTGTCCTGCCCTTTTCTCTTTTTTTTTTTTTTTTTTCTCTGCTATTTAGGAAGGACACACAGGTTATGTTGTTGCAACAAACTCAGACACGCAGCACACACACCCATGTGCGCACTCAGACGCTGGGGCTGGATGATTTATTTATACCCACATACTATGGTGTAGAGCAGCAGAAACCTAAGAGACGGACTATAGTTATTTGGCACACGCACATTTCCACGAAGAAAAGTGTGTGTCCTGTAATGGACCTACACAAGTTTTTCACTTTTTTATCCAGCTTTTCATAGTAAAATGTGAAGCCTAAAATCTATAGATTGTTTTTTCCTCCTGACCCCATGTAGATCTGTTTCCTCCTGGGAGTGTTTTCCCTTTCATGCCAGCTGATAGAATAATGCCTGGTCAGCATTCTTTGTTCACTGCGCTCTTCCTCTGTTTGGATCCGCTGTTGTTGGACAGGAGATTACAGTCAGTCGGTACGTGTGGTGGTGCAGGCTGCAGTCAGTCTCCTTTCAGTTGATTCCATAACACATCTTTATTTTCTCCTTACCTTCTTTTGTTTGTTTACATGAACCAAAACAAAATTTTAATATGGGTCAGTGGTATGTTAATGACTGATGCTGATCTTGAGAAATTATGGCAACTGATAAACAAGGATTTAATCATAATAAAGATGTGTAATTTTCCCCCCATAAATTTAACAATCTACCATGTAGTGAAAAAGAAGAAGAAAACAAGTATAATGTGTTTTGGAGACATTTGGGCCAGTTGTTATAGTAGGTTGGATGATGGTCTAAAGTAGGAATGGCACAGGGCTGAGAATGTTTGAAGCACCCTCAAAATCCTCTCCTTAAGCATGTTTTTTTTTTTTTTTTTAATTTTCCTCATTAAAAGCACAATAACACAAATGTGAGGTCAAGTGTAAAAACAATATTTTATCCAAGTTATGTCTGCTTTTTAAATGGCTTAGTACGCACAGATGTTGCTGATGTTGTAAAGAAGTCATACTAATTAATCAACCAACCACTCAGTTGGTTTAACTCTTATTTCTTAGTTAGTTTTAGGGGTGGAACAATTCACGGTTTTGGTTTTTGGAGTCTCCGTACTGTTCGGTTCTTTTCTATAGCCACCATTGACACTTTTTAAACTGTTATTCTCAAAGACGTGATGTAAAAACTAAAGTAATGAATCAGTCTGGTTGAGGCTCATCATTGGGATGATTGTCTAAAGTAGGAATGGCAAATTGCTCAAAGTATAAACCTAAACTTCACACTATATGTCATGGTTATTTTTTTAAATGTTATGTAAAATGAGCATAATTCTATAGTTGTTCATAATGATCATCAGTAGGCTGTACTGCACCTGTTTTGTTGACAGCTCTTCAATGGAAGTTCTTTATGCTGCTTCAACATGGAGTTAACCTGCTAAGACTACAACCAAGCTTTATATATATATATATATATAAAATATGAATCTCATCCATCCATCCATTTTCTTTACCTGCTTCTCCATTCCGGGTCATGTGGAGCTGGTGCCTATCCCCAGCAGTCACTGTGCGAGAGGCGGGGAACACCCTGGACAGGTCGCAAGTCCATCACAGGGCCACATGGAGACTAACGAGACAAACAACCATTCACACTGTCACTCACACCTAGGGACAATTTTAGAGTCATCAATTAACCTAACATGCATGTTTTTAGTCTGTGGGAGGTGCACAGGGAGAACATGCAAACTTTTCACTTTTTTATCCAGCTTTTCATAATAAAATGTGAAGCCTAAAATCTATAGATTTATCATAATCTATGATATATATATTTATATATTTCAATATAGCTTTTATTAGCATTTTTCTTTTCAGCAGAATGGCTTAATCCACTCATAAAGTTTCAAAGTCTTTTAATAAACCCTCGTCTTGTTTCTCCTGATGGGTTTTCATGCAGCAGAGTTTGCTGAAGTGAGTCTTACTCCATCTTGTCACATTTCCTTGCGGCCCCAATGAATCATGTACCAACAAAACTCCCTCAGTTACTTTCCCATATCGTACAGTAGACGTTGTTTTGCTATAAACTTTGCATTTGGTATAAAATTGAGTCATTTCTGGCTGTGTGGGCGGACCTTTCTACCTCAGCTCTCTGTAACTTGTTCCCCAGCCTCTCTCCCTCCTCACATCAGTGACAGACACACAACGGAGGCTGCAGACGGCCTCTCGTTGTTGTTGTTGTTGTTATAAAATGCATAGTTTAAGAAAACTCCAGATTATGCAACATTCTGCATTTTACAATAAACTTCACTTTCAGCGTCCAGTTCCGCAATCTTGCTTCATTTTCGTCATTTTAGAAATCACAGGGCCATAATTACTGGCACAAAGCATGTGCTGAACGATTCAGATTTTTTTTCCTCATAAATCAATACATTCTGTATTTTTAAAGGATTTAAAGCGTGTTTAGACCCGTTTTAACTTTGTCATTAATTATGAAGAATCAGTAACTTTTCTTGTTTTTTCATTACCAGAAGATTCAGACTAATTTTGTTTAAAACATTAAGGATTTTTCTTTTCTACGATGTTTATTTGACTGTCGGCTCATAGCAGAGACCTGTCTCTCTACTCAGACTGTATCTTGGCCAATAAGCAGCATCTTTAACCATCCCAGTAATCAAACTGTGTCCAATCGTGGAGCGGATTCAGGTACATGTAACTGAACCTGAATGAATCCCAGAAGCGAGAGAACCAAGATTCTCATGTTCAAACAGCTGGTGGACTCATTTATAATCTATAAGTGGATCATACTGTATCTGCTTTTTTTTTTTCTTTGTCCATTGAAGTGAGTCCGTCAGATTGACCAACTGTCCGTCTCGTTGAAGCTGCTTCTCTCTGTGTTCGAGGTGCTGTATAGGGAAGACGGGCTCACGTCATGAATTGCAAGCTGATCTGGCCTCTCAGTAATAATTAAGAGAATTTCCATTTAGCCTTTCTTTACTGTTCAGTCACACAAAGGCTTTAAAAATAGAAGCAAAGTTGCTCCTGCCTTCATTTGACACTGATCCCGTGGTCTTCGTTTACACCGGTGTGTGAAATGTTTGAGTCAGCGGGAACTTACTTGGTTGCTCTCAAGATGGTGACTCAACTGCTTCTTGTTGACTTTGTGCAGCAACAACACAAATGGCACAAGACTAAACCAGCAAGTGAGAAATCCTAATCATTTTTGTTCTTGAGATGCCTGCTCTTTGTTGTTGCCTGGGGTTTCTCGGGATCAGGGATTTCAGTGCATTCTCTCTTTAAATTTCTTCAATTTCACTCCCACTGGAAAATCAGTAATAACTTGAGATCTACAACTCTGCAATTTATCATAGCCTCCCTCAATTTCCTGTAAAAATGCTTCCAGTTGCTCTGAGTATGAAGTCACAATGCTAGCAGTCTGCAACATGTGAGACATTTGTTTCTTAGATTTGACAGTAAAAACATGTCAACATGTGACTGTAGCTGTTATCTTGTGAATCTGAGTCATTTACTGTTTTTTATAGCAGACTATTTATTTTGTATAATCACAAGGATCTATTTAAAGTTGTTGCTAATAAAACACACTTGTATCCAAACATCTAAGTGCTTATAGGTATTAATGTGATCTGTTTTTAATGGTGGTTTAATGACAAGAAGTTTGTGCACCTTCTGACCGACTGGAACATCCTGCGATTGCTGGAGTCACACCTTTAATCAGTTTAGGAGTCATGCTGTTGATCTGTAAGAGTGAAAAGCAGACATTTGTTCTTTTAGGTCATTTTAGCAGAGTGAAGATCAGATTTAATGATGTTAATAAAAGTCAGAGCCAGTGTGAGATGAGCCAGCAGTCTTGGCTGCTGACTTGTATCTCTTGACAGCCTGAATAAACTCTGATTTACTGCCAAAACATGTAACACCAGTTTATAAGAAAATGAACTTTGACAAAAGAAGTTAGCAGAAATACACCTGAATTGACTTATTCTTTAGAGGGTATGCTTAAACCCTTTAAAAAAATGTTGTGACGTTTAGTATTAGTGGTTTTGTCTTAATTTACTAATTTGCAGGATGACAATTTCTGTTTGCAACCTGTTCCATTGCGTTCGTAGCTCTGGTTGACTTTTAAAGCAGTGCAACGCAGCTTGTGTGCCCGGGATTTATCTGGATATGCTCAGGAATGTGACAAATGACCGAGGGGGTGAGTCCAATAAGGATGGAGACAGAGAGGCAATGAGGTTGTGGTTTACATGAAGTATCCCTGGCAGCTTCATAAAATTCAAGGACATCCCACAGCGCTGGCATGTTATGTAGTCAGCTCACTGCTTCACCTAATTAACTCCAGCCCTTAATTGCTTTTTGTTTTAAAGTCTACTCTGTAATGAACCACGGAGAATATCTACAATTAACAACAATAATTTGGCTTTTAAAATGGATTCTCTCTCTGTTACTATTAGACATCATAATTCTTGCCATCAGAGACTGAAACAATACACAGTATAATAAAATGTACTCTACATGAGTGGTTAATTAATAAGAAAACAAAGCTAAACAGAAAATTGTTTGTAGTTTCCAGAGTTACTGTATTAAACAGGTTAATCATACAACCATCAGAAACACTAAGAGTTGTTTTACTGGTGAGACATTTAAACTACAGTATTATAGTACAATAGTAGTAGTTCCTTTGTGTGCTGCTTTCAAAGAGAGGCAGAAATAAGTGCATATTGGAAGTGATTTCCCAGAACCTATGAGGAAGTATTGGTATCACTTGGAGTAAAGAAAAAGAGGAAAATAATGTTTCTCCCCAGTTTTAAGATGAAGATGGAATGTCCAGATTTACATCTATGTTGGGACTCAAGTCAGAATACAATTTAATGAAAAAAGTCAAAACGTTGGGGGGTAAATCAAGGCGAAAATAGGATTATTTTGAGGTTGAGATCTAAAACCAAACAAGCATTGATACAAAGACTTATAATAGAGATGCCTTTTTAAGATGAACGAGTCCCTTTTTTTTTAAAACCCATTCAAAAGTACAAATAGAAATCATTTATCTTTGAGCTGATAACCACAATAAGTATTAGTGCTTCAGAGAGATTGATCCATAATCCTCATCCAGAGCTGCACATAACCTGCAAATAACTTTTCAATATTACTTCTGGTTTAAGCTGCAATATTAGTTTCACTGGAGAATAATAACAATAATGTAAGTGTTTTTAATAAAGCTTCGGTTTGAGAGTAAATTGAGGTCACTGGTTACGTTTGAGACTCTTATTGTGAAGAACTGAAGGAAGTTTTGTGATGTAATTGATATTGCAGGGGGAGTGATTAAAGGGCTGGTTCAAGAAAATGTTATCCTTCACTGACATGTTTACTAAAACAAATGAACTCGTGTGAGTGCTTCATCACGGAGCTTAATCTTGCTCAAAAAAGTAATAAAGGTCAAATGTTTAATGCTGGCAGATTTTTCTTAAAATGGAGCGAAATGGTGATCTTGGAGCTGACATTTAAGTGATTCCTAAACTCCCAACTTCATAAGAGTATCGCTGCAGATGCATGGGAACAATTCAATAAGCATCTTTAATAAATGCATTATTGCTTGCTTCAGATGTAATGCACTGTGTTGGACCGAGCCACTAAAGACAAATGGAAAAGTTCTGGATAAAATCACAGAGGGAAGGCAAACTCATATAGGGGTTTATTAAAATCCTCCTCCTTTTGTCCTGCTGCTGTGGTTCACAGGTTCACAACAGCCTCACTTAATTTACTGTTTTCATTGTCATACGCTGCCTCTGAAACAAAAAACAAAGCTAGTCAGGCACTCCCCAGGAGACATTCCTGATTCCAAATCTGGTGAACTTAATATTGCTCTTATCATTTGTTCATTTTTGTGAAGTTACGCATCATTTGGCAGGGCGAATCGCTGGTGATCCCCATCCCTCTAGAACGGTATCTCGCTATTTATCTGTAGGTTTTTCTCAAACTTTCACAATTAATCCTAAAACTCACCCTTCAGATGTGCCCGTCCCCTGTAACTTCACATTTTTTTACAATTTCATGAACATTTTTGTTGTTGTTGTTGTTTGTAAATTGCTCTGCGTAAAATTTAACAATGTAACATTTTCTGTGAGTTTTAACAGACATGCGAAATAGCTACCAACTTTGTCCAGTTTTTTATATATTGATGATTTTATTTTTCCCCTACCTAAAGATAAAAACTCCAGCGATTTGTGTTTACTATCAGACAGAGCAGATAGTAAAGTTAGTCATTACGACTGTAACAAAGATAAATAAGCTGACAATGAAAACCAGGGTGCATGAAAGTCATATGAAAAGAAGGAATTATTATGAGTGCAACAGCGCGTTACATTCCTGGCTGGTCATTTGTAAAGTGTTGTTCTAATAACCTCAGCCAATTCAACTTTTAGTTTTATGATGATTTCTCTCCAAGGTGGAGCACTAACAGCGATAATGGCTGACAAAGAAAGTGAGTACATATCCAATGAAAACTGAGCTCTGTTTGCTTTGTGTGCTGTTGTCAGAATGGAGACTGTTGGCTTCATTTAGAGTTAAGAATATCTTTATATTTGCACGTTTTGTTGCGGTGGCAGCGTGTTTGGGTCCTGGGCGGAGCATGGGGGAAAGTGGTGGGAGTGTATCCGTGACGAGGGCCTGAGCGCTCCAGCATGGCTTGACTGTCAAGACTTTAAAGCAGTTCTTGCCTCAAGCCTCAGCTTTGACCCCTGTCTGATTGGGCCGTGCCAGCGCGGGCCCTGGAGCGTGGCGCAATTGTGGGCGTATGTTGTAGATCACTGTTGGAACATGCTTGTCATGTATAAGCATGGTGAGGGCGAGGTCTCTGGGAAGTTAGAAAAAGCATGGACAATCCTATTTGGGTATACTAAGAGCATATCTGCGTCAGGATGGCCTACATACTGAAAGAGGTTTTCCAATCCAGCCACGTTCCAGCAGGTCGTGGCGAGAATAGTCGCGTAGACATCCAATGAAGGACTCCAAAGAGACTTTATCGCAATAATCTTGTATTTAAGAAATGTTAGCGTTTTATTAACGTCCCTCCAAAATTTTATCAAGAAGTAAAAAAACTGTGTAAAACATCTCTTCCTACTCTCTGTGCCCACTTGTATTTGCTTACCATTAAAAAGAGAGCTACAATTAAATATCTTAGGCTAATATTATCAGTCGATGGCATTCATGACTGCTGTTTGCAGAGTTTAGTGAGAAAATGAATGAAAGATCTCTGAATGTATCAGGTTTAATAGAGGTTGCATTGATATTTGCTGTGACCTGTTTGATTGTCCCATTTATTGATTGTGAAGTTTGCTTCATTCAAATTTAGTTTAAGTGAATTTGTTTAGTAAATTTTAAATTAAAGCAGTTTTGCAGCTGTTTAGGCTACGCAGTTCATAGTGCTTGTTGTGAAAAATGTCATTAGGAAAACTAACATAATTTAAATCAGTTGCTGGTTGTCTTCTGCTGGTTTTGTTCTAGTATGTTTTTGTGCCTGAAATATTTTGTCCAGTCATGCAGAACATTAATGTAATGTCATCAGGACGGGACAAGTTATGTTTTAGTGCTGAGCGAGAAAAGAGGTTAAACATTTAACGAAGCATTTTGTTTGATCTAATATAGAGATTGACTGAAATTCTGCCAGCGATGATCTAAAGATCACATCCAAATAAATAAATCTTCAAGACCAAAGAGATAAAGCAAGGATGGTGTGTTGAATTGATAAGATTAGATTTTCTCTAAGATGTTGATTCAACCTGGCCAAATAGATGATATTAAAAAAGCAGCAATTTCTTTATCCAGAGTTGATATTACAGTCAGTATTATAGTGGTGTAACTGTAAAGGCCGTGTTAATGAGTCACATTACTGACTGAATTTTCACAGCCAGGTATCTTCTGTTGTTATCAAGAGGGAAAGAGAGGAGGGGATTTGGAGAGACTGGGACAGAACAATGTCCTCCTTTAGAAACAAGGTCGGCTCAGCCAGGTGTTTTCAGGTGGTCATTAAAGACCATGGGAACTGCTGTTGGTGCTTTCTCATCGGCGGTCGTGTCACACACACACACACACAGTTCTGCCTCCACAGGGACCTTGGCAACCCGTTTGTAACACAAATTGATCTCCTCTGCTTTTTGTCTCAGAGAAACCTTTTTACTGTTAATAAATTGGTGTGCAATTACATTTTTTTTTTTTTTTTTTAACTGTGCCTTTCTAGTGTTTTTATTATTTTTATAAAAACAGGCATGTGCGGCCAAAGATATGTGGAAAGTCTCCAGAACTGTAGTACCATCTTTAATCAAGAGCATAGACCGAATAGTGGAATTTCTTGTTTTCATCCTCAGATATTGTACAGTACACCTTTTTTAAAAGCTTACTTTCAAGCCTATAAAACATTGTGTGCAGGTTCACAGCAGCTTGAATGTACAGAACATTTCTACATTTACCCATCTGAGTGGAAATGTAAATTTCTAACAGCAGACTGAGCATATTTGCATGCAAGCAGGGACTTTTAAATGTGAGGCTAGCGTTTGACAGAGAGAAGAGCAGCACGGTATCTTAGAATGGAGAAAGTAGTATTCCTGTTTTTAATTTCATTTTAATTCTTACTCGATTAAAAATTTTCATGTTCTCCCAAAATGCTGTAAGACCTTCCTACATTTTAGTATTGTTTGACCAAAAAAAAGAAAATTAATCAAATACTAATTTAACTTTTTACTTAATTGCATTATTTGTACGATTATTGTTATTTTTGATGCATTGTGTCCTGGTTATGGGGGATTCTGAATTGTTTTGAAATGTCTAAAATTAGTTTTGTTAATGTTTTATCATAATGTAAGATTGAGGAACAAAAAGGGGAAACGCGGATATGTTGAAGTGTCAAGCCCGGATAATTTGTTTGGCACACAACAATCACATACGCAAGAGAGCTGAGCGAAATACACGACTGGAAGTAAATAAATTGGAAGCATACGAATACTTTGCTTTTAATTTACCAAGAAGGATATGGGGAGGAAGTGAAGGGGATGTGTCATAATAATCGAAATGCATCTATAATCATTTTATCATCGCATCACAGCCCTCTGTAGCCTAGCTGTGAGGTCCCTAAAGATCCCTACCCCTACTATAAAAGAACAATTTAGGTTATGTAATATTCCACCATGACTTGGTGAAACTCAGGAAAGTCTTTTTTTTTTTTTTTTTTTTTTTTCAAATGAGCTACAGATCCAAACACAACCTCTAAAAACTGTTCTGATCTAAATAAAAGCAAGGCAAGGTTTTGAGTCAGCATTTAGAATTTTCACATCCAATATTTAAAACACACAGAGACTTCAGAACGACAAGGCGGTCTGGATTATGTGGGTGTTACTTCAGCTGTTTGAGGTAACAAAGATCTGATCCTTGGCACTCAGCTGCGGTGTATTCAACCTCATATGCTTAGTTTGCTTAACCAAGTGACCTTATCTCGACACTGCAGTCCACATTGTGCTCATAAACATGTGATTCGATACTTGCATAATAAAATAGTTTGGCTGATTTCCCAGTACGTTGAATGACAGGCCTTTTTTTTTTTTTTTTTTCCAGAATTCATAAAAGATTCCAGTATGATTCACGTAACATGCTTTTTAAAATGCACTGAGAAAGATGGAAATGGGCTTGCCTGCATGAACGTATCCTCCCTCGTCTGGCCTCGGGGTGGATCTCTGTCTGTACATGTCTGTGGTCCGTTAAGTATTTGCTTTGGTACAAGGTATATGAGAGATGAGGACAGCAATTAGTCCGTTTGCACGTGAAGTTATGAAGTCATTCGTCGATAATGAGCAGAGCGTATAAGGGAATACTTCGGTTATCAGGCTGGCTGCATTTTCTCAATATAAGAAAGTTTTTGAAAAGTGAACTGAAAACTCAGTCTTTGGATAAACTTTGTAAAGAGGAAGTCGCACAGTTCATGAACTTAAACTCTGTTAGTCATTAGCAGTGAGTAATTCAAATGGTTTCAGTATCATTCAGTGAACTTAAGCTATGATATTTTGTTTTAATCCAGTTAAAGCAATAATTTCTTTTCTTTTTGTGTTTTATGTGTGCGATCGAAGTGGGAGCTGCTGTGGTCCCTCATCCTCCTCTTCACCTTCTGTCTCCTGCTCGTGTGGTTCTACTTCTGGTGGGAGGCACATAACGACTACAACGAGTTCAACTGGTGAGTGCACGATCAATCTGCCTGCTCCTGTGTGTTTGTCAGGTCAAATTAAGGCCACTGCCCCGCCAGGCATATTGTTTTGACTGTGGCCATACACGTTGTCTTGTCGACTCCCTAATTCGTGAGTTTAATCTGACCTCAACCTTAATCTGAGCAGAGACCACTCGGCCCTCCATAGATTATAACGTTGCATAATAGAGATGGCTCATCCAATGTTTCCTACTGTACGTAAACTTCCCCATACAGGAGTTTAAATGAAAATATTCCAACAGGCTCGAACTACAGCCACACCATAAGCTTAATAAATGCCTGATCCCAATTTAAAATTACCATCAGCTGAATTTTGAGACAAAATTTCATAGTTTTCCTCAGTTTAGTGTGTCGGTACCGCCTTTATTAGAAAAGGCGGAACAAATTTATCAAACTCATTTCAGAGCTGGCGCTGAAAAGATTCTCTGTTTCTCGCTCTTTTCCTTTGTATAAACTGTGCGTTTCTATTCTGAAATAAGCAAGTTAAATAGGTTGAAATTGTGTGATATTTGAAATCTAATCTATTTTGTGTTAGAGCTGCATGGTGGTACAGTGATCCCTGTTGCCTCACAGTTAGAGAGTCCTGGTTTGCCCACCAGCTGGATCCTTTCTGGGTGGAGTTGGAGTTGCATGTGTGGGTTTCCTCCTCTTTTAAAAAACAACGTATGGATGTAGATACGTTCTCAGGCAAATTTAATGGAAACATTTCATAGGGTGAGAGTATTTATTTAGTCTTTTTTTTTTTTTTTTTGGGTGAGAGAAAGAATAGGGTAAAACATGTGACTTTCTTACAAGCTTTATCAGGCACTACCACAGCTGTTACCTTCTCTGTAACCATTTCACATTATGACTCTGCAGCGTTGTTTAAAGCCACAGCTCCTCCCACTAGCTGTAAGATTTCTTTATTCCTACAAAAGCGACAAAATCTACATATCCAAAATAATAATTATAAAACACAATCACTTAAGACAAAGTCACATGACCATAAAACATTTTAGTTATAAAAAAGGAAAACGTTCCACTGACCTCTGCTCTACGGCCGTCATACCAGTGGTGAGTGCTAGGTGCAGAACCCCAAGTGTGCATCTTTGGTTGTTCTGCTAAGATAATGAAGGGAAAAAGAAACTGTAGCAAATGTGTGTGTGTGTGTGTGTTTCAAACATGGAGCGCTTTCTGTGTGTGTCTGAGGCAGGAACTGCAGTGTGACAGAGTCGCGCTGATTAACGTTTGACGGAGTGACAGGGCTCCTCCGTCACACTCTGGTTTCCTCCCACAGCCCAGAAAGATGCAGGGTCAGTTAACTGACTGCTCTAAATCGTCCCCAGATGTGAGTGTGAGCGTGAAAGGTTATTAGTAGTTGTGTGGCGCTGTGACGAGCTGCCGACCTGTCTGGGGTGTACCCCTCCTTTTGCCCAGTGACCACAGGAGCTGGACTCCAGCTCCGTGTGACCCTGAACAGGAACAAGCAGGTGGAGAAAATGGATGGAAGTATATTTTGTATATTTTTAAACATGCTGCAGTGCACAGCTGCTGCCGCTGCATCTTACTTTATTTTAAACTTGAGCTTTCTCTCCGACACCCCTCCTCCCCCTTCTTGCTCTCAGGGAATGTCACCTTCTCCTCATAATACTGTCCTTTGTTACATTCACTTGTATTCCCCTCCCACTGTAGTGTCAGTGATTTATAGTTGTTTTTTTTTCCCCTGCTTCAAATTATTTTATTTTGAAAGGCCTTTTTTAACCGTTTACATTTTAAATTCCCCAAGCAGTTTGCAAGTCCACTTTTTCAGCTCTAACTACTGTGTTATCGTGTTTTGATTGACAGATGTTTATTTCTTTTTATTAGCAAATTTCTTTCTTCATGCATCTTGCAGGGATCTCATGCCTTTATATTTTAAGTTGTGGTGTAGGAGCTAAAAGAGCGTAGGAGTGTGTCCCAGCCTATCCACAGTATAAATTCCCAAGAGGTCCTCTGCTGCTTGAATCACAGTTAAGGCTTTACATGTGATTAATACTTTGGGCTTTGGCTGAAATGGCAAAACACACCCCCGTACGCTGTTTTCTGCAGCTGTGCTCCTATTTATACACACAACATTGCCCTTTGAGCATTACAGCTGAGAGCAAAATATATATATTTTGTTGTAGAGGGGTGTGGATATGACATAACCCAGAAATCCACTTTCTTCTTTGTTCCCATTCTGAAACCTTTAGCTCATATTAAGTATTTACTTATAAGATAAACCCTCACAGGATGTCCTTTTCAAGATCTCTTTTCTGTTAAAACTGTTTAATTTTTTGCTGTTTTACAGACTGAAAAACTAAATTTCAAGACTATCGGTCACTTCGCACAGCTTTTACAAACTGTCACTCCTGGTAGATTGTTATTGACACATTGGTGGTTTTTTTCCCCAAATAACCTTATTTCAATAACACTATCAGTCAAATACATATATCTCAATAAAAATGGCACAAACACTGCACTTGATAGAAATTTACCAAGAATAGAATTAACAGAATACAAGAAAAGTCATGATCTACGTCTCAGTGAGGCTGAGTCTTTCAGGAGTAAAGATGAGCAGAGGTTCATGACTTGAAAACAAAAACCGCACTGTAAATAAAATAGCAGAGTACTGCATGGTATCAGTAATGGATTCATATAATCTGTAGAAACAGAAGGCTGAAAAACAAGACTGACTGAGCGTGATCTTTGAGCTCTTTTTCAGCGCTACATTAAAAACAGGAGCAGTTTTATTGTGGAAATGACCCCATGAGCACAGAAACATTTGTAATATATATATATAAAAAAGAGATTTGCAGCACTCTCTCAGGACGTGGGCTCATTTAAGATGTACTAAGAGGCAGTTATTAAACACCAGCCACCACCCTGTTTATATAATTTAGTACATTTTAAAAGAAGGACCATCGTGCTGTTATCAATTAATTCATTAAATACCAATATTTGTGATTATGTTGTGGTTTTAAAGTTAACTTTTATGCCACCGCAGGCATCATAAATACTGAAAAGCATACAAGCAAGATCTGCACAAACCCATCAAATTTATAGCATTCATTTTATTTAGGAAATATCATATTTCTTATTTCCAGCATGCACTAGCCTTTTGGATTCAAACAGAGCTTAAATGATTGGGTTTTTTTTTTCCCCACATTTTCCACAGTATATTCCACAGATGTATTAGAAACCAGTCCATAACTTGACCCAGATGACTTTGTTTGTCCTGAAACCGGAAAAAAATTGATACTTCAAACGGTGTAGAGGCTGCATGAATATAGACAGACCTTGTATTCTCCAATGCTTTCACACAGTTTGGAAATGATGGAATGTGGGTTAGTGTTCCTGACAAGAAGCATTAAATCTTTGTTTCTGCAGGTTTCTGTACGAGCGCTCTGGGAAATGGAGCGACGGCACCGTTCCCATCTTGGCAACAACCGCTGCTGGTTTCACCTACATCACATTTTTAATGGTGAGCTCCTCTGAACTCGCCGAGGACACGTTTAACTCGTTGTTCTCATCGTAAAGTCTTGTTTAAGCGAGGGAAGTTATGAGCGGCACAACATGTTTAAAATTATACTCTGTGTGGGTGTGTGTCTTGTTTTTTGTTGTTTTTGCACTTTTCAGGTTTTAGCACTTTGCCATGTTGCACTTGGACAACAGCTGAATTTGCACTGGCTCCATAAGGTAATGTGACAAATGTGAGGCTCGCTAAAAGTGTGTGTGTGCGTGTGTGGTGGAAAGGGCGTTATAAGGGAGTGGGTGTTTTTTAAATGCATAAGTTGTTGAGAGGGGTTTCTGTGTTGTAATGTGTGTATGTGTGTTTTTAATGGGTTTTTTGTGAATGCTCTGATTCAAATGCTGGTCAGCTGAACTTGTCCTGAACTTAAGTTTGGACTGAGTTGTCCCAGAAGAGATCAGTTAATCACCGCCTCTAATCTGCTTAACACCAAGTGAAATGCTTACAAAACACTGTGTGGGACGTGAAGGGTCTGCAAGCTACTTGAAATTGTTTGTTTTTGCATTTTATCTGTGTGTGTGTGTGTACATTTCCAAAGTATTATGATTTTTGGGTTTTTTACAGTCTCCTTCCCTCCTCCCTGTTCACACAGATAGGAGTGACGGCTGCTTTGCTCACCACCATCGTCGGGGTCATATCTGTCAATCAGACATGGAGTCAGGAGTGGGATGTCATTCCCATCTCCTTTCAGGTCAGAGGCATTTTGACACAAGTGCTGATGGTGAAGTTTGATGGCTAAATCAGTTTTGTGATGATTTTTCCTTATTCAGGGTTGCAAAATGGACAAAAATGTGATATATATCTGTGGTGACATGACACTCGGCCCACATTGATCTTATCTCCTAATATTCAACAACCTAATCGATATCCAAGGGCTTATGATTAGTACATCCATGTGAGATTGTTGCAGTGCCAGGAAAGTCAGAGGAGGCACAGTTTAACTTTCAGATCACACACATTATCTCTAAATAGTGTTGTAACTGCCTTAGCACCAGATAACGATAGTATTTCCATTCCTTTCTGCCATCTTTGTTTTTTTTTCTTTTTGTTTTACTGTTGTCTCCACATTTCTATAACCCCATTTCTGTTCAGGCAACAGGTCCGTTCCTGCACATAGGGGCCCTCGCTGCCATCACCGCACTGTCCTGGATTGTGGCAGGACAAGTCGCCAGAGCAGAAAAAACAAGTATGTTTTTTTTGTTTGTTGTTGTTTTTTAATGTGGCACAAATGAGTTATTTTTACACAATTTGATAAAGGTACTGTCTGCCAGACAGCACACACACAGCGGAAGAGCAATAAATTATTAATTTTATGTAGACAGAAGCCAAGACATCCACCCAGGGTGTGCAAACTAACAAATCTTTTAGTCCTGTGGTGTTTTCAAGCCACAGCAGCATGGATTGTTTTATTCTTTAATCCAGGACTTGTTTCTTGTAAAGAGAAGCAGTTCTGAGAGTACTTTTTGCTTAGATGTTCATACTGCAACAGAGAACTTTAATAAAACAAAAGAATGTTGTTTTATGCACCAGCTTCTGTTGCTTTAGCCATTTAGCAGGATATTTATGTTTAATACTGTCTAATTTCAGACAAATTTGTCTAAAATACCTAAACATTATGAATCCAAACTAGGTGTCATAGAAAAGGAAAGGATGGTAGCTTTTTTGTAATTTCTTAATTTTTTTTTTTTTTTTGCAAATCAGACTTATAAGAGCAATTGCATAAAATGTGAAGCTTGACTGCCAGCTTCATGATGATAGAGCACCAATCTGTTGGAAAATTATGAAAACACAATTTTTGTGGCCAGAAGTTTAACTTAACTAGGTTTTCGCAAACTTTTGTCAATCAAAAAATGTTTTTGTTTAGAAAACGGCCAACTGTCCACCCCTGACTGATTGAAATAAGAGGTGAACTCAGTCAGTTCTGTAAATCAAATATATTCATCAAACTGTCTTCAGAAGTACCACTTAGAAAAAGTAGCGGGCTGACCATCCACTGGGTGAAGCTCAGTGGATCGACCAAGGGGGATCCTACCTCTGCCACAGAAAAATTTCAAATTTAGAACATCAGAAATGCATTTTCCTGGCATTTGGGACAAAGCAGGAACGGTGTTTTTTGAAGAGTCCAAAATCAGCTGTTAGGTCAACTTGTGAGAATTTTTGGCTTTTTAGGACTGGAAGAGTTTTCAGAAAATCAGATGGAGAATTCATTTAACCAAGACAAAGAACTATCTCCCAAGGCAGTAAACCTGAAGTAAGTAAACTTGTAAAATAGATATGAATAAAAACATATCGACTGGAGATTTGAAATGGATTGTCTTGGTATCCTGTTGGTTGGTAGAATCCACTCAGCTGAGAGTAGAGGTATATCAGGTGTACAAAGAGCTACGAAACAAAAGAACACGTTACTACCTCAGAACAGAACATTAAGAAAATGAGTCTTTGTTTAACACATAATGTAACAACACCAAGGGGGCCAGCTTTCCTCTTTTTATCCGTTCTTTTCTCATACATTCCGGCATCTGTCATCCACTGCCTGGAAAACGATGCAGTGTCACACCCCCAACATCGACCAATCAGAAGCCTCGGCAGATAAATGAGAACTCTTGTCCAGCTAGTGGTGGCGTTGCATCAACTATGCTTGCTTGCTCAAAGATGGCTGCGGCCATTTCTACACCTAATCATTCAGTTTCAACCTTCATTCTTTATCCGGGCTTTGGATCAGCAAAAGTGACCTAAAAGAGAAACTCTGTTATTTCAGTGTGGAAGGACTGAGCTGCCTGTGAGCGCTGTGGGACAGAGGACGGGTCCACTGCAGCACCCGCTGCTCGTTGGAAAGAACCATACTTGCTTTCACGTTAGTGTTGAAAAACCTCCAAAAACACCAGATAAAGTCGCTAGTTGCTTTTTTTGGAAAAATGGTCTTTTTGAGGGGTCTGAAAACTCGCTAAAAATAGCAGCAAAGTCTGTAAGATGGCCACACTGCTTGCACCCAGGTCTGCCGCGCTCTGCTCTGACAGAAGACAACTTTGGCTCCGGTTCGCTTTATTTGTTGAAAGCAGTGTCGGTTTGATCCCTGTATTAAAATTAGATCAGATGCCTTTAACAGGACTTCAACAAAAAAAGTCCTTTTTTCCCCTTCTTATTTTTACAGATGATAGAAATCCATCGTGGCTATGGAGAACTTTAATCCCTGCAAACGTTTACAAAATATTTTTGGTCAATCAACAAAAAGTAGCTTGTGAAAATGCGGCTGAATAAAGGTTTTTATACTGCCAGCTGCTTTTGAAGCCCCTGCATGTGAAAATATATTTTAATATTTACAGCAGCAGCTTCTTTCTGACGGTCTTCATGCCGGACAGACAGCTGGTACACGACTCTGTGGGAGAAATTTAAAACCAGTGAAAGCAAGGCTCTGCCATTATTTACTGTTCAGGGTCTGATTTTTGAAGAGATTCAATGACGTAGAAAGGTCTTTGTCATAATACGCCTCTTTTAACGTCACTGTCATGCAGAGCAGCATTTAAAAATCAAAGAGGAGAAGGATTCTGTGTGTGTGGGCGGGCGGGCGGGCGGATGAAGGCTGAGAGTCTCCTGTGTGTAATAGGAGTTGGCTACTCGACCTCACCCTGGAGCTGACCTTGAAACGAATACATTCTTGTGTGTGTTGGTGTGTGGATGGCCACACTCGCAGCCATCACCGCTCACACACACAGAGGTGGATTCAGAGTTCTCTGTGCAGATTTAATAAATGAGATGGATGAGTTTGAATGCTCTGAAATCAGTTTATCTTCAGATGTTTGAAAGCCGTTTCACATCAGGCTAACAAGCTGTCTACTGTAGCTTCATGTTTTTTTGTAAAGATGAAACTGGGTTCCCTTAACTAGGTTAGGGATGCCACGATCGATTTTATTTATTTTCTTTTTTTTTTTACACAGACACTGATTTGAGTCATTTAAAATTAAGGATCGACCGATGGCGAGTCTCAGGCAGACACTTGCGTTATTTTGCTCTTTTTTGTTTTGTTTACAGCACAGGCCTGCAGATTACAGACAGTTTGTACAATAAATGTATTAAAATCAGTGCTATCATCTGCTTGACATCTCAGCAAGTCAACATTGTGGTAAAGAAAGTTCATGCAGTTTTTCCAGTTTTCTTTATTGTTCTTTAAATTCCCAACTTCTGTTGTGACTTGATGCTGTATAAATAAACTGAACTGAACTGATGGTGAACTTTTTTTAATGTAGCTCTGAGTCAGGTATGTAGGGTCAGGAGGGTGTGGCGTAATGTGGCTCCAACAGCTCCAAAAGGCATAAAGAAAGTCGTACTTTCTCCACCCCACAGGTGGTTCGGTTCTGTAAGCCTTTGTGCCTTTTAGCTGTCCTGTGGACATCTAAGTTTGTCATGTAGCCATGTTAGTTTCAAGAGTTAGTTAAGTGAACTCTGTGTACTCAGCCGAGCTTTTGGATTTTAAACGTCTAATTAAATTGGTGGCGTTGAATGTACAGTAGCTTCTATCACTACTACCGTGAGAAATAACTAAATTGCAAATGTTGTATGTAGCCGCTGAACTGTTCGCTACTCCTATAAAATATTTCTGTACCGCAGGCATGTTGGCATGTTACATCATGTTTTGTGGCAGCTGTATTACATTGCCGCTGACATAAAACGAAAGACGGAAAGTCAACAACAGATCAGGAGTGAAGTCAGCTACTCTAATACCGTTAAGTAAAAAAAAAAATAGAATAAGGCCTTGATTCGGACCCCCTTCCAATAATTGAGCTTGGCTCAGGAGATCCCTAATTAAGGCACATAACCGTAACTCAAGTGTCCTCTCTGTGACAGTAATATAAGCACCATCTGTAACTATTCGAGATGAACAATGAAGTTTGAATAGTTAATGACTCTCTTTTTTCCCCACCTTCTTAGTATTCCACTGCTAACACTTTCACCTTTCTCATCCAGGCAGGAGGACGTTTATCAGCGCAACACCTGCTAAAAATACTTGAAGTGACTTAGTGTCTTTTTTTTTCGACATTGTAGTTTTATTTCTTACAAAGTGACAATTATGCTCACAGATGAGCCTCACCTCTCACTCCTTTAGACAGATTAAATAAAATACTTACAGGAGGAACACAAATATTTCTGAGTAGCAGATATAGCAAAGACATTGTTGCGTCCTGACAACCGCTTTTCCTCTGGTCAGATAATTACCAGCAGATCTGAATAGTGTTTTCGTTTGAAATTCCCATTCTTTGTAATTGTTGTTTTGTTGTTTTCTGCCAGTGTTCCAGGTGGTGGTTGTGCTGCTGTATCTGAGTGTGTTACTGGGCCTCTACTTGGTGCCACTTTATCTCACCTCCCCCTGCATTATGGACCCCAGCACCCTTAAACCACGACCAAAGGTTTTCGGCCACCAGGGTGCCCCCATGGTGAGGCAACACTCATACCCACAAGCAAGTCAAACCAACTACAATAGTCTTTCTTTTTACACCATTACACCGTTACACTTTAGGTTACCTGATTTAGGCTTCCCAGTGACTCATCCAGAGCTGGGGATCGCTGACATTTAGAGAGGAAAAAGGTTAAAACAGTCGACACATGAATCCCAAAGAGCTCCTGCTGCCTGAGGAGTGGGAGGAACTCTGTAAAACCTGCTCAGCCAAAAAAATCTACTTTTATTTTTCTGATTGGGCTTTTAAACTCAGTTTAGTGTCTTAAGAGGCAGTTGAAGCATCACTGATGTAGATGTAGATCATGGGTCACGCTCCTCTTAACCTCTAGGAACCTTTTGACCAGGCAGTCATTTCACAGGCAGATAAGCTGCTAACTGAGAGCTCTCATGTTTTACATGCAGAATCCACACCGCTGAACTCAGGGAGGAGGTATAAGGTTCACCTGTGTACATATAATGGGTACAAACATTCATTTGTCCCTCTATGTATCAAAGTTATCAATAAACAAACCAAATCTTAAAATTCAGTAAATCATGTATGGTTATTTCTGCAACCTTTTTTAAAGCGAGCATATTTTCTCATTAACTTTTTGTTATTATTGCTCTCATATTTTTATTGTTATAACTTTGTCTTATTGTTCTGTGGTTGTTTTGTTGTCTTAAATGTTTTTATTGTTGTGCAGCAGTGCCCTCTTTATGCCAAGCAAAATTTCTCCCATGGGAAACAAAGAACTTTGAATGTATTCTAATTGTTTCTTTAAAAATGGGATTTTATCTATATCAAAACACTTTTTTTAAAAAACTTTCGTATGTGATATATCATGGATTAATGTGATTGCTAAAGAATGATTTATGTTCTTTCCACACGTCCTGATGAGTTATGCAACCTTTTGGAAGGAAAACGAAGGCAGTTCCTCAAAACTCAATTAGGAACACACCCAGCCTTCTGTGGGATTTCTGCAGAGAGATCGATCCTTTCAGTGGAATCTAAAATTAGGAGTCTCTGAACGGATGGGAGGGGAATAAAAACCCCTCACAGTACTCAGTTTCCCAGAATCACTCTTTATTGATTATTGCAGCATTCCTTTCCCATGTTTCCTCATCAGTAGCTTTACTCTCAGGGTCTCAAAGGAAGATGTTATTCTAGTAAGTGATGCTTTAGTATTGATCGTAGCATTGAACTAAGTTAAAGAGCAATCCGCAGCGCTGGCCTTTCCCATCCACAAATTCCTTTGTGTTCACGCAAAGTAATCCTTTTTCACGTAGTTGATAAAATATTAACACGTTCCGACTTTGTGAAACAAGCCACACTTGTTTTCGTTTTTTTTTTTTACCAAGTCATTGTTTAACTTTAAGTCTCCACTAAACGTCTTGTATCCACCGTGTGTTTGTCTTCTCACCGTGTCTGTGCATGCCCAGCTCGCTCCGGAGAACACACTGTGGTCCTTCCAGCGAGCTTTGCAGTTGAACGTCACCGGACTGGAGGCTGACGTAGCCATCAGGTACACACACGACCGATCAATACAGCCATGCATTAAAGCCAAACCCATAAATTATTTAATCTCTGCAGAGATTCTGTCTCTCATTGTTCGGCCTCATAAATAATCAAAATGGTTCCTTATAATCGTTTTGAGACCATCATTGGATAAACTGAATTTAAAAACCACAATCAAAATGTGTGCTGTTGTGTTGAGTCTTTTATTTTTTAATTTTTTGTAATAAATTTCAAGCATTAAGGACCACATTGTTAATGCTGTTACACTATAAGGATTAAAGTTATTTTTAAAAAGTAGATGCCGTCCTAACATGCGTCCTTTGTTAAATGGTACAACTATAAATCAGATATCAGCAGTCAGGAGATTGTTTATGGCATCACCAATTAAACAGGAGCTGAGAAGCCGAGCTCAAGGATCTGCTGGAAACTTCGGAGACCAAGACGAATAGTGAATACTGGCTGTAAATATTTACTCGTGTGTGCAGAGGATGAGTGATAGTGCAGAGGTTGTTTATTAGAGCTGCGTTTTGTTGGATTGTGTTTAGGATTTATGCCACTGCACTCTTGCTTCTTAGACATATAAACTGTTTTCCTACATTTTCAAAATAAAACAACACACCAGCACTGCAACAGCGCGTGTTCTAACTGAAATGTCCTGGTACAGACGTCAGGTTAGAGTACGAGCAGTCGGATGAAAATTAGGTTGGCAGTCATCTCCTCTCAAAGAGGGTGCAGGTTTTTCCTTTTTATTTCTTGCTATCTACCAGGGGACACACAGTCTAAAGCACTCGACACCAAAGCAAAGCAAGAATAACTGGTTCACAGTTTAAACCCCGTTGTGTGGAAAAGCTTCCTGGTGATCCGCAGCCTAGGTGGAAAGGAGGTATGGAAAGCTAAAAGGGTCATAACTTGTTCTTCTAAACACCTCCTGGTGTCATATGAAGACTAATTATGTCAGCAGGCCTTTTAATAGGCACCACCATGTAAGAACAGCACACAAGCACTCAGAGGAAGGGTTTTGTGTACTTTGTTTGGTCACTTTTGAACTACTTATTTAGTTCTTTAAAACTGACACATAATAAAAGTCACTAGAGTTTATTAAAGATTTTCGGGGCTGCTTGTTTTGCTCACTGTGCACTCCTGAAAGAGGTGAATGGGTGACTGAGTGAACTGGCAGAGCACCTGATAGTGCTGAGTAATTAGACCTGATGACAGCCTGAAGGATTGACAGACTGCACTCTGACACACACACACACACACACACACACGCTCACATGTAAATGTGGGATTATCTGTAGTTGGGGTAATTTTAGCAACATTGACTCGGTTACAGATGCTTAGCTTCTTGTTTATTTTTAGTTTTCTTCTCTGTTAACTTTCATGCTCACACATAATTTGTTTTTCAAATATTTATCTGCTATTTAGCTGCCCGTTCATTTGGATATCAAATATTGAGTTACAGGAAGTCCTGTTTCTTTGATTTCATGTGCCAAAGTCAACTTACAGGAGGGAGAGTTTGAATATTTAAACCAAGCAGCCATTTGTGTTATACTTCAGCTAAAAATAAGATTATTTAGTCTTTTTTTCCCAATTTTAACAAGTCCTTCACTTCAATGGATTATAAAACTTCAATAAGTTGATTCAATAGGAGACGCTCTCCTGCATGTATAATCAGTAAGGTTAGAGTTTATTTAGATGTTCACGTCTCTCTTCTCTTCTGCTCTCCAGTGTTGATGGCGTACCGTTCCTAATGCACGACCCCGACCTGCGGAGGACCACAGATGTAGAGAAGGTTTTTTCAGACAGGCAGATGAACAAAGCCTCGTTTTTCAACTGGACAGACCTGCAGCAGCTCAACGCAGGACAGTGGTTCCTCAAGGTGGTTCTCATTTACTAAATGCGACTCAATTTGAGGATTATTTTGAAGGCTCTATAGTTTTATCTAGGATGCAGTAATGTGAGACACAGCCCACAGAGTCATGAGTACGCAGTGTGCCCTCTCTCTGATCTGTCAGGTGTTCTTTAGGTTTTTGCAAAATAAAAAAGATTCACTATAGCGTGCATATCGAATGGCTTAGCAAATAAAAGGTTTTATTAGGAGTTGTTTCACTTTTCATCAAGTACGGTGTTACATTAATGAACATTAGATAATTTTACACACACACACACGCGAATTATAATACTAATTATTTTTTGCTAGTCGTCTGTCTTTTTAAGTGCTAAATGTGTAAAAAAAAAAAAAAAAAAAAAAGACAGTTTGGTTTTGATTGAAATGGAGCATTTAATAGACGGGCTCAGATTTGATTAGATGGGATTGCACACTGCAGAGAGGCAAATAGCTGTGTCAGTGTTTGTTTCCATCTTCATTACTTTCTCCTCTCTCCTCATTCTGCTTTCACTGCCTGTGAAGAAACTGTTTCTGTCCTTTTAATGTTAGTCCTATAAAATATTATACTCTGCAAAATAGATTGTAAAAAATCAAAACTAAAAATAACTTTTAAGACTTGTGTATTAAACGTTTGATGGTATTCTGTAAGATATTTGGGAGCATTGAAGGTTTTATAGATGTTGAGGAAATGCATTAAAACATTTGTACTTTTTATATGTAGGTGTTCAAATGCAAAATATTTATTTTAGCGTTGTTATTTTTGGTAACTGTAAATGAATCCCGTATGAGTGACATCACACTGCCGGTAAATAATGGTGTGGCGTGTCGCCTTGTTTCAGGATGACCCTTTCTGGACGGCGAATACTCTGACGACGCGGGAGAAGAATCTGACGGCCAACCAGAGTGTGTGTAGCCTGGAGCAGCTTCTAAAGCTGGCCTCCTATCACAACATCTCCGTGGTCTTCAGGTTGAAGAAGCCTCCTCCGCAGCACCCCTGCTACCACAGCTGGATCAATGATACACTGGAAGCAGTGCTGCAGTCTGGAGTTCCTCAGAGCCTGGTAGGAAGGAAGGAAACGCTCCGGTTCTGCCCCCTGCATGACGTTTATCTGCGTCCGGGCCTGTTTCATACAAACCTGAAACTTTCACTACCACTTAATTTAAAAGATGGCTTTAAGTCAGGGGTCTCCAATCCTGGATGTTTTACTTGTTTCTCTGCTCCAACACACCTGATCTGAATCAATGGGTGATTAACAGGCTTCTGCTGAACATGAAGAGGGAATTTAACGACTGAATCAGGTGTGTTGGATCAGGGAAACAAGGAAAACATGCAGGATGGTGGCCCTCGAGGACCAGGATTGGAGACCACTGCTTTAAGTGGTCCCTGTCTCTGTTCAGCCTGTCGCCACATGTGTGTAACCGTAAGCGTTCTGCTGATTCAGGTGATGTGGACTCCTGACGAGCAGAGAGCTCAGGTCAGACGGGTCGCGCCTGGCCTCACCCAGACCTCGCTGGTGAAACGGGATCCTTGGACTCTGCAGAAGTCTGGCATCAGTAGGCTCCTGCTCAGATACAACCAAATCAGCTCAAGCGAAATCATGTAGGCTCCCGAACCTGACACCTCCATCAGATTTGTAACCGATGATCGAGCTGATTAATAATCGCGACTTGTTGCCGTTTTCAGAAACTTTACCAGAAACAACATTAGCCTTACCGTCTACACCGTCAACGAGCCGTGGCTGTACTCGGTGCTCTGGTGCAGCGGGGTGTCCTCGGTCTCCTCAGAGGCCCCACATATCCTCAGTAAGGTGCCTTATCCTGTCTGGCTCATGGTAAGAACGTCACATCAAGTGTTTATATTATGCCCTCTGTAACACACACGGTTGAGCTCCAGGCAGCTGCCACTTTGAAAAGGTTTGGTTAAAACAAATTTTTTGAGTCATTTGTTGTTTTTAATAGCACTCATCAAAACTAAAACAAGTCTATAATTTTAATCAGAGTGCATTTGAGTTGCTTTACTTCTGTTCTTATGAGGCAACCACATCTCCTGGTTCAAGAAACAGAAGGCCTTCAACTCAAATAGACTTGGAATGACTTTATTGTGCAAAGAGTTGAGGCAGGTCTTTAAAAGCACCTTGAAAGTTTGAAAGCTTTAAGCAGCTCTTATATGCATCTATTTTATTTTTATAGTTTAAGAGCAGCAACAACCAAAGTGTGATCACCTCCTCATCGCTTTTATCCCGTCACAGATGGCCTTTCATAGCCTGGAATATTTCTCCGTAGTAACAGAAGATCAAATAATACTTTACAACCCATGTTTATTTTACATTTTTTTGCAGGTTGAACTGGTTTAGATGTCAGAATTTTTACAAACTACCAAAAAAAAAAATCCCTGCTGCTTTTGTATATAACTCGACTGTTTATCTTTCTTTGCATCTGTATATAAAAAGGCCTACATATGTAGCTTTTAACTGAAATCACTGGGTGTGCCTCGTTCACCCTGTTACATCTTGACGGCAGAGACGGGCTCCATCACTGCACTGCGTCTTGTGTTGTTCGGTGTACCGTCTTCTGAAACTTCTCGTTGTTTCCCCGCTGTCTTTATAAATGCTCGGTGCCGGCCCAGTCTCGCCATCTGTCCCACCATATGGGACCTTTTGCCCGACAACTTGTGGACGTGACCCCCGACCTCCTGCTGTATGGTTTAGGGAGAGTTTAGACGCCGGCAGTACTGTCTGTTAGTTTGATCCACGCCATGATGTCAAATCTGTCATCTTAAAATATTCTGTCCAAAGAAGCTGAGGTTAAAAAGAAAAAGCCCTGCTGATCTCTCGCTCTGTTTGAAGGAAAAGATAATTAAAGTAAAGTGGTTTAAAACAAAAACAACAAAATATTACATATAACATGTTAAGACTGGTTTGAGGATCTTGGCGTTTGGCTCCATCTAGTGGTGGATCCTATGTATTTAACACATAACATGACTGTTTTCTTTCAGAGCCCAAATGAATACAGTCTAATCTGGGTGTCTGCAGACCTCATCTCCTTCGCTGTAGTCATAGGAATATTCATATTACAAAAGTAAGTATATGTACTATTTTTATTATCTAGGGATAATAATCTACAGAGTGAAATCCTGGACATGTTTCGAATTTTACTGTTAAATATAATTCAGCGTGTCACATATGATGCCAGTAGGCACTTCATGCAGGACGATATCAGTTTTTTTTTTTTTTAAGGAGAGTGAACATATTCGAGCACATTTTGTTTTAGATTTATTTCTTCTGTCTTCTGTCCTTGTTTTTGTCACAAACTAGGAGATTTTCTCTTTGTCAAACACTCTTTCAGTGTTTGTGTTTCTCTCTTAAAGACTGTTTTTATTGTTTGTTTGTTTTGGGGATGACTCCAGAGACGGACGGCCCTTGTCCTCCTGTCATCTCTGAGATGGGGCGGCTTCTTTGGGTTTCTCTCTTATTTTCCTTGTAACTGTACAGGTGTTGTTCAGCTTGGCTTTTCTCTTCAGTAGCTTCTGCTGGCTTCCGAACTGACCTCTCTTTTCTCCCACCTTCTTTTGTCCCCCTTTTTTGTCTTTCTTCCTCGTCCTCTCTCCTCTGCCCGACGTGCATGCTCTCCTCCTCTGCTGCATTCTGGCATCTTCTCTCAGCTATCACATGATCAGGTAACCAGGTCACCTCTTCTGACCCCCCCAGCTCTACTCTAATTTCACCCTCTTTCTGTTTCTCTCCACCCATCATCATTTCGTTTCAATTCTTGGCCCCTTTTTTGCCTTTTTGAATGTTTCTGTTTTTGCCTCTCTACTTGGTACTCTAGTTAATATTCGATCCATCTCGTTCAGATTTTTCTTTTTTTTTTTCCCACCATCATTTGTTCTCTTCTCTCTCTTCTGTCTGTCCTGAATCACTCTACTGTACTGCAGCCTTTTTCTCTCATTAGGAGATGCTTTCTTGTCCCTGTTAAAAAAAATAAAATAAAATAACCAAAACACACACATACATACCCTGTGAAAATTTGTAATTTATCATCTTTAAGTTCTGGATCTGTCCTTTTAATTTCTGATCGTCTGTGTCCATTCGTCACAGCTCGTGTGAATGGATGCTCTTCACTTAATTAAATTGGAAACAAGTCTGACTGATCCGATCTGTGCAGCCAGTCTCTACATTATAGAGCAAAATGATCAGCGATGCAGATTAATTCAGAGTGCTTTCGGTGGATGGCGTTTTGCGGGGAAACTGATTTGATTTGCATAATCGAATAATAGTTGTGTAATCAAGGTCTTTGGGCTTTGAGAAATCCCTCTGAACTGCACGGCTGCTCTCCCTCTCTAAAGGGCAGCAGCCCTCACTCTGAACCAAAACGTATTTATCAGGCGCTCATTAATGGATCACCCTCTGAGAACAGCAGAGAGGCCCGAGCAAAATGCGTCTTTATCAGAAGCTTCCACATCTTCTCGTTACGTGTGCTCAGACTTAGCTGAGGCAGTTTTTTGGGGCAGTAAAGTTGCTGTATCTTGCAAATCCTTGCTTATGTTTCAGACTTGCTCTAAACCCAGAAAATGTGTCGTAGAAAGGCTACCAGTCCTAACTGAGCTCTTCTGTAATTTATACTTACTGTACACAGAAATATAGTCCCACCAGGAGGTTCTCAGCCCCTTTTGACCTGTCCAGAGTTATTTTTACTCTGTTCAGAGAAGCTCCTGAAGATTCAGGGACAGACTGTAGTGAGGACATTTTAGGACTTTTCTTTACCGTTTTTTTAGCTTTGTTTCTGTCTATTTAAAGGGATACTGCAGATCTTTTTGAGGAGGTTATGAACAGTCAACATCTCACCTGTTGTAGATGGTTCTCTGAACAACCTCAGATTAGAACAAAAAGAGTTTAATTTCGACCAAATTGACGAGCTAACAGCTAGTCAGACTGGTGCCAAGACCAGAGTAGATTACTTTTGCCTTCAAAGATCTAAAGAATTTCTGTGGCTTACAGGAACGCAGTTTAACAAACGTTCACATCACTGCTAATTTTCCTTAATATGAATATCTTTTTCTACACCTAAAACACAGACGTGCATGAGCATTTTTAAGTAGAAGCTGGTTTTATAAAGAAAAGGAAAATCATTTTTCTTTTCATTTACCCCTGTTAGTGCTTCCTCTGACTTTATTTTTAACCCTGTTACAGATCTACAAACATCTAACTCTGACTCCTCTTCACTTAGTAAAAGCTTCCATGGGGTTAGGGTTAGTTCAGGGTTAGGGGTCAAGTTTGACTTTTAGCAATGGTGCGTTCAAAGACCAGGGGGGAAAAAAAGGATTGAGCATCAGATCGGTCCAGCTGCAGGTGTCATAAAAGGTCTGAAAACTGACATGAATTGGATTTTTCAGATTTATTTAATTTATAACTAAAATGCTCCCAAAGAGGTTTTTGCGGCATCTTTATGTGCGTTTATTAGGAAAATTATTCAACTTGATTGGATTTAAAATGGGATAAAAATGCAGGAAACTTTAAAAAACCTTTGACCAGTTCATGTGAATTTGTCTAATTCACTCTGAACCAAACCAGTGAGAAGAAATTCCCTCAATTCCCCCCAAAAAGACGACATAGCTGCACAGCAAAGTGACATAAAGCTGATTAGAAATGAAAACGTAACCACAACCCTGACGTGGATACTGACAGAAACGCAGGGAGCGTGTTTCGATGCTGTGACCTCTGACCCAGCGTGTGACCCCTCCCCCCCGCAGGTATCGGATGAGCGGCATGCGCAGCTACAACCCTGAGCAGATCATGCTGAGCGCCACGGTCCGGACGTCCAGCCGAGACGTGAACGTCATGAAGGAGAAACTCATCTTCTCTGGTAAATCCAGCCTGGCCTTAGTTTCTCATCTCTTCATCTCGGCATGCATCTGAGTGTACGTGAACGTTCTCGCTCCTCTTCTTCGTCTCTTCCATGTCGAAGGTCAGCCTCAGTAAATGGCCTCCCTCCTCCACCATCCTTTGTGTGACGCGTTCCACATCTTGACCATCGTACATCTCCATCTTCTCTGCAAGCAGTCACTTCTTCCTTCCTTCTGTGTCTCGTTTCCTTCCTCCTCTCTGTCTGCTTTGCCCTGTTTTCCACCAATCCATCCCATCTCCCTTCATCCTCATCTTCCTCCACAAATTTCCCCGAGGAGGGGAGCTTGTAGGAGTCCCAGTCTGTCTAGACAGCCTGTAGTCCAGGGGAGGAAAAGTAAGTTTTTTTTGTTTTGTTTTGTTTTTTTGTGAAACTGGTGAAATTAGACAGAGCTGTGACTTTTGGTTTTTGTAACTTTTATATTTTTAAAAATATTTAAGTTAAATTATAAAAAAAATCTCAATAGAAATTATTTAAGATCTCATTATTTCCTTCAGAAAGTTTGTTCTCAGTGAAATCTGGTTTAGTGCGCTAGATCTATTTTTGTCTTCTTATGCTACTTTGAGTTTTTAACAACTAATTTACTCATTTTAACTTTTAGCTACTGTTTTGCTGCTTTTAGCTAGCCTCTAATCCTTGTTTTAGCTTTTAACCAGTGTGTTGCTTCTTTGTTTTAACTTTTAGCTTCAGTAAACTTTAAGAGAAGTCATTCATCTTGGCGTTGGCTGCGTTTTCACAGACTGTAACTCTCTGGTTATTGTATGTCGCCCTCTAGAGGTGAGAAACGGAGGCGGCGCTGATGAGCTGTACGAGGACTGAAGCTCCTCCCCCTCTGCCTGTTTGACTGCTGACTCGATGAAAACGCCTCCTTCCTGTTTGTCAGTGTGACTCTCCTCTGTCCCGTCCCCCCCCCCTCGTTACTTCCTGTCCATCCTGGTTTGGGTTTTCCTCCCGGACTCCACGTCCATCACACAGGACTACGATCACTTCTTAGGAAGTCTATTTTTTGTTTTTGTTCCAATCAGAGGATTCCTCCGAACAAAGCCAAATGTGAAAGAGGCTGTCCTGCGGTTCTTTACTTTAAGCTAACTTTCCAAAGCGGTTCATTATTTTTTAAGCCCTGTAAGAGATGACTTCCTCTGAGGGTTTTTTTTTTGTTTTTTTTAAATCAGGTGTTTTCTCAGCATGATGCTCCCGCCTCCTGTCAGTGCTTCACTTTTCCAGAATCTTAATATTTAAAGAGAAAACACAAACTGTTTACAGACGTCTTGCCTTCTCCTCCAGGTGAAATATTCACTCAGCACATGCGAGATGTTTTGATTTTTGATCCCTCCTCCTCCTCCTCTGTCCTGCACGTCTGATCAGTGCATCCGAACACGCGGATCATCTGGACTTTGTGGGAGCTGCGCTCCCCGAGAAGCCAGAGGAGCTGCTGGAAACGGTTTGCAGGATGAAGATTGTGCTTTTTTTTTTTTTTTGGGCTAACTGTGAATGTGACGATTGTTTCCTTTTTTAAAGCTGTGCTCAGTGCGTCGTGTGTATTCTGACTGAGTCTGTGTTTTTTTTGCAGTGTTATGTTGAGTGTTATAATATATAAAGAGGTGAGACGCTCCAGCCAAGAAATGACATTTCAACACCATCAGTCTGGCCTTCTGACTTGCAGCCTACCTGTGGTATTTTTTAGTGTTGGTGAACGTGTTTCATGAAACTGAACTCTGGCTTCAGGTTGGAAATTAAAGTTAAGCTAAAGGGAATCTGAAATCACAAGCAGCTCACGTCAGAGACTGACTGCCTTTCGTTTTATTTCATCTCTGGATCTTTGTATGCCTGAGAAGTAAAGATTAAATACTCCAGTACAGAGGTTGTGTTTTTGATTTGTCTCTTTTTAGGGCAAGACAATCATATTCATCACCTGCTGCTGACAGCAAAAAGAAACATTTCTTGTCTGTTTGTTAGCAAAACATCTCATGAACCATTGAATGGATTTAAATGAAACTTTGAGGGAGTACTGAGTCAACCCGATTAAACATGGCCACCTAATCAACCTTATCAAACAAATACAAACTGGAAGGTAGGATGGTGTCGCCGCCAAACTCTCCAGCTTTGCGTCAAAACTGGAGGCTCTTGGAGAGGACGGAACAATCATGGACTTGTTTCTCCAGATGTTTTGGATGGGCGAGCTACATCTACCCTCTGTGAGCTGACTTTTCCAAAAACAAGCACGGAGAAATTGAGATGTTGGATTTTATTAGATGGGGGGAGTCTGAATCTGTCAAATACAAAAATAGATCCTAGTATGACCTTCAGCGTCTTTATCGACTTGTATATTAACGTCTCAGTATGAACAGGATGTTTACAGTTTTCTATTTACAAGACAATTGGCAAATAAAGAAAGGAATGTGGCTTGATAGTTTCCAAAAAAAAAAAAAAAGTCGTGTAACACAGGAAGATCATTGTTCTTAATGAATGTGCAAAACCCCGGCTGCTGCTCGGAAGAACAACTCTTTTCACGCATGGTCTTTGAAACATTCCAGATGTGACAGTGATACAGTGTTAAGCCACCGGAAGCAACGCTTTGGTCCCTCAGCTGGAGCAGAGCGTGCTGCTCCTCGCGGTCATTTCAAGAAAGCACAAACAAACACGAGTCAAAGTGCAACAGTGAGCGTGTCTCCTTCATCGCAAATAAATAATCCTTATGTGGCATTGAAATGATGATACTACAGACGGACATTAAGGCTCCTGCAGGGTGGTCCTCGGCAGAACACCTGACGAATGAAACTGTGTTGCAGAGAAAATTTTAATAATTACTAATATTTACATTTTTGAGCTGAGGTCCTCCGACGCCTCAGACTTCAAGTAAAGAGCCTCAGACAGAACCACTACCCTGCAGCG
This sequence comes from Kryptolebias marmoratus, assembly GCF_001649575.2. NCBI lineage: Eukaryota > Metazoa > Chordata > Actinopteri > Cyprinodontiformes > Rivulidae > Kryptolebias > Kryptolebias marmoratus. Next base: position 21,838,048 of record NC_051431.1, read on the forward strand.
GCTCCCGTCTCATGAAATAATCAGCTTTCTGAAAAGGCACTGAGTAAATCAGCCAACACGCCTTCAGGCAGGCATAAATAAATAAATAGACCCGCCTCGTGTCTGTTCCCAGAGCTGAACGTCAGGTTCGTACCTGCTGCACACACGGGCGGTCGGTAATTTCTCTCGGAATTAGTGCGCAAGAAAAGCACGTCTCACATTAAAAATGCTAAACGGAACTGTTCGTTTCTGCGAGCGTTATCAGTCACCATCACAGGAAGCTGTTGCAGCACTTCGTCGCTGTCGCCCTTTCACAAGCGGGGAGGAAGAGTAGAAAGGTTCCAACAGCCCACAAGATGCGGACCGAAGCGCAGGGTGGAAGTGAGCCGGCGGCGTTTCACATTTTTTAAATCAGCTGAAGTTCGTCTTGCGCAGGTGTCTGTTGGGTATTTCGATGGCGCTCACCTGTAACGGCCAGGAGCCGCCCATGATGCCGGCCTGGATGGCCACGCCCGTCACCACGGCCAGGTCGGGGTCCACGGACGTGTTGGGCTCCTTCCCGAAGTACTCGCTGATCAGCTTCCTGATCCGGGGTATCCTGGTGGAGCCCCCCACCAGAACGATCTCGTCCACGTCCTCCTTCTCCAGGTGGCCTTCGGCCAACACCGTCTTCACGGGGGCCAGGATCTTCAGGAAGAGGTCCTCGTTGAGCTCCTCGAACAGCTGCCGAGTGACCGTGGTCTGGAAGAGGACGGGAGCGGGGCCCCCGGGTGACTCGGAGCTGCGGTGGAGGTGGAGGTGCAGGGGCACTCTGACGGTGGCGCTGGGGTGGAGGGTGAGGTTGAGCTTGGCGGCTTCCATGGCCTGCCGGAGACGGTGGATGTCCTTCTTCAGGGTGGGGGGGACGCCGAACTCCTGTCGGACCCGCTCTGTGGTGTACTGGAGCAGCCGCTGGCTGAAGTCCTGACCTCCCAGCTTGTTATTTCCTAAAAGTTAAACTAGAATTAAAAACTTTTTCTGAAGACAAAAGCCAGGCTGTAGTCTGGAGAATCGCTGCTGTGTGTGTTCATTTGTCTGTTAGCAAAATATCTCATGAACCAGAGGATGGATTTAACATGATCAAATACAAGGTTTGACCCAAAATGGCTACAACTCTGACATGAAAGCTGACAGGAATGACATCTTTACCTGCCATCGCCCTGGTGAGGAACATGCCCCCCTGTTTGTTGAGCAGAGACACGTCCAGCGTCCCTCCCCCGAGGTCCACCACCAGCACGTTAAACACGTCCACCTTGTGCAGGCCGTAGGCCATAGCCGCAGCCGTAGGCTCGTTGATCACCCGCAGGATCTCCAAACCTGCAAGACGGGAACCAGAGGGGGAGTCAGGGAGGGAGTGACCCGTCTGGGAATTTAACCCCCTTCATTGTGCAACCAGCTGACAGACCTGCGAGGTTAGCCGCTCTGACGGTGTAGTTCCGCTGTCTCTCGTCAAACTCCGCGGGCACCGAGATGACGGCCTTCTGGATGAGCACGCCCAGCTGTCGCTCGGCCATCTTCTTCAACTTCAGCAGCAGCCTGGAGCCGATGAACTCCGGGCTCACGGCGAAGGTGCGGTTGGTGGAGATCTCGAACTCCGCGCTTCCATTGTTGTTTGTCACCTGGAGGCAGAGCAGGGGCAGGGGGGGAGAGCTTTGGTTAAGTGGAACAAAGAAAAGCAGCACTGTGTTCAAAACTTTAAGGTTACTGAAGTTCAGTGGCAGAAATAATTCCACAGCTGATTTTGAAAGTTTGTAAAGAAACTTGTAAAGAAATGGAGAGTGTCTAATTTTTATTGCAGTTCCATTTTAATGTAGGGAGACAGAATATCAAATAAAACTGAAAACATGTTGTATAAAAGTTTAAATTAATGTCCACTAAGGTTCTTATCCGTTATAACCCAGCCACACAATCAAATACTGAATCAGTTTCAGACACTCTTGATCCCAGCTCATTACGACGCCCACCTGTACACAGAATCAATTTCCTCCTTTTCAGCCTCTCTGCAACTAAGAGGAAACCCAAAAAGCTCTCAAAAGGACATCAGAGTGCGGATGATGGATGGACAAACATTTAGAGAAGGCTTGGGAGAAAGTGCTGCCATCTGATAAGCCTAAGATCCACCTCTTTGACTTGAGTTTGGAGGGAAAGAAATGACAGAATGACTAAAAGAAGACCATCCCTATAGTCAAGCACAGAGGCGGCATCATCATGCTTTGGTACAGGACGACTTCGATGCATCAAGGAACCAACGGAAGAGGATGTGTACCGTAAAATCCTGGGCAAGAACCTTCCTCCCTGAAGGTCAGTCATGGAGGGGTCTTCCTGCACAACCGCACCGCTACGGCAACACAGGTGCGGCCAAAGAAGAAGCACGTTAGGGTCTTATAGAAAACCGGAGTTGTCAAGTGACAGTCGCAAAACCTGAAGAATTTGGAGCTTCTGCAAAGAGAAGTGGACCGAGATCCCTCCTGAGATGTTCAAACCTGGTGACCAACTCCAAAAGACGTCTCACCAACAAAAGGTTTCTCCACAAAGTACTGGGTGACGTCTTACTTAGGATTCAAAATCAGTTTTTATGTCATTTTTTTTCCTGGATTTGTGTAAATTTCCTGTCTCTGTACAATAAAAGGAAACTATCATAAAATTAGAGACTGTTCATTTCTTTCAGAAAAGGTTAAAAAGAACAAAAAAAAAAACCAACTGGACTTCTATTCTATAGCTTTTTTTTTCAGATTGATCATGTCCTGGAGGAAGCTACAAGTTACAGAAGAAACAGCGGGTCTAATACTTATTCTGCTCACAGCAGTTATATACAGATGTGAGGATTTATTTCATTGGGCCTGTAAAGTGACAGACCTGACTGATATCATCCACCCTGAACCGCAGCATCACCCACCTTAAACGGGTACCTGGCGCTCTCCTGCTCCAGCACACCTGCCTCGAATTTCTTCCCAATGAACCTCTTGGCGTCGTAGACGGTGTTCTGAGGGTTGCTGTCGCCCAGCTCCACCGCTTCGTGTCCGGCCAGCACCGCGGTGCTGGTGAAGGTGACGGCGCTCGGGATGCTCTTTCTCCCTTCCTCGTCCGCTATCACCTCCACCTCCCCGGTGCCCGGGTGGAAGACGCCGACCGAGCAGAAGGTGGTACCCAGGTCCAGGCCGATCACTCTGGGTTTGGGGGGAGGCAAGTACTGCTGGCCCAGGTAACCGGCCAGGAACAGAGCCAGTATCACCGAACCTGCGACACCCGGAAAACACGCTCATGAAAGATGGACCGACAGCCGGCTAGCTAGCTCGAGTTAGCATCTGTAATTCGGCTTACCAATCATAGAAATTTCTCCCGCCATCGTCAGGAAGTGTCGGGGAGTCACCTGTCGCTTGGAAGTCACCAAAACGTCGGTAAAAAAAAAAATGGGACGAGGAGCGGCTGAACGATGACCGGCAGCAGCTGGACGTGTTGAAACTGGATTTTTTTTTCACTTCGTCAACAAAGTACACGTCAACGTTGCAACGTCATGGGAATTCTGGGTTATGTAGTTTAACGCCTACGCCGATGACGCTAAAGAACGCGTTGCAGTTGAAGACGTTTCACTACAAGTTCCAGCGTAACGGACTCTGCGTTCTAAGCCAATCAGAAGCAAGCGAGCTCGTTTGCAGCATTCTCGGAACCTCGGAACTACCCACCTCTAAATACTTTTACCAATGACGTATAAATACATTTTCGTCATTGACTTTTACGATCGCTTTGTTTCAACGTTATGTCTATCATATAATTCACTTACCTGAAAAGAGCTTAATATAAAATAAAAATGTCAGGTTTGACAAGCTTTACTCGAGTTACGAACACGGAAAATCCCCTAATTGAGGCGTAGTCTTTCATTTTAGTGGGTTTTCTTTTAGAAATTGGAAAATTCCAACTTCCTGGTGCCTATCGAACGCAACAAGTACACAGTGTAGAAAAAAAAACTAGAAAATATTTTAGTGATCATTATAAATTATATAATAATATATAAATATATTTAATATATAAAAATATTATATTAATTATAAGCACTTTGTATCGCCTTGTTGCTGAAAGATGCTATATAAATAAATTTGACTTTGACTTATTATTGTTTTTGTTATTATTATTAGCATGTTTAACATTTAATAATCCTGCTTGCAAAAATCCAATTGAAGAATGTAGCTGTATGTTTAAATCAAAATATCAACAAAATACATATTTAAATTGGTTTTATTGGGTTATTTACAAAAGGTTGTGAAAACTGATAAATACTGATTTTCATATGAACACACAGCTGTCCACTCCCGCACTCACACTCATTCAAATTTACATTCAGAAAATAATACACTTGTTATATACAGTATTGACGTACAGCCATGATCCAGACGGCTTCGTCAAATTTCATAGGACAGAAAACTGAACTCTGGAGGGTGAAACGTGATAGGAAAAGTAAAAAGGATGCAGCTGTGATAAATAAAGGCGTACACATTTACAAAACCACTGAGTACCTTGCAGGATAATAAATACAACAAACATCAAAACAACAAAATGTCACTTCTGTAACAACTTTTTTTTTCTTTTTTTTTTTAAGAAAACCTAACCTAAACAACAAAACACAATAATTACTCGGATAAAGCAACAAAAAGATAAGATGACATTAAGAAGCTTCAGGATGGGACAATGGATGACATTTTGAGAAGAATTGAGGACCGGTTCTTTAAATCTTGTTTGTTTGGTTGTTTCCACAAAGATCATGTAACTTTTTCGATTCCGAATGTCAGCCTATCCAGGCGCGTGGGTTCAGGCGTCCACCCTGTCCGTGACCTGGTCTGCGTCCTCCTTAGTGTCCGAGCACTCGGACGGGATGAAGCAGCCCGAGTCTCGGGGACAGTCGCTGTCCTCTTCCTGTTGGCTGTGGGACGATTTGTCCTCCTCTGCGTCGCTGACGTCGTCACCTGCAGCGAAACGAACGCGGTTATTGACCAAATGTTGGGGAGTGGGGGGGAATCACAAAAAGCTGCTTCCACAGAGAAAGTTTACTCAGATTAAGATGGTAAATGTCAACGCTCTTTGTCAGTTTATCTGATTTCTCAGAATCTAAACGATCAGCATTCCTTAAAATGAACGCCCAAACTTTCAGGCCAAAGGTCGAGTCTTGTGCTGAGTTGGAGCTGTTTTGGTCGAACCGTGTGGACGACATTGTGCTCGATCTCATGCAGTAACGTGAGATGTTGCAAGATGTGTTCGTGCGTATAAATTGTGTTGTAATGATTCTCAGCCACCAAACTTTACCTCAATATTTAGAAAACTGGCTGATTCTAAAAGCCAACCGGCTGATGATGTACATCCATTGGTTACTTTCTAAACATTTCTTTCAAACCAACCCAGTGGTTCATGAGATATTTTGCTAACAGACAGAGATAGCTGGGAGCGTATTGCATGAGCAGAAACTGCAGTGGATCACGCGACGTCACCTTCCTCCGGATCGATCCGTGTCGAAAAGCAGCTGAGCTTTTCAACATAGTAAAATAGTAAAAAGAACACAATTTTTTTTTAAAAAACCACCTTGGAAAGTCGTTTCTTCTTTTCGCAGTCAGGCAGAGCACATTTTGTTTTCATGCAGGCCTGTGAGATAATCAGCCTACTGGTTGGAGCCATCAGATTAGAGGAACACCTTCTGTCCCGATAAGCACTTTCTGTCTGAGTAACAGGAAGTCACTGCAGGTGGCGAGGCACCGAAGAAGCCTCGGCTAACGCAGCGCCGTTTCTGCGTTTGGTAAACCATCATTTCTGATTAGTCCATGGGAAAATAATGGAGGACGCAGGGGTTGGGCATTTAATCGGTTTTAAGTGAATTAAATGTTTGGTAACAGCAGATTGCATAAGGTTACTCCTAAAACTCAGCAACAACCGAGCTCCGTTTTCTATTAAACATCCTACTGTTCCTCATTTTCCTTCCCTTTCAGACTGAGGGTTTACATATGGGTTCCTAGAGTTTTTAAAAGTGGAAAACATTTAAGAGGCAAAAACCGAAAACTGGTAACACAAAAGACGGGAGGCCTTGATAGCTGACAGTTTCTATCCATGTGGCTGACACCCTGCTTCCTTTTAAAGCTCAGATTACAACCTGAAATTTTGATAAATCCTATATTTAGGGTTTTGCTGCATGTAAATATATTGTTTTATAATTGGACTGAATTGACTGTAACTGGATTTGAATTTGGATCTGAGTTGAATTTATGATTTGAACTTGTTTTTTCTTTCAGACAGTGCCCTGGGATGACTTTTGTTGTCAATTGCGTCCGTCTAAATAAACTGAATTGAAGTGAATTACATGTACATATTTCATTTGAACAACAGTTCGGGGCAACTTCTGCATTTCTCAAACAACACAAGTGTCTAAAAGGAAATTGTTAAGTTTGACGTTAATTTTGAAGCCTCAGAATAAAAAATAGCCAGTAAAAACCAAGCTTGATTTAAGGATGGGCTATTAAAATGTTGCTGTAGTTGTTGTTTTTTACGTCTCAGTCAAATGAGCTGCTTGTTTTTTAACTTTAACTTCCTAAAGAAGCAGAAATCTGAACTCTCAGCTTCTAACCACGAGAACGCGAACCAGCAGGTGGCGCCCTGGCATCTAGTTTCAGCAGCTTCATGGTTGAGGCTGTCGAAATCTCAGAAGGCCTTTCACTGGCCGTCAGATAAAACTAGGTGAAAGAATAAATAATGTTGCAAATCTCTTCAGAGTTGAAATCAGAGCCACAATAGGGGAGTCCTCCCTGACGAATGGGGTCGTTTAACGTGAGGAGGATCTGAACCCGTTTCTGATCTGTGACGTTTTGTTGGTGGCGGTGAACGTGAAGGAAAGCTCCTGACCTTCAACGTAGTGACACTCGGCAGCAGCGAGGAGCCGCCGTCGGTGCTCGGGGTCCTTGACGTTCAGCTCGATCAGGTGTTTCTCCCGCAGGTGCAGCAGGTCCTCCACCGTCTGGTACCCGTTCAGCAGCAGCGCAGAGGCGTACTCCTGCAACAAACTGCACTTTAATGTCTTCTCACTGCAAGCCTTCAAAGGGCACGCTTTGAAAGCCGTACACAGGTTTCACTTCTAACTCTCTGAGAAGCTGTGAGAGTTGAGTCGGTTGCGTCCAGACCTCCAGATTCAGCCGCTCCAGTAACTCCAGCAGCGTCTTGGGCCGAGGTCTCCTGCACACCTTCTGCTGCCGGATCTTTGGAGCCTCCTCTTCCTCCTTTTTCTCCACCAAAATGTCCACGTAGATGAACTTGAAGTTGCCCACTTTGTTGTTGAGCATACCGGTCCAGATGCCCATCGGAGGCTTGCTGATGATGTTGATGATGTCACCCACCTAAGACAAACAAACAAATAAATACATCAGCGAATAGCTCCGATAAAAAGCTTGAATTTAGTTATTGCCCACTTTGTGTCTGTTAGCAAACTATCTCATGGACCACCAAATGGATATTAATAAGACTTTCAGAAAATAATCATTAGATTTACATCTACAGCTGTATAACTTTTGGAGTCAACGCCGTTCAAGATGAGCGCCACGGCTAATTAACTTTAGCAAACCCCAAAATGGCTACAACTCAGGCAATTTTACAGATATTGAGCTAAAATTTGGTGTGGTAATAGCTGAGTGTCATCCTCAAAACATGTCCCAAGCACTAATATATTACTAAAGGATTTTGTTTAAAACTTTCCCGTTAAATATTGTGGTCAACTCTGTCTGTCTGTTAGCAAAATATCTCATGAACCACTGGATGGAAATTATTAAAACTTTCAGAAAATAATCATTGGATGTACATGAGCAACTAATTAACTTTTGGAGTAAATCCAATTCAAGATGGTCTCCACAGCCAACTAACCTCAGAAAAGACTAATTTTGCTATGACTCAGTCATTTCTACAGATCTTGAGCTAATATTTGGTGTGGTAGTAGCTGTGAGTCATTCACAGCACATACCTGGAGTGCTGACAGATTGTGCAAGTCCTTGCATAATGGTATGACCAAAACAGCTGCAACTCCGTCTTTTCTGAATATAAGATTATCTAACGACAAATGACAGGAAGTCACCTTCAGTTTCAGGGAGTCTGTGTCGTACGGACTGGGAACGAAGTCCGTGTGGACCCGGGCCCTGCCGCAGAACTGGCCCTGGTAGGAGCCGTCTTCCTCCAGCTTCAGGCTGTCTCTCTGACCGGACCCGTTGGACTCACTGGTCACACCGCCTGAGCCAAAAAGACACAGCCAACAGGTTAGCACCGAACACTTCGGGTTATACGTACTTGCGCCGTATCACGCTCTCTGCAGATACCCACTGGAGGTGCTCTGTCTGCTGTAAAGACTCTCCAAAGAGTTGCTCATCTTTGCAGAGGTTCTCTCAGCTGGTGGGCAGTTCTCAGCCTCCGCCTCTGGGTCTTTGTCTGTGTCGTCTCCCTGGAAGGAAAAAAAACAAAACAGAACAAAATTAATAAAGAGGAAGGGACTTTTTCATTACAACCTTAATTTAGAACACAGTTGGGAGAGGGCCATGTTTCCTACTATCCACCTCTTCTTCTACCATCAGTCTGCAAACATCTGGAACCTGAGGAGAGCAGCTGCTGGAGGTTTTGGAGGGAATGTTGTCCCATTCTTTGTCTGATGGAGGATTCTAGCTCTTCAACAATCCTGGGTCTTTGCTGGATTTTTTTATTTCATGATGCAGCAAATGTTTTCAGTAGGTCAGAGGTCTGAACTGCAGGCAGGACAGTTCAGCACCAAAACTTTTCTACTTCAAAGCCATGCCATTGTTTAACATTGTCTTGCTGAAATATGCAAGATTTTCCCTAAAAAATACAGTCTGGATGGGAGCATATGTTGTTCTAAAACCTATAGACTTTTTTACATTGATTGTTACTTTCCAGATGTGTAAGCTGCTCGTGCCAGAGACACCAATGCACCTCCATACCATCAGCGAGGCAGGCTTTTGAACAGTGCACTGATAACAGAACAGATGGCCCCTCTCCTCTTTAGTACGGAGGGTGCAGCGTTCATGGATTCTAAAAAGAATTTAAAATTTCATTTTGTCTGACCACAGAACAGTTTTTCACTCTGCCTCGGTCCATTTTAAACGAGCTTCGGCTCGGGTGTTCACATATATCTATATATTTTTCAGAGCAGACCTCATAAAAGACGATTAAAACGGAGCGCAAGGTAAAGACGGAGGCTGCAAAGGTTTCACTAAAAACAAAAAAGGCGTCCTTATCTAGCTGTGCTAAAATAAAATAAAACCTGCAGGAAGACGATTTATCTTCGTGCAGCTCGGCGTCAGCTCAATATTGACAAAGACGGCCTCATTTTGAGGATGTGGCTTTCTGTCAGATGAAAGTGATAAACACAAGGTTGCTGTAAATGAGGCTGATGTGTGAAGTCTACGAAAGGGGCTTTTTGAAGATATGTGCTGATCGAATATTTGATACATGAAAAGGAGCCAAAACGCCGTCCTGCTTAATGGGCTTCATAAAAACGGACTCACCATCTCTTCAGAAAAAGACTTGGCGTGCTTTTTGCCCATTTTCCTTCGCATAGTGAGCGAAATCTCCTTCATCTTCTTCCCGAGACCGGCGGACTTGCTCGGGTCGGGACTTGCAGTCTCCTCTCTGAGCTGCAGGACACACAGGGGGTCGAACAAAACAGAAATGTGGTCAAATTCAGTCCAAACGGTTTGAACTTCTGGTCTGTTAGCACTGAGTAAAATGCATCTCTTATATAAACCTTGTTTTTCTACAAATCCTTTGGACTGCAGATATGCCAATGTGCAAAAATCTTACAGCAATCTGACATTACAGTGCTACTTATTATGTTAGTGATAACTAAATAGAATTTACTGCATAAATGCACATGAAAATGAAAACCATGGGTGTCCACAAACCGTATTTATTCCATTTTCCTCTGGTTTTGCATGCGATGAGTGATGTCTGAGGCCCTCGAACCGCCCGAAGCTTGTGGAGCGCTGCAACAAAAATAAAGATGTCACAAAGACGAGGTGCAGAGCGCGCCGTGTGGTTTTATGGCGTTACACCGAAGTAGGTTTCTTTTGACCAGAACTGAAATGTGAGCAGTTTTGATCTGACTTTCGGTTCGGTTAAAGCAAAGCCTTTCTGGGTTTCTACTCAGTCACAGAAACTTTCGTTCGACTGGAAGCCAAAGGTTGGCGCAACGTGCGCTGCTTGGGAGAGAGCATACAGAGATTTGTTAAAGGAAGAGTTTGAAACTAAACGTGACGAGAAGGGACGAAGTTCTAGTCGCTTTGGTCGAGCCTTTGTGCACAATCTTGTGCGATCGGTTTTGTTTGGAGTACTCTCAGCTACTACCACATCAAATTTGACTTCAGTATCTCTAAAACTCACTGAGCTGTAGCTATTTTTATGTTTTCTATGATCAATTATCTGTGGTGGTCATTTTGTATTAAGTTGACTCTAAAATCTAATGGATTACAGATGTCCGTCCAATGATTACTTTCTAAGAGATTCATTAGAATCCGTCCGGTGGTCCATGAGATATTTTGCTGACAGACAGACAAATGCGAAACCAATTTCTTTGCGTTTTACACCGTGGCCCCTTAGTAGCAACAGGAAACCAGAACATCTTTCCATACGGTTGCGGTGAAACATTCAAGCGATTAGATACATACAAACCGACGACCCCTGTGGCCTCACAGCACTGGGTGACACGGCTGCTCTGCCCTGTCTGTCCAATTTTTCATAAAACTAAAAGTCACCCTAATCTCTCCCAGACCGCCTCCCCTCAGCAAAGCACCAAAAATAATTATATAAATGAATAATCCCTGGAAATCCTGGTTAAATATGAGCTCGGAGCTCCTAGACAGCCTGTCAGGAGATGGAGTTAAAGGCGTTGGTCCTCAGCTCCGCTTTCTGCTGCTCAGTACAGCATCACAAACATATTATTTAATCAATTTATTTGTTAGTTCTTTTCTGACATTTAACATTTCTGATTTCCCTGAATGCACACATTTCAGCAAAACAAGACAATTTCCTATATATTTCTTCCCGGTTGTTAGGATGATGGCTAGATATGTTAAACTGCACGTTTTTTTTAAAATGCTTGTTTATCTTTTCAAAAGTCAGAGGAGATATTTGCACATCTCAGCTTTTTTCCCAAACCGCCCCGCTCAGCAGAATCCGCTGTGCTTCACCTACCTTCGGCTTGCTGCTCTTTACTTTGTCTGACACGTTTGATGCTGTTCTCTGCAACATTTCTTTTCTGTTCCTGCGCTCCGCTCTCGCCTTTTGCTCCTCGCCTCTGACAGCGACGTGTTAACTAACGAGCTGAAAGACTGAATGTCTGACAAGCTGACTGGCCCACTTCCTCAGAAAAAAACACAGGATGTGAGGCAATTCACATTGTGTCTCTCGTTGCAGTATCGCTTCGAAAAAGGGAAAAGTACAAGTGCTTAAGTGTGCATTTTGTGGCCTTCTTGCAGAAACACACAGCGAACCACTTCCAGGAACAGCTGCATTTAGGCCTTGTAATTGAGGTTTGTCTTCTCGATAACTGAGATAACCTGATGGAGATGAGCTTACATCACAGCAGCTACCGGTGCTGCTCTGCTGTGGTCGATTCTCGCAGAGTTTTAATTTCCTTAAGTGGAATTTACTCACGTAACCATGGCTGTGAGTTACAATATGTGGTTTATAACCTGATTAGTCTTTGTGTTAATAAATCTCGTTGTGTAAGCTGTTTGTCATGTCAGGGGTGAAGAAAAGTTTGGAAATGTGAAAATGTAATGACCTTTTTATTTATTTATTTGTTTTACAATTTTCCTAAAAAAAAAAAAAAGTTCCTTTCGTCAAAAATGGGGAACTTGGTTATGGTAAGTGATGCTGGATTCAATATTTATTTCTTAATCTGGGCTGAGTGTTCTTGAGGAAGTGCTCACGTATGACAGAGGTGGCAACTTTGTTGTGTCGAAACACTTTCCGGTTCGTCTCCGCTCTCCATATTAGAGTTTTTTTTTTCTTTCCAGTTGGCAAAAAGCTAAAAAATCAAAATCTGAATCGTAAAATAACCACCGTTTCAAAAGCCGACGCTGTTTGTGGTGAATCTGAGAGGCGGTGTAGACTCCCGTGTTGCTGTTTCGTTGGGATTTACCGGCGTGTTTTTAGTTGCAGCTGGCTTCTTTTGGTCACTTGCACAAAAGGCAGTTCAACAAACAAAACCTCTGCCTAATCCGTCTGCCTCCAATCAACCAAAAACTCCTGTCACCCCAGATTAAGGTTTCTAATCTACAACTTCAGAGGCTTCCTGGAGAGGCAGTCGTTCATCTGAATGAATCATTGAAAATTAGATTTGTGCCATTTAAAAAAAAAATTTAATCTCCTACTCGTTGATATATTTTCTACATGGACATTAGGGGAAGTGAGTAGCCTTCAAACCAACAAGAATCAAAAGGTTTCAAAGAGTTCATAGTGACCCCGCTAAAGCCTGGATCTCACTGGGCTGTGACTGTTTGCATAGCTGGAGATACAAAATTGCGAGAAAATACATAAATTTTCCACTTGGATTGGTACTTTTGATCAGTTTGGGTATGTAAGGGAAGAAACTGCAACATTTGCATGACATTCCTGCAAATGGAATGCAATACAATGTTTTTTTTGTCACAATTTAGTCACCAAATGTCTTAATTACGTCTCCATTTGGTTGGAATTCATTTTCTTTTTTGTCTCCAATCAGTCACAGTTTGGTTTTCATGGGTCTCCCAAAGTGGTCTCATTTCTCACACTTTTTGACAACCAGAAACTAAAGGAAGCACTTCACAAGGCTGCGACTGTTGGCGACGAACAGCATTTGTGAGAGAGTCTCCAAAATGTCTCAAAACGTTTGTGGTGGTTCTCAATTTGGTGGTTGTATTTTGAACATGTTCACAAATTTCATCTCAAAATAATCACAGAGTTGTTGCACGCATTTAAACCTTTCTCAATTTAGGTTTGGTAAATTTTAAAGCTTTTGGAGCTGCATTTTGACCCCTGCACAGAAGCTCTCCAGTGACAGAAAACATCTGAGACTAACGTCGAGATCTGAACGCCACGCCAATAATAAAGATTCATTGTTTTTAAAAAATGGTCCAAAATCTGTCTGTCTTCAGTTCAAAAGTGTACTCCAGTGGATATGGGAGGCTGCCAAGGTGGGTATAATGTGAGCAATGAAATAATGTGCACTGCCTAGAATACAGTTTTGCAAGTTGTGCACATAAAAATAGGCCTTGATTTTCAAAAACTTGTTGCTCAATAACTATGTTCTCCAATCGACCCCATAAGGAGCTAACACTTTATCAAAAGAGATTGAGTTTTAACCTCTGGACAACCTCTTGCTTTAGTCTCTGGTGTCCTATATATTGTCTGGAATGACTCTAAACACCATTGTCCCCACAGCTCCATAGGCAGCTCTTAATCTCTCCATAGGATCAGTCTTTTCATCTTGGATTGTTTTCTCCCGAACACGTTAAGCTTTGACGACTGCTTTGTGTGACACATGGCCAAAGCCGCACGTGCTCACTGGCCATCGGGGTCAAGCTTTGAGGCATGGCAAGTGCAGTGCTTGCGAGGGCAATGACCTCCTGGGTCAAGCCACATTGTTTTTGGTATTAGCTGCAAAAAACCACCAAAGATGATAATTCTCAGTCTTTATTATTGTCTCCTAAAGGTATGAAGTTCAGCAAAAACTAGTAAGTGCTAATTTTAAATTTTATTAAAACCTATATATATATATATATATATATATTTAAACCTCATTACTGGATTATTAGGCAGCTGCAGATAAAGTTAAAAAAATGTTGGTACATGTCTGATTGGTCTAAAACTTAGAGACGACATCAACCGCAAACATAAAACCAGAAACGTGCAATGAACAGCAAAGGAAATAAGAAGTCCTGAAACAGATCTTATGAGCTATAAGAAGTCTTGACCTCCGCATCATCTGGTCACTGAGGGATTACGTGAAGACAAAGAAGCAAATGAGACAGATGAAATCCCTCTTATTTGTGTGACAAAGTCTCTCAGATGCCTGGAAAAGCCTGTCAGCCTTGAAACGCAGCTAAAAACTGACAGTAACTAAAAGAAGAGCTAAAGCTTGTTTAGACCAAATATTCATTTACCTTTACTCAATTCACTACATTTGCATTTATGGCAAGAATAGACCTCCCCAATAAATCAAGAAGACTAAGATGGCATATTGAGGAAAAGTCTAGAATAAATGCTGCACATAGCAGGGAAATCAGAGCATGAAGAAGCATCACAAATATATACATCTAATGACTCCTTCTCTGACAGGCTGAGTTTTATGGCAGGTTGGAAACTGAATAACACTCCAAGGAAGAAAACCACCCCAACTTCCTGATAGGGTGAACAGGTGCTGAGATTATGCAAAACAGACATGATGCCAACACACATAATCATTCTATAAATTGAAAGAACTGATTATATTCAATGTTATGTATTGAAAGACTGTGCTGCTAAGTCAGCAGGTGTTTTAACAGACATATTCATTCTCTTTCTTTAGCAGAAAGTTGCACTGGAGGATTGTGTTTATCAACTTCTCGTCAGCCTTTAACATGATCATCTCATAGCATCTTATAGTAAAACTTTCTCTGCTTGGACTGAAAACTGTACTCTATAACTGGTCTTTGGAGTTCATGTCAGAAGGAAAACCCACAGTTCATATTGGCAGTAAGATCTCCCGCTCCATCATGCTGAGTACAGGGGTCCCTCAAGGATGTGTACTCAGTCCTTATAGTATAGTACAAATCCCTCAGTAGAGGGACTCATCAGTAATGAATTTAAAACATCTTACAGGGCAGAGGTGGAGCAGTTTGTGAGTCAGTCTTAATTTCAAGAAAACTAAAGAGCTGATCGTGAACTTCAGAAAAAAGGCTGATCATTCCCTCCTGCACATCAGTGGCTCCAGTGTATTGAGGGTCTCACTTCTGTCAGTGTGCCCCAGGGCAACTGTGGCTACAATGTAGCTTACCACCATCAGTGTGTGGATGAATGGGTGAATGACTGTAGTGTGAAGAACTTTGGGGTTCTTGGACTTGATAAGGCGCTATACAAGTGCAGGCCATTTACTACTGAGAGCATCTGGCAACGCTGTATCACATCTTGGTACAGCAAACTGCAGTGTTACTGACAGGAAGGTGTGGTGAGGCTGAGAGAATTATCAGTCTCCCTCCCTTTCATAGAAACCATTTCAATAAGAAATGCAAAAAGGAAGCTCTCTGTATCGCAAGATAATTCTCACGTCCTGCCAGCGAGCTATTTATTGTTTTATCATCTGAAAATCAATATTTTATCAAACCAAGAGTAACTACGATGTGCAACAGCTTGTATTCCTCAGGGAATGGGGCTGATAAATTTTCAAAAATTGCATTTTATATATATAAATATATATATTTTTATTTTTTATTACATGTCTAGTAAAAATAAATACTTCAAACTTGGCTTACGTTTGGCTCTGACAGATACACCTCGGTGACAGATCGTGGCACCTTTGGGAGGAGTTGGGCTTTTCCAGCCCTTCTCAAGCTGCCGTCCTGGACCGGTGCCGGCTGCTGCCTTCCCTCCCACTCCTTCCCCTGCACTGAAGAGAACTCATGGGAGTGCACACGATACTCTGTGAGCGGCTGGCGGCAGGTGTGCTGGATGGCCCCCCAGGCGGGGCTGCAGTCACCTGGGTTGCTCCAGCGCTGGTGGTGAGTGGGCGTTGCTCCACCAGGCAGACTAACCATGTCTGGACACCGGCCCGGGGTGGTGTTCTCCTGAGCCGGAAGGGTGGAGCATTTGCCAAAGTAGAGCCTCCTGTCTGACCTGGATGTGTACGTCACATCCAAATAATGAGGTCCCAAAGGTGGGCTCACTGTGCCTGTTGGAGAACACACTGAAAGGAAAAACAAACAGGAAGGAGGAAAGTAGATAAAAAGAAGGGGATTTCTGCTGCGTCAAAGCTTTTGTTTACTGCTGTGGTGTTTTTGTAGGTTATAATGTGACATTAACAGACATCAGCATCAGGACAACAATAAGAAGCCTTAAGAAAGCTCTGAATAACAATTAAAAATAACTTTTTAGCGGATGTCCTATTTTCTACATCTGACTAAATTTATATGTAGACAAAAAAAAGATTATGATTGTGGTGGGACATGGGGTGATAAATTTCAAAACATACATTTTTTTCTCATTTCTTAAACAAGAAAAAAATAAACTTGAGTCCTTAAAGACAATAAAGAAAAATAAACTTTCGGTAGATGTTCAATTTTCTTCTTTCTTTCACTCTTGATCTGACTAATTAGCAGATGAAAAAGGCTTTTTTTTTGTGTCAACGAAAGCTACTTTTCTTTCTTTTGAGCCCCAAAAGGCAAGCAAAGGCAAATTAGTTTTTGGACTTGGACCATTTTTTAAGTCTTCCCCAAAACACTTTTGCTCATAAGTTCTTTTGCTTTACTTTTAAGAATGCTTGAACATTTATGATTTTAGGAGAGAAACTACTCTTGGGCAGACTTGGAAAATGGGTCTTTCAAAACAAAAACAAACATTTTATTTTATTTTTTTAAGGCTGCTTGGAAAAAAAACAACTTTTTTTATAAGTCATAGAGTCAAGAGAAAAAGATGTGGCCAGACTTCGAAAATAGGACATCCCCCTATATATACACCTATCTATCTATCTATCTATCTATCTATCTATCTATCTATCTATCTATCTATCTATCTATCTATCTATCTATCTATCTATCTATCTATCTATCTATCTATCTATCTATCTATCTATCTATCTATCTATCTATCTATCTATCTATCTATCTATCTATCTATACATATATTTTAGGGGGGTTTTCCCTTTAGGGCTCAAAATATTGCTTCTTTTAGAAATTAAAAGTGCCTTTATTTATTTTTACACCCAAGAGACCTATTTTCATCTGCTAAATATTTTGGTCAGGGTTAGAAACTGGGACATTTACCAAACTTTTTTTTTTTTCTTGCCTGCCTTTCAGGTCTTCTGTGTAGCTTAGCTTATAAATAGAGACTGAATGACAGCTTTAGGTCTTGAAGCAGCATCCAAAAGAGAAAAAGAAGTAGTGTGGCAACAGTCAGCGGGATGAGTCAGTTTGTGTCGTGCTTCTTTGGGTGCCTTTATCTCTACACTGAAGGTGTTACAACACAATAAAAGTAATGAACTCAAGTGAACTCTGCAGCTTACACGCCGAATGAAGTGAAGAGCAAGTTAGAACTATAAAAGATGAGTGACAACATCCTTTAACACACTTCCGTGAAAAACCCTTTTACCCCTGCTGGTGTGACTTTTCTTGGATGCTTCTTTCGTGCTCCGTCCGCCTGGTTTCTTTCCAGTCTTTTGGTTTCTTTTGGCAGCAGGTTTACACTCCGTCATCCCTCCATTGGTATGAACACTCTGAAAATACAAACAAATGTGCAATCTGGAAAAATAACAAAAACATATTACTATAGAACACAAATATTAGTCCAACACTTTGATTTGTTGCCAGAAAAGCCACTTGACCTTTAACCTGTCAGCTGCTTTGCTAAAGTCTGAAATATGCCCAAGACTCTGCAATGGACAGTTTTTGACACGTATTGATGTCCATAGGGTAAAATGAAGTCACTCTCCTATGTTTTCTGTGCCAACTTGAAATAGAAATTGTCTGTATTGCTGTCGTGCTAACTTGAAATTTGCTATAAATTTTGTTTTGTTCTTCCTGATCTTTGTTCCTGTTCTTTTGCATTTTTGCAATGATTAGATCAAAGCTTTGATTTCTGCAGTGTGTTAATTTGGCGGCGTTAGCACTGTGTTTAGCAAGTGTTAGCACCCTGACAATATCTGATCGGGGTCACTGCTAGATTTACTGATACACTTCACTGTTAAAATGTTTATATGCCTGACCTTAGCATTTACCGAAAAGCTCTGCTGTTACGTTGTACAGCAACAGCTATCCCTACAGCTGTGTAACCTCTTAGTGAGGCTCTGAAAAGTGCGGCTGATCCAATTCTGGCGGGCTCTGCCTTGTTTACTTCTCACTATGATGGGCATTAATCAGACTGGGCACCAAGTGGCTTGTAAATCTTTTAAATCCTTACCACCACACCAACACACGCTGTCTCTCTGCCATGTGTCATTACAGAGAAAAGAAAACGTCACTTTAGACAAGCGGTGTCCAATACTGGTCCTGGAGGCCCATCGTTCTGCATGTTTTAGGTGTTCCCCTGCTCCTCAGCAGGTCTTAAAGTTCTGCAGAAGCCTGTTAATCACTCAGTCATTCAAATCAGCTGTGTCAAAGCAAAGAGACATCTAAAGCATGCATTATAGCGGCCCTCCAGGACCAGGATTGGACGCTACTGCTTTAGACCATGTGCACTGTATTTGCATTAAAAGATTTGGCCATGTGGTTGACAATAATGAAAACTGACCTGGCGTCTCTAGTTTCATGCTCAGTCATGGGAACAGTTACACAAAAGATGCTGCTCAAGGATCAGGTTGGCACACCTGTAGCGCCACGTTAGCAACAGAACTGTCTCTTCTCAGGTTATATTATTGTTAGGGTTGGAGCTAAGCCAACTAATCCTAGTTACCTTTTTTCCTCGTTACGTAAAGTTAAACTTAAAAACCACAACTTACACACCTAAGCACCAAGTCATAGTTCTGTGCTTTTCCTGGCAGTTATGATGCAATTCAAAACCCTATAAGGCATTAAACTTGAATCGCTGCAGCATGTTTGGTGAGGTTTTTAGTCAGGTGAAACTTTTTTCTCTTACCTGGTTTGTCAGCGGTTTGTCCTTTTTCTTCGTGCCGGAGTGGTGTGCCGCTTTCGCTCCCTTTTTTTCTGTTCTGTGCTTCGTCTTCCACGTCTCTGCAAGGTCAAAATGCCTTCAGTTATCTAGATTAGTAAGGCTGAAAACAAACAGCAGGAACATTTTCACACTTTTACAGCTTTTATCGTTAGGATGCTGGCCATGTTAGTTGTTGTGGGTTTACAGAAGTGTCCAGTCTTGCTAAATGTGAGAATGGACTCAGATCTACTGCTCAACAGTCTGTGGACACTGTTGTCCAATTTTCCACATTGTATGACATGCAGCACATCACGACTCGCATTGCTGACAGTCATGCAGATGTTCCCTTGATGGTGGAACAAGTCTGTCTAAAAATCCCAACATCTGTTTCTGATTCAGCTGCACCTTCACACATCTGTAATTCACCCAGGCTACAGGGACTGGTGTACTCTCCGAACCGTCACAGATTCAGACAGCAGCACCAGTCTGCATTTCCTTCCTCAACTTAATGTCCTTTTTTTTCTTTCCAAAGCAAAGCTGAAATTAATATAACAACTAGCATTCCCCGAAGGAACAGTGTATGTTGTACATTTTCAGGTCACAGTTCTGCCTTTAAGTTATGTACTGTAATGCTTTTCCAGATATTCCTGAGTCCATGTGGTTTCACTAATCAAGGGGTCATGATAGAGTCTCCTTCAGTGCTGCCTGACAGTTTAATGGTTACGTGCATCCAGCTGTGGCTTTCAGCACAGGCTTTTACGCACTCAGATTTCCTCACACTGCCTCAGTTTTAACACTGTGAATGTTGAAAGAGCTTTGCAACTTCCTGCGTTTGACAGGGTGATGTTTACTGAAATGGTTTGGATCAAACTGGTGAACTACATCTCCACCAAACGACTGAGCATTGTTTTTAACATCTTAGGCACCGCAGCTCTACATTCCCCAACGTTTGTACACCAATGTTGCAGGCAGCCCCAATGAACTCTGGGATATATGAAGCTTAACCTATATTTTGTCTTTACCTTCACCTTGATTGTTGGCGATCTGGGCTAAATCTTCTCGGCTCCTGGCGGGCTGCCACGCCGCAGTATTACAGGCGGGGTTATCTGTGATGGAGGGAGGCAAACGCTGAGTATCTCGTGTGAAAAGTGAGTGGAGGCCACAGAGTCACATCATCATGCAGACAAGCAGGTTACAAAGATTCTAGCAGGCTTTAATATATCTGAAATACAACAATATTTATTGAACTGCTTTTGTTTCTCTGCTAAACCCACAGGACATTATAATACGGTCAACTCTACCACTAATGAACGAACATATTTTGGATAATGAGGGTTGAAAATAGAATAACTTCACCAAAAAAAACGATGTACTCACCCAGCGTTTCATTATCTGACAGAGATTTGGATAAATGTGTTCTGAAAGTAAAAAGATGAGAATATTATAATGCAATGTCTGAATTCCTTTTTTCCTCTGGTCATTTTTGAAGCGATGTTATCAGTATTTAGTATCTTATCAGCCGTGACATCAGTAATAGACTGCAGAGTGTGGAGAAGAGGATAAAAGTTTTAGTCCAGGCTGGACTAGTGACTGGCCAAACGAGGGCTTGTTTTTGTTTTATCATAATTTATAATTTAGGCTTCTAAAACAACTCTTTCTCAAACATGACATACTGGTGTGAAAGAAGGCTACATTTGCTAATCATAAACCCAGACACTTTGGCATGAAATTGTTTGTTTGGTTTATTGTGGTACTTTTAACCAAACAACGTCCATGTCTCTGTGCCCTCGTTTGGCTGTAGCTATCAGACCGGATGAAGACTTCTGCCCTTTTCTCCACTCTCCGTGCTCCATGACTGATGTCATGGCTGATGAGGCGCTAACTGCTGATGACCATGTGGCAGAACATCGCTTCAAATAAATAAATAAATATATGACCAGACTATCCCTAATTCTTGAACAGTGTGAAAAGCAGCCAACACAGACGAGATAGGAAAAAGATCAGAATGATAAGGGACTAATGTTTCAAAATGTACTGGAGTGTTTTTGGACTGAGTGAGCTCCTCCACAGTAAAAGCACACAGCAAAGGTAGTGAGTCCAACACTCTTGGACCTTGAATCCGCTTAGTTCCACTGGCCCAAAGCCCCATAATCTACCTCCTGCTGGCCCTGCAATCTGCGGGGCCTTTTCTCCTCACAGAAAGAAAAAAAAAAATAACAAAACAAAAAAAATCTTTCAATCAAGCTGAAAAAAAAAAATAAAACAAACATTAAGCTCTTTGCTCCAATTGCGCTGCCAATCCCTCACCTTCAAGTGGAGCGTTGTATCAGACGGAGAAGATGAAGAGGAGAGGAGGGTATTTGTTTGACTCCGGGGAGGATTTAAAGAATTAACTCCCCACCCCACCCCCACCCCCACCCCCCA
>NC_051431.1:21859434-21869062 GCF_001649575.2 Kryptolebias marmoratus
GAAGACCCTTTCACTTGCGGGGCAGCTTTTTGCTCCCATTTGCACGTGAGTTCACAAAAAGAACAGGAGGAAGCCGACGCTTTAAGTCCAGACGGGATTACAAATGGTTTTAATACAGTTTTAGTCTCTGTGTAGAATAGACTGATGTTAGCAACATAAAACAGATTAACCTGATGTACTTATACCTAAAATATATATATATATATATATATATATATATATATATATACAATGAAGGCCATGTAATGCAACATTACCGTGCCTGTAAATTGTGAAACCTTCTGAGCTCACCTTCTTTTCTTTTTATTGGAGTTGTTCCCATGCACCTGTGGCATCTCCTAAAAGGAAATAAAACAAGTAACTCTGTGACTCTCAACTGGATTTAATAAATACACTGCTTTTATTGGCTGTAGCGTGATGTAGGGTTCACTGCTAGGACATTTAATTTACATGACCAGCTTGATTTGTATACCTTCGATAACAATCTGACCGCAGCAGCAGCAGCAGCTGTCAGTTAAATCTGTTCATCATTTCATAATCAGCTTTATTTTGTGGGAACAATCTGGTTGGTGGGAGTTTGACAAAAGATGTGACCTCGTGGGGCCTCATCACGGCCCTATCGCGGCTTCATGACAGACTGCGGCCCTCACCATGGATATGGACCGTCCAGAGCCTCGCCACTTTGCGTTGTCGTCCAGCAGGACGGCCGGGCTGCAGGAGCGGCTGGACGAGCGGCGTGGGACGGGTGGGGGTGGGCCGTCACTGGAGCTCTGCACTGCCTCGTACAGGCTGTCCAAAGAGCCCTCCTGAAGTCAGGAGGGCAGACAAAAAAAACAAAAACAAAATCATAAACAGCTGTTTGAACAGGAAGCTTGATTACACACAAGTTTCATTAGTTACCTAGGATGAAGGCGTTTGAGCACAGACAAGCTTTTTTTATTTGTTTTAAAATTTTCTCTTTTGTGTCAAAAACTTCAAAGATGGAAATATCATAAAGTCCACAAAATACATAGAAAATATATAAGATTACAGTGTTACATTTACAAGCACAGTTAATAAGCTTATAAGTCTGTTACATTACGTGATTTTAAAGTAAAAAATATACAGTGCGTTACATCACAGATGAGACAGATCACACTTTTTAAAGTAGGATTTTTGTGGAATAATGACCATCTTACCTGCTGTAGACAGCTCTTTGAAAGACCTCAGTTTGGAGAAATGATGAGCTAACGACTAGTCAGAGCAGGGCCGAGATCAAACTCGACAACTCAAAACAACCGCAATTTTTTTTTATAGCGGTTTAAGTGAACACTGTTTAATGCCATCAGTTTTGTGTTACATGGGTTTTTTTACACAGCATGTTGTGGTCTATTTGCAAGCACCAGTTACGGCAGCATCTAGCTGTAGCACACAGAGTGCAGCCTGGGGGTGTTCTGGCAAGAAAATGTTATTTTTTCCCAGTTTATCAAATATTTTCTAAAATTTCAAAGAATTTCATGAGAACACTATTTTACAAAACACTTTGTATGGCCTTGTTGCTGAAAAGTGCTATATAAATAAAATACATCAGCATCCATCTTAGATATCAGTCATTTTGGCAGAAATATTCTTATATTCATGTCCCAGCTTGCATCAGAAGTGCTACAGCTAGCTGCTGGCATGGCTAGTTGTAGGGTTTGCATGAACCTTGGTACAATTTGAGACTGAAGCCGTTTCGAGAGAGATTTTGATGTTAGCCACGCTCAGACTAGCCCTTAGCTCAACAGTTGGGTCAGAATTAAAGTCTATTTTTTTTTTTACCAAACTGGGGTCGTTTAAAGAGCTATCTACAACAGGTAAGATAAGAATTGTTCATAACCTTTCCACGGTTCAGGACATGCTTTGGGGCTGGATGTTGACTTGTTGCACCAGTGATGGAGTGTGAGCACCATAAGACACACTCACACACAAACACACGTTTAAATAATCCATAAAAATGCATAAACTGGGACATAAACCTACAGTCCAGCCTCCAGCCCAGAAATTGGAGCAATGAGGATTTGAAAGATTTGATGCGGCTCAGAGGCCTTTTCAGCCCGTCAGCAATGACTGCAGCAGACGACTGAATTTCCTCAGAGCAGATTTCAGATGGATTAAAATTTGTTTGGCCTGTTCAGGTTTCTTCTAGGAACAAAAATCCAGCGTGTCTCGTCTGAGACCTGACATGTGAAAGCAACCATTTTTAGTGTTAATAACAAACATCGTGATCACTTGTTGTAAAACATTATCGTAACACAGCAATAGTTGAGAGTTGTTTGAATCTTTTTTATAATGTTAGAAAAAGGACGTGGATATGTGTTTCTGTTTTACACTGATAGTAGAATTAGCGGAATTAAACTTTTACAGTATGACATTTGAAAATAACTTATTCCAACCCGGGGCTTGAACCAAACTAATCTTCGATGTGATTCTAAAACACAAAGAGTCGATCGGAGCATTTTTAAAATCCAATGTAACATAACATAAATAATATTAAAGGCCTAGTTTTCCTTAAGGGACTGCAGCTCACCCGCCACCTTTCATCCCAGAGTTTTGAACTAAAATCATCTTATGATGAAAATGGATGAAATTATAGCTGTTTTGGTCAAACCATGTAAATAACATTACGCTCGATCCCATGCAATATTGTGAAATCTTTTGACATGTGATAGTGCTCAGAGAATCTGTTGTGAATGACTCTCAGCTACTACCACAACAAATTTTAGCTCAATATCTGCAAAACTGATTGAGTTATAGCCATTTGTGTGTTTGATAACATCAGTGGCTGTGGTGGCCATCTTGAATCACGTTGACTCCTAACATTAATCAGCTGTAGAGGTACAACCAATGATTCTTTTCTGAGAGTTAAATTAAAATCAATCCAGTGGTTCATGAGATATTTTGCTAACAGATAAACACAGCTGTGTAGTTAATGGGAAAGTTGTAAAACAGATCACACATGCTCAGTTAGCCCTCAGAGTATGTGCTGGAGACCATTCTCAGCTACTAACCCAACAGACTGAAGCTCAATATCTGTAAAACCAATTAAACTAACAGAACTATTTTTTGTGTTTGCAAAGGCTGTGGCAGCCATCTTGAATGGGGCTGACTCTAAAAGTTAATCCGTTGTAGATGAATATTTTTTCATTGCATTCTGAGACTACACAGACATTATCGCCTCTAGCCTTCGGTGGCGGGCCATAAAAGCAACATCTCAGGGACCCGTCTGCGTTCCTGTTTGTTTTCCACACACCCTTTAGGTTTTGTTGATTAAATCTGTCTTTTGTTGCATTTCTTCAAATAAGAAACCTGTTCAAAAAATGTTTTAATGCGTGCAAACAGAGACTTAACCCAAATGCACGAGCTCAGCGGTACGTGCCAACGTGTGAGTGTTCCGTAACACAAAGGAAACGAGTTGAAAGAAAGCCAACCAAAACAAAACAGCAGCTTAGAGAAGTATTTAAAGCATTTGGAGCAGGTGAGCCGTGAACAACGGGAAAAGTGAAGCTTTCTACGACACATTGTGCTGTTTCACTTTGATCACTCATTGTGCTATTATTGCTGCATGTTTTTGAGAAATTATCCAGCTCAGTCAGAGGCACATTAATATCTGTCCCACACACGCAGCAGTGATTTACAGCTACCTACAGTATTCACTGTGCAGAACTGCACCACATATTTCCCCCCTTTCCCCCCTCAGCTGTTCACCCAAAGCCCAGTGCAGAAAGTAAAGACAAAGTCTTACCAGTGAGAAGCAGAAAAGGTTCATGCTGGCAGAGAGAGAAGTGTCCCGTGCGCCTCAGAGAATCAGATGAAGCACAAATCAGCTGCTGACAGACAGCCAGAGGCTGAGAGACACAACAGCTCAGAGCGAGCCCAGCCCGGGTCGCCTGCTGGCCTCACAGATTAATACCACGCAGAAATCCCTGCACTAATCCAATAGATGGACCACCATTACTCTGCCAGCCAAGGCAAAACACATGACAACAAGCCCCACTGCTGGGGGTGGGGGGGCAGCAGATTGTGTCTCTGTTTTGAATCTTTTTGTTTTTTTTATCGTCTAGGGAATTATGGCAGTCATGTTCTATTTATATCCTTTATTTAATGTTGCTTTAATCTTACCGCAGCGGTGTCTAAGTAAATGTCAGCCATTAAAGCCACGTATAGTTCAGAGCTCGCCAAATGGGTTTTCTGCGAAAGGTTACGAACAGTCAATATCTTACCTGTTGTAGATAGATCTTTGAATGAAAGTTTCATTCTGACCAAATCAACAAGCTAGCAGCTGGTGGATTGTTGTTGTCCTTAGAACAATTCCCGTCTCACAAGTTTCACCACAGTTCAAAGCTGCAAATGTTAATTTAATAACTTTTACACTGCCGCCATTATCACATAATCAGTTATAGATTTTTAGGTTTATTAGTGGCAGCAGGCAGTACTTACAGTGCAGCATGGGACACTTTTAGAAGCAATATTTTAATATTCCTGCTGGAATAACCATGTAACATGACACCGATGGTGATGTTAGGGTTTGTAAAATAGTGTTTGCATGAAACTCTATGAAATCTTTGACAATCAAGTTGTTTTAAGACAGCAGCTGTCCACGTCGGTGTTGGCTCTGCTCAAAACTTTATTGCTCCAAACTGAGGTTGTTCAAAGAGCGATTTGCAACAGGTAAGATGTTATTTGTTCATGGCACCCCACTTTAAAAGAGCTGAATTATCGTTTTAAAGGAGATAACTTCAAACATCAAACACTTTTGGTTCAAAACAAATGAACCAAAAGTGAAACTGCATGCTCTGTAACTAAACAAAGGGCTCGCTGACTGAGATGTTATCTCATATGATCCCTTCTTAAAGCAGCTTAAACGTAAACACAAACTCTAACTCACACAGATACAATCAGCAGTTTCACAGGTGTTAGACAGTGATCTACTCCTTTTTCTTTTTGAGAAGTGTTAGTTGTAACTTTACTTGTGTATCACCGTATATAAATTATAAGTAATACAGATTTTTTTTTTAAATACACAATAAAAGGTTTAAGAGAAACCTAACATGGATATAATACTTAACAGCTGAACATCTGCAGCTCCAGCTGCAAACAACCCCACAGAAAACTGAGAAGTTCGGTTTGATCCTCAGTTTCCTGCTTCACAGCACTTTTCTCATTCAGCTGAGCTGCAGACTCAGCAGCAGCATTTCGTTCTGTGTCAGTGTCTGAATCAGGACCGATCACGTGTCGTGAGCAAGGAAACGGTGTCTTGATTTACTAGAAATGAAAAGAGGTTGTGGGCTGATTTGACCCACTGGCCACCAGTTGATGATCCCTGCTTTATATGACAAAATGTATGTTTTAATATCTTATCTTGGTGGTGTTCATTTTTCATCCTGCTTCTGTTCTGGTGGAAAGTTTGCGGTTCAGAGGTCATCAGCGGTCGTCAAAGAGCCACTGACTCACCGCTGGGTTTGTTCCCGTTGCTGCCAAGTAGAAAACTTTACAGTCGACCTGTGGGGCGTCATGGTCACATGACTGACGGTGGAAATGCTGGGGAAACCTGGACAGAGTTATCAGAGCTCGTTGCTCATTGAAAACCTGTATGAATCTCATGTTAGACCGCGCAGGTGAACAGCTGACGGTGCAGGGGGGGTTTGACACTCAGGGTGAGGTGGTCGTGACTCAGCAGGAGCTCTCTGTCTGAAACCCACCACCACTGAAACTGAAGAAGGCCTCTGACTGAGAAACGAAACAAAAACTAAATTATGCAACCATTCGAATGTCAAAAATCTAGACTTGTCTGGACCCAAATTTCCTGTTTTCTAAGTTTAACTGAGCCATGTTTGAGTTTCAACTTTGCCTGTAAATGTTTAATAAGTGGTTTGAAAATCCAGTGATCATTAGAAATGTATTTTGTTCCTCAGAGGTTTTCCAGCCTATAGTTCTATTTATTGCGGCCCATAAAGATCAACTACAATCAATGATTTTATCCAGTGTAAGACAGTGAGCATTTCCAAAAATAAAAATAAAAAAGACATCTCTAGCTATAGAGGAAATAACTAAACTAGTGTTGCTGATTAGAGAAGGAAAAACTGTCTAACAACAATAGTTAATTACCACATTCCTTCTTCAGCATCAATCCCAGAGAGGTTCACCTGTGTTTGGGTTTGATGTATTTAAAGTAATGACTGTCCATCAGGGTAAAAAGGAAAAACGATCATTATTTTCCATTAGAGTCTACCATTAAATCAATCTACAAAAAGATCAGCTGAACTCATTTCTGCATATTCATGTTTCTTGTGCTTTGCTTAATAAATAAAGATATTACAGAGTTGGGTTTTACCAGCGTTGTGCAGCCAGTAAATCCAGTTCTGATGAAATCAGAAAAGTTCAGCGTTTCCCTCCAAGATGCTGTGCGGTAAAAACATCAAGTGAGATCAAATCAAGATGTTTAAATACATCAAAACTTCATTATTGTTCATCATCAAAAGGTGAAAGACAGGATGATAATGTTTTTACCCACATCTATGTGTGTGTGGTCATGATCCATGACACAGATTTTCATGAAACTTTCAAGTAATAATCAATTAGATGAACATTTATAACTGAATAATTATTGGAGGCACCCCAATTCAAGATGGCAGCCACAACTAATCAACATTAGAAAACAGAGAAATGACTAATTCAGTCAATTTTACAAATATTGAGCTAAAATTAGCATTACCCTATTGTCGGTATGCGGGGGACACCCTGGACAGATCGCAGGTCCATCTCAGGGCCACATAGAGACAAACAACAAACTCACACTCTCACTCACACCTAGAGACAACTTGGAGTTACTGATCAACCCAACATGTGAAGTGAGCAGAGATTAAAGTAAAGTAATTTGTTTTTAATTGTCTTTAGAAGTTCATTTAAAGTTTTCATCTGGAATTTAAGGAGTTTTATTTAGAGCTGTAAGTTCCTTTAAACTCTATATGAAGTGAAGGGAGCTCATAGTTCAAAGTCGCCCACCTGTGCGTGTAGACGACTCAACCACTCAGTTAGGTGTGTGTGTGTGTGTGTGTGTGTGTGTGTGTGTGTGTGTGTGTGTGTGTGTAAATTGGTGTGTATGGGCCCGGCCCGGCTACCAATTTAGCAAATGAAGAGAAAGAGAGAAAAAAGAGGAGAAAGGAAAAACACAATCTGCAAGCGACGTGTCAGGGGAGAAAAACACCCACCCACCAAACACTCTCTACCCCACCCTTCCACCCTCTGCTCCATTGTCTTCCTGGACAGAACAGATGTTGAATCTGCCACCTTACCCAGTCACAAAGAACCATTTTGCTGCAGGACCCACTTTCAGTGGCAGACATACGTCTTCAAAGGAGAGATCGAAATCCCACCAGTCACCCAGCAGATGAAAACTGTGATGATGTCCCCAGCAGAAGAGGAGCCTTTAAGCCCTGGTGGTAACACATCACACAGTCCCCAGAAGAGGGAGGCAGAGGCCAGAGGGGCGAAGGTCTGCGACTGTCAGAAACAGATGACCTCACATGTTGAGTTAAAGGTGAAACGAAATAAAATAAAAAATATGAGTTTTCATGTTTTTCTTTTAGTTAAACACTGCCATAAAACACTCCAGTGGTCTGTTTCTCTGATTTAAAATATTAATGACTTGTTTTTAGAGTTTTGGTGGGCTGATTGATTCTGATAATTATCTTTGATAATCAGCTTGGCCATTCTTTCTTACACCACTTTCTTTTTTCCCTTCTCCATATCTTTCTGTGAGCCTTTTAATCTATCTTTTATCCAGTTGTTGTCGTCTCTCTTTCATCAACAGCTGATCTTCTGCCTTGTCTCGTTTCAGCATGGCCAAGTTTTCACCTTCGATCCCCAACGCACCTCTTACTGCCCTCGGAGCATTTCTTCTTTCTGTCATCATCTCTCTGTTACAAATGATTTGGTTTGTTGACGTAATCTTTGGTCTTCTTTCTCCGCCGATCATTGCTTTTGATGCAGCAATCAACTCTTTCCAGGCTGCGTGTTCTAGGTTGGATTTGCCTGGAATCAGGCCATCTTTTCAAGCTTTCTGGGTTTTTCTTTTCCTCAGCTTCCATTCTTCCAGGAGGTTCACTGGGGCCAGAGATTGTCTAAGACTCAGGCAGAACATCACTGGAGAGCGGGGAGCTGAAAATCACCCCGGATGGGAATACAGGGGGAGAAGTGATAACACTGGTTATATCATCACAACAAATAGACAAATCTTTCTTGCCCGTAAAATATATGAAACCAAACCTCCACCAAGGCCACAGCGTGATGAAAAAATAGTGCGACCCGGATCATAATCTGGATCACTGTGAAAATGTAATCCATTGTTTTTTGTGACAACCCCAACATTTCCTGAAAATTTCATTCAGATCTGTTTTTTAGTTTTTACCTGATCTTTGCTGACAGACAGGCAAACCAACCAAAGTGCACAACTGAAAACAACTTCCTTGGTGGAGGAAACAGAAGGGTCACCTGTAGGAGCAGAGAGAAGTTTTTAACAACTGGGTTACCTGTGACCTTGACCTTTGACCCCATGAACCTTGAAAGCAACGGTGATCACCCTTGACCCATCAGGTGTCCAGCTGTGGAGTTTAGCCTGTTATACAGCTGCAGAGTCAGAGCACGGGCTCATCTTTGACCTTGACCTTTGACCGGATCAGCACCAGACCTGTCCAGGGTGTCCTCCCCCTCTCGCACAGAAGCTGATGGAGATAGGCACCACCTCCCCGCGACCCAGAATGGAGAAGCAGGTAAAGAAATTGGATGGATGGGATCAGCACCAAACCCTAATCACTTGTTACATGTTTGACATTTCTTGACAATTTCCTGAAAATCCATTCATAACTATTTGAGTAATCTTGTACACAGACAGACTGACAGACCAACAGACACGGGGAGAACATGTGAACTCCACAAAGAAAGACCAGGAGGCAAACCTGCGACCTTTTTGCTGTGAGGCAGCAGGGAAAGACTGGAGTGATGAATCCCCTCAGGACAAAAGGAGACAGAACCATTGCCCCACCATGGTTGGAGTTAATGAAGTTAAATGGGTAAAGTAAACTTGTTTTAAAGAATATAAAGAAGTTAAAAACTGACAAATGGTGCATGATGTGAGACTGAGACCTAATTTGCTTTTATTATGTTGTGTCAATTATAATTCCTTTTTAATTTCCAGGTTGTGCAACAGAATGTAGAGAATAATAAGAATGCTTTTGCAGCTCACAGTAAATCTTTCGTATTTGGAATCAGATGCCTTTGTGATATTAAAGATTTGAAAGTAGCCTGACCCTTGGAAAAAGGAGCTTTGATAACCACTGAATGAACCAAATAAACACTTTTCTCCTCACTTCACCTCAAGGCGGTGCTTTCATTTGGTCCAGCATATTTCTAACCCTGTGTTTTGACATTTAATCACTCTTTTGTTAGACTGAAACGCTGCATTGTTTCCTGTTGAGTGAAGAATGTTCCTGACAGCAACAAGGTGTGTCTGTGCCACCTTGAACTCAGAGAACAATGCTGCCAGGTAAGTAGAAACCACGGCTTTGTTGTGTGTGGGAAGGACTTAAAATGCATTTAAAGATTGTGTGAT
>NC_051431.1:21880267-21956566 GCF_001649575.2 Kryptolebias marmoratus
CTATCTATCTATCTATCTATCTATCTATCTATCTATCTATCTATCTATCTATCTATCTATCTATCTATCTATCTATCTATCTATCTATCTATCAGATTAAGACAGCAGCTCCAACACGGTGGTCTTTGGAAAAAATTGAAAAAATATGAAAAAATATGAAAATAAATATCCACCACAAAAACTATTTCTGCAAATGTTACAGTTTTTCTCAGGCGCTTTGGTACATTTCTCAGATCAGAATTGAAATTCTCAAAACTACTTGTTCAATCTTTGCGTCAGTGCATCACTTATGAAACAAGTTTGAAACAAGGAGTGGTGGAGATAGCATGGATAGATATCTTTCAGTTATCCCAACCTCTAAGGCTGTTAGCTCGATGGTTAGAGCTCCTGCCTTTTACGAGGGAGACCTGGGTCCGATCTGTAGGATCTGCACTCATTTCCTTTGATCATTTCATGTTTTATTTTTTCTGCTGCCAGCTTAAATGATTTGCTTCCAGTGAGTAGCTATCTTGCAAAAGTTCCCCATCAAACAAATGACATGTCACGCGTTTTATATATTTCCACTTGTCAATAAAATCAAACATCCAGGATGGGTTACATTTTGGTGGTGGTCCAGACTATGATCCAGATCGCACTATTGTTTAATCACGCTGGAGCCTTAGGTTTGTGCTTGCTGAGTGCTTTTAATTTGGAGTTATGCTCTCTGGACGAACATAAAAAAAATAAAATATGTTTGTTCCAAACAATAATCCAAAGCAATATGTCTCTTCATAAGGATAATATATGTATTTTGTATATTTTTTTTGTCTGCAGATCTGTAAAGGAGAACATCTGTGTAAAATCTTATTAAGTAGAATAAATGTTATCCCACAGAGTGGCAGTGTCTCCCTGGTGAAACAGACTGGTGTGGTTGCTCAGAAGAACCTCTCTCCATTTTTGAAGAAAAAAGCTAGACTATCAACTGAAAGTCTAGGTTTCCTTGAGGGAATGCATATCCCCCTCCACCTTTCATGGCAGAGGTTTAAAACCATCTCATGTTCAGAAATGATGGCGTTGCAATCTCATGTAATTCTGTGAGATCTTGTGAGATGTGTTAGTGCTCAGAATATGTGATTGGGATGACTCTCTGCTCCCACCACAGTAAACTTTAGCTCAATATCTGTAAAGCTGACTTCAAGTCATGTTTGTGTTGGCTGATGTTGATTAACTACAGTGGCCATTTTGAATTGGGTTGACTCCAAAATTTAATCAGTTGTACATTTACAACCATTGATCATTAACATTCCCTCAGTGGTTTACAAAATATTTTGCGAACAGACAGACAAGCACAGAGACACAGGCAAGTCAGCATTATTGGTGCTTTCACTGTGGCAAAAAAGTGCATTTATTTCACCACACACAACTTTTTTGTTTTTGGTTTGTTATTGTATCTGCATTACATTTCCAACCAAACTGGACAGTTTAACCCATAAGCTAGAAAAAGAAGAAATTGAGATATTTATTGCAGAACAGTTCAGAGAAACACCAACACATATTTAATATGGGAGTAAATGATGAGCTTCATTTTTAAATTCACTGAAAGAGGAACGAAAGTTGCCGCCAAGGCGAGAACTCAAAAAGAGCACAAATAAAAGCCAGATTTAAAGTCCTCTTTATTACAGCAACTAGAAGCAGTCAGAGAGCGCAAACCCCCCTCCAAGGGCACAGTGTGAATAAAAACATAGTGTGATCTGGATCATAATCTGGATCACAATCAAAATGTAATTCATTGTGTTTTTTGTTCCAACCCCAGCATTTCCTGAAAATTTCATCTAAATTTGTTCATTAGTTTTTACCTGATCTTTGCTAACAGACAGACAAACAAACCAAAGGACACAACCGAAAACAACTTCCTTGGTGGAGGAAACAAAAAGGGTCACATGTCGGAGCAGAGAGGTTTTTAACAAAGGCCTTGACCTTGACCTTTGACCCCATGAACCTTGAAATCAACAGGCATCATCTTTGACCCATGAGGTGTCCAGCTGTGCAGACTGACATTCTTACATCACACTGTTGCAGAGTTAGAGCACGAGGTCAACTGGGATGTTGACCCCATCATCTTGAAATCAATGGTGATCACCCTGGACCTAAGAGGTGTCTAACTGTGCAGTTTAATTTTCCTCTGTTTCATGGTTGCATAAAGCAGAAGGTCATCTGTGACTTTGACCTTTGACCCTGTCACTGAAATCAACAGTGATCACCCTTGACCCATGAGGTGTCCAGCTGAGGAATTTACCATTCCTGTTAAACATTCCTGTGACCTTGACCTTTGACCTGATCACCACCAAACTTTAATCACTTGTTCCTTGTACCACGTTTGACGCTTCCTGAAAGTTTCATGAAAATCCATTCATAACTTTTGAGTAATCTTGTACACAAACAGGCAGATGCTACCAAAAGCATAACTTCCTCGGCGGAGGTAAAAATTATAAACCTTTGCTATCATGTCTGATTTTCTTTTTCTTTCTTTTCTGTTTTTGCTACAAGGCAAATCATGAGCAAAATTTGTCATCGACTGTGACAGAAGACTTCTATTTTACGTATACAGAGCACCACCTGCAGTTTCAGAAAGGTAACGTCAAACAGCTCTTATATTCAGGACTTCTTGAATTTATTTAGAATGCCGCATTTTTGGAGCTCAGAAAATAATATGCTTGTGCTAGCTACATGCTAGCACAAGTCCATTACAGTTGATACTGAAAAATAATTCTGAGTAGGGGTTTTGAGTACCACTAGTAGTACTTGCACCACAGTTTGAAAGCCATGGTTTTAGCATGCCCCAAGACTTGATGTGTAGTAATTTAATTTTCATGTGAGCTTTTCTTCTACATGTACAGTATACACTATGAGGAAGCTGCATCTGTGATTTCAAAAGCATTTGAGTTGGGAAGAAACAAATACTTTGTGTAGAAATGTGAACAATTCAACAGGACGATGATCCTCAGCACAGAGTCTATCAAGGAATGACTGAAAATCAATAAATGGGGTATACATGGGCAGGTCAGACAATCATTTTTATTATTGATTCAATTCAGTTAATTTACTATATATAGCTCTAATTCACAACAAAAGTTGTCTCAGGACAGAAAACAAAACAAAAATGTCAAGTCTTGTCAATTGCAGTCAATTCAGTTCAATTGTAATACAATACAATCACGTACAGTACATTGTAAAATGACAATTAGTAGAAAGGTTGTCTATCTAAGGAAGGCAGCAGATGATGCTGAATCTTTCTTTCGCTGCAGTTCCTTCACCAGAATCAGGCCCAAGATGAGCAGCCAGCAACCAGCGGAGGCTTGAGAGGAGAAGAAAGAGACACAAATGAACAGAAGAATTGGTGCAGGTGTAGATAAGAACAACAAAGAAAAACACAGGTTAATAACAGCAATAACTGTATATGTAAACATGGAGAGTAGAGAGAGTAAAGACATCAGCAGACTGAGGAAATGTGGTCAGTTTGTCCTCCAGCAATCTCAGCCTATAGCAGTACAACCCAAGCCGACCCTAACTATAGGATTTATCAAAAAGGAAAGTCTTAAGCCTTAAAAGTAGACAGTGTCAGCCTCACAGGCAGACTCTATCTATCTATCTATCTATCTATCTATCTATCTATCTATCTATCTATCTATCTATCTATCTATCTATCTATCTATCTATCTATCTATCTATCTATCTATCTATCTATCTATCTATCTATCTATCTATCTATCTATCTATCTATCTATCTATCTATTAAATGAAGTGTCTCATTTATAAATTCAGCGTACGCACAAAATGGGCATATGTGACTTTCCACTCAAAGTCTATCTATCTGCTGCAAAAGATCAGTAAGCACTAAACAGCTAAACTAATGAACGGTTGCGGCTCACGTGGTTTTAACTGAGAAGTGAAAATAGCTTCGTTGTGTTAATGTTCACAGTGTTCAACATGCTGATGATGACTGCCAACAGGATCCTTCCTTTAGCTCTCTTGCTTATGTTTGCCTCTTCGAGCGGTGAGTCATTCTGTACTTTTAAAATCTAATATGTTTGACAATCAATACTGAATATTTGAAGTTACTAAATATGCCATTAAGCCGACAGCAACTACAACACATTTACAACACATTTACGCCGAGCAGTCTTAAATAACTTCCTTAAACTATTTGTATCCTCCTTGACTGTTGAATTTGAATCTCTCTTGAAAATTAAAATTCTAACAATGTGTTGACAGTAAACTACTTTTGGCAGACGTGGACAAATATTCATGTTTTTATTTTAGGTGAGAAAGTGCTCCCACATTCCCACATCGTCTCTACTTTTACTGTCTAACAAAATGCCAAGAACTCTTTAAAAGCAAACCACTGAAAGTGTTGCAATGTTGTATCTGACTTCTTAAAGAGATAGTTCAGATCTTTTGAAGTGGAGTGAAAAAGCAGGCTCACTATTTGGCCACCACAAATTCGTTACTTTTCCTCATTCAGGTAATGGTTGTTTGCTAGTTGCTCTGCTTACCTTTTAGCTAAATAACTTGATAAACCAAACCAAACTGTATCTCTGTATGTTCTTCCTGTTTAGGTCAGCCGTCCTCTGTTGAAACTCCTCAGAAGGATCCTTGTAGAACATACACAATCACGGCTCCTCTCGGCTCTTCTGTGCTCTTACCGTGCATCTTTTCAAAACCTAACATTAGCCGAGTCACCTGGGCTCAGGTAGACAACATGGACCGGATCCTGGACGTGGTCCGTCTGACATCAAAGGAGCGAGTTCAGTTCCTCGACCCCAGACACGGACGAGTGAAAGCCTTTCCAAACCAGGCCTCGTTGGGGAACTTCTCCATCTCCATCGACGAGCTAAAAAAGAATGATCTGGGGTCTTATTTCTGCAAGACGGAGAACAAATGTCTTAAAGTGGAGCTGCAAGAACAAAAAGAAGGTGGTCAATTAGTACTGTCTGCTCAGCTCACATTCTGCATGATTTAACAAAATGCCAAAGGAAAAAAAAAAATCCAAATAAAAGAAGATATAACAAAGTTAATAGGTTAATATCTCTTGTATTGAAACCAACTTGTTGATATTCCTCTTCCTTCTTTGTGTTTAACTTCTTCTATCATATTTGACATAATCTATCATTCAGCTAAAGAATTTAGTGAAAGAAAGCAGCAAATAACCTAATTAGTGAGAATTTCAATGCCAAGAAGTTCACACAATTTAGCAGTTTTTCATTTTTTTTCTTTTGTTTTATTTATTTGTTTAGTTAGATTTTTATTTGACCACAGATAGGTGCCCTAAACTTTTCTTTTTGTGTTTTTATTCAGGTGAGCAGTTTGATGAGGATCGTTGTGAAACTATCACACTCAGGGCTCAACTTGGCTCCTCGGTGCTCTTACTATGCAACCTTTCAACAAACGGTGGTAGCTGGGTGAACTGGGTGAACCTGAATAACTCAGTCCTGGTCCGACTCTCACCAAACGGGCGAGTTCAGTTCATCGAGCCCAGACAAGGCCGAGTGAAAGCCTTTCCAAACCAGGCCTCGGTGGGGAACTTCTCCATCGCCATCGATGAGCTGAAAGACTCAGATCTGGGCTTTTACCGCTGCAGAAAGAGGAATAAATGTTTACAAGTGGATTTGCAATCAGGTAAGCGGTGTCGTAGTCACTCTTTTTTTTTTTTTTTAGCACAAAGCAGCAGCCTGTGCAGAGGCATGCAGCCTTCTTCCTTTCTAAGGTCACAAACCTCAAGCATCTAAAATGTGACAGGACAAATGAAGCTGCTGTTTCCTGTGAGATGCGTCTCTCTAAAACCACAACTTTTTGTGCAGGTACGCTAGATAAAGACAAATGGCGACTGTTTTACATCTGCATTGGAGTGACTGCTTTCATCCTTCTCTTTGTTGTAGTGTCCTATAAAATCCATCAGTGAGTATGTTCCCCATCTGACACGATCCATAAGCTTTTATTTGTTTTTGTTTTTTTGTCTTATACTTTTTGTCATTTTTCAGGTATCGGAAAAAACACTGAGCAGAATATATTGCTAACGATCCATCCATCCATCCAATTTCCTTTTCATGCTTCTCCTTTCTGGATCGCAGGACTTCCTTATCAGTGCAGATTTATTAAAGGTACAGCTTTATTTCATGACTATGTTAAATTTAGACATAAAACAGATTTCATCCAGCTGCAAACTGAGCAGCAGCAAACAGCATCCAAAGGAATACAGAAGTGACCAGCGACAAAAACAAAGACCCATTGCATTCGTCGTCTCGCACCCCAATTATTTGCCCTACATGTCAAAAACGGACACTTATCTGCAGCAGGTACACAAAGACCCCTATGCTTGGATTTTCCATGTGTTTCTGTTCCTTTCGTTTCCTCTTTTTGTCCTAATGGAAACAGACAAATCATTTCTTAAAAATCATTTCCAAAAAAGGCTGGAGCTTTTTATTACCTGTCAATAAAAGCTAAAAACTAAGTGCAGATAAATGACCTCTTAACACAAAAATCAAATGGTGAACTTGAGGAATGTTATTGCTGTTTTGACCAATATAAGCTCATTTTGAATTTTAAAACCCACAACATTTAAAAACAAATAAAATAAATTTGGATGCTCGTGTTAATTAAAATAATTACAACTTTTAGCTATAAGGTTTTATACACATAAGACATAATTTTAAAAAATGATTTAGTCCCTGCAAAGTCTTAAAATTTGAAAAATGAGCATGATAATAATGATGAATAGCATCAACCATGTTAAACCATGTAATTTGCAGTGCCTCAAGGGTCACTGTCCTGGAAAGTTTTCAAATTGTTTAATTATTTCTTCACCAAATCATCAAGTTCTCCAGAAGAACGTCCATTAGCAATTAATTTAAACCAGGTGTTTTAAAGTAAGAACAAATCTCAAACATGCAGGAGAGCGGGCCCCGAGGAACGGAGTTTGACACCTGTGGCTTAAAAAGAAGCAGCCGCTGCCACTTATCGCTCTGGGTTTTATTATAAGTTCGATTAAATGGAGCAGTCGAAGGGCGAGAGAAGCGGGGTGCACAGAGAACGAGGCAACAACTCCATCACAGGCATGTACAACAATTAATAACTCAAAACTTAGAAAAACAAATTCATGTAACGTGGGTGTATTCGAGCTGTAGAGAGGAAGCCAAAGTATCAGAATTAAACACGAGCATGCATGAGAAATGTCAGGTGAGGTGAGAGTGCTAACCACTGGGTCATGCAGTGGAAAACACAGACAGCGCTCAGACCTATTTAAAAAAACATTGTCCATAGTTTGACTCGTCAGACTTTGCAGGCCTTTGTCAGCATGGTAAATGCTAAAGTTTGTCAGGAGACTTGGAAAGGGATGGAACAAATATTGCCTGTTTGAAGACAACATGACTGCTCGGTTTAGGTTAAAAAAAAAGGTTTCACCTGAACGTCACCATCAGAGCAGAGGATGATGCATGGCGCCACATTTGATACTGTGCTAGAAAAAACATCAACACATCATAACATCTGTGAAGCACGGCGGAGGAGGGTGAATGGTTTGAACTCGTCTGATAGCTGCGGGACCCGTGCAGCCATTACAGCCGTGAACACACACCTCTTTGGGCTTTTGAGTTATCTTTCACTTGTTAAATAATGACAGTGTAATATTTCACGTGTTGGTGTCATCTGATGTGATTTTGGCATAAAACCTGATGAGTATCAGATAATTTTGTTAGTTATTTCCTGTTATGCAGATCCTTAGAATTGAAACAGGTTCTACAGTTCATACTTTTTATTCTGGCTGTATATGTTGGCACATCTCTTCATACTGTATTTTGACATTGTTCTGCCAGAAACCAGATCCTCTAAATGTTGCTTTAAGACCTTTATTGTAAGCGGTCTTTACTGTGTCTTGTAAGATGTGCAAGTCACCAATCCTAATCATTTACACGTGTATTTGTTTTTCAAATTTTAAATGCTACCTTTACTGTCTTGTGCTTATATATATATATATATATATATATATATATATATAGTTTTGTTCTTGAAATGTGAATGTATGTTGTTCTAAAATTTGACCTTTAGGACTCAAATGTTTTGGATTCTGTGTAGTTAAACTACATGTTTTAAATAAATAAAAGTTTGACAGGAGAATTTTGCTCAAGTATATTATGTCACCTTTGTCTACAACCTTCAAAAGTAATTGCAAAGATAAATAAAATTATGGAAACTGTCCATATGAGACTCATGTTTTCACCTTTGAACAGTAAAGTAAAGTTTTCATCATCTCAAATTAATGTGTTAACTCAATTATTGTTCTGAATCAAGACTTAAACTTCCACACCATTCCAAACACTCCAGTGCAATTTGTTTTCTGGTTCTGCAAGCCTGGCAGCATCCAAATGGAGTCTTCTAATAGGAAAATGTGTATTTCTTTTTTTGTTTTGTTTTTAATTTCCTCTTATTCCTACGGTTGTAATTCGCGAATGTCTCAACTCCCACTGGAACTGAAAACCAAATATGCGCTTATCACAGCAAATTAAGAGGAGGAAACAGAAATCTAAAGGCAGGAAGTCGCACAAACACACCACCACACACTCAGAGACTATGAGTAGGAGGTTTATCAGGTATCGTGAGCAGACGAGGAAAGGAACACATTGGATTTGCTCGTACTTGAGTTATATTTTTGCA
The DNA here is from genome assembly GCF_001649575.2 of Kryptolebias marmoratus. Lineage (NCBI taxonomy): Eukaryota > Metazoa > Chordata > Actinopteri > Cyprinodontiformes > Rivulidae > Kryptolebias > Kryptolebias marmoratus. The sequence continues at coordinate 21,888,953 of NC_051431.1, forward strand.
TGCATGTCTTTTTAAAATTAGGTTTGTTTAAATTTGTTACACTTTAAATCCCAACCACCCCACCACCACCACCAAAAAAAAAAAAAAAAAAATTATGCACCAGAAATACTTCAGTGTCTGAAGAGTGGAAGAAACAACGAGCTGAAATCACCCAATAAAAATGCACAAACTGGACACGGCTGACAGGAGATCTCTGTTCAGTTCTGTTGAAAATGAACTGCAAAAACATAAAGTGAACTCACATCTGAAAAACCACTGAAAGGAAAAGGACGGCAACAACTTCATTAAACAGTGGTTGATTCTTTTTCCTGTAACAAACACTTCCATTTTAAAATAGACATCAGATCCTTCCTGCTGAGTTTCCAAACTATCACCACTGTATAGCTAAAAGTAAAGAGTTCAGAGTTTAATAGAGGCTTTGTGAAAATTAGCCAACAGTGCATCAGTGCCAGACACTGTTGGTGTTGATTAGTTCAAGTGTTTCACTGGAAGCTTGTTATTATTTATACTGTGACCTGATATGTACTAGAACAGATATCATCTTTCTAACAAGAAGCACTCAGCGCAAACCACCGCCAAGGCCACAGCGTGATTAAGAAAATAGTGCCGTCCGGATCATAAATTAGGCCAGCTGTGACGTTGACCTTTGAACCCATGACCTTGAAATCAATGGTGATCTAAGAAGTGTCCAGCTGTGCAGTTTAATTTTCCTCCAGTACATGGTTGGGTAGTGTGAGCACAAGATCATTTTGGAACCTTGACCTTTGACCCTGTCAGCTTGAAATGATCAGTGTTCACTAAGGGTTCACCTGCTGGAGCATAGAGAAGGTTTTAACAAAGGAGTCACCTGGGACCTTGACCTTTGACCCTTTGACTTTGAAAGCAACAGGCATCACCTTTGACCCCACGAGGTGTCCAGCTGTGCAGCACCTTAGCATCAAACATTAGTATCAAACTAGCAGATATTTTTCAGTGTGTAGTAGCCAATTACAATGATATCAACTCATAAACCATACAATATGAAACCCCTTATCGTCCTGATTGGCATAAGTAGATCTTGCAGTTAGTCAGAGATCATAAAATGGACAATGATCAATAATACACCACATTTTACCACAGTGCTAATAGGAACCCATCTCGTGCCCATCTCTCTCAGAATGGCAACGTGGTCATTGTGCCCACTGCACTCATCACAACCAACCACCAAAAGAGGGCGCTGTTTTACCCTTTATACATAGACACCAAATGAAAAGTAATGGCAAGTGGAATCATAAACCACATTGGCACTGTTAACTATACAGGCCCAGTCCCAATACTTGCACTTCCACCCTCGTTCCACCCTCGTGTCCTTCCTGCTGAAGGGTTTGAGTGTGTAGTGTGTCCCATCAAGCCCCACCCCCTTTGTGTACTACATTCGCCCTTCAGCTAAGCCTGCATCCAGGCGGACTTCGGCAAAGTATTTACTCACAATTCATCGCTGCATGTGACGTTTTGAAATTTTTTTATTACCTTTATTGAAATGAAAGGGTTTCAAATTAAATGGTAGAAATATGGCAGAGGTGACAGAGTAAGCTGCGTCTGTTACGAAAAAAGCAGTTTTTAAATGTAAAGTATTGAAATAATTATTGTTTCACTCTGCTGTACATGTGGGAATACTATCAAACTTTGCTCCATATTCAACAAGTCATAACAAAACACATTTAAACAGCCAAATATCTCATGCAATTACTTTGGAAAGCAAAAATACCTAAACTGCACTTTTAAAATTGTACTAGCACCTTCTTAAAGTGCCAAAACAGGGACCGGTCCCGCCATGTTGGATGTCACAGTTATGACACAGAGGCGCAAGTCGATGACGTAACCTGTACTGTCCCAATTCTCCAATTCTTTCATGCTTGTAACCTACTGCACACAAACCCTTCTGTGCACTTCGACTGAGTACACGCTTCATAGAGGAGCATAGGGTGTAGTGCGAGTTTTGGGACCGGGCCACACTCGCACTACACCCTACAGGTGGGGGTAAGGGCGTACTCGAACTGACACCATTTGCCACTGTACTCTTGTATGTTAATCTGTGGTACACATCAGCCTAGTGGTCGTCCAGGTAGAGGAATGTGATGGGGAGAAAACTTTGAGGGACCGCACATTTTCCTGTCCAGTTTGTGTTTTATAGATCGCAAACTTTGAGTGGAAATTGACATATGCCCATTTTGTGCGTACGCCGAATTTATAAATGAGACACTTGGTTTAATATATACATATATACATATATATATATCTATATATCTATATATAGATATAGATATATAGATAGATAGATAGATAGATAGATAGATAGATAGATAGATAGATAGATAGATAGATAGATAGATAGATAGATAATATTTATTTTAGGTCAGTAAGGCGGCTAAATTCACACATCAGCTGATTATTCACTCCATGTCATTGAGTGTATAAAATAATAAAAGACATCCAACAGGAACCTGGAAACTGAAGCCAGAATGGGACCGGCTTCCTTGTCGCCTGATATAAAAATAAAACAGACGTCAGATTATTTTTTGGAGGTGTGGACTGTTGTTGATTCGCTTGGTTCTTACCTTGCTGTTCTGTGTTTAAATATGAACATTTCCAACATGTTTGGCTGTAATTAGTTATTTTATGTCTAAAAGAAAGGTCATGTGTGTAAGGATTGGGTTTTGTTTTCTTTTGGATTTATTTTGCTCTTGTTTTCTTGTCTGTCTTGTGCTTCATTCAGTATTCACTTCCCCTCTGTTTGCCCCTGATTGTCTGCCACGCCCATCTCCACCTGTCAGTTATTGTAATCACTCACCTGTGCCCACTTCCCATAATCATGCCCTGTGTTTAAAACCTGGTCATTCTCTCTACTACCCCGCTGGATCATTGTTGTGTTTTTCGTTCTGCATTGTCTTGTCCTGCCATGCCCTGCCCCTTCATTTGGATATTTTGTTATTGTTTCTTTTGCTGCTTCGTCAGCCCTTTTGTTTTTCCTATTTTGTTTAAGTAATAAATTAGTTTCTTTTAAAGATGATTTTGTGTTCTGGATTCGCCTCTGTCTCCCCTCACCTTGACAATGTGACACCATGACTGTGTGCAGGGCAGTAGGCGGGGCTTAAAGCGCCACATTCCGAAGCCTTTGGTTCGAAAAACCCAACACGGCAGCAAGGATAAAACAGGATCTCATCGCTACAATCGGCAGGGCTGTCAAGGTTGTCAAGATTACTTTGATGCTCTACGGTAATTAGTCCAAAGCTTCACAATTTATGACCCATTAAAATTACTACCTGTCTTAATGGAAATATAACTTTATAAACAGTCACATCAATTCAGAAGCTGAATGAATGTTAAAGCAATAGTTTGGTTGTTTTGAAAAGGGGCTGTGTGAGGTTCACTTACATTCCCACTGTTACAAAACAAACAGAATAACTTTTACTGCATTTTTAATTAGATACTTTTTGCTTTTTACTTGAGTAAAGTTCTACTCTGGTGGCTTTACTTGCACTTAAGTCAAATTTCATTATAGCAACTGCCTTTTTACTTGAGTAGATTATGTTAGTTCCCTTAATTTCCACTGCCTATTGTGAGTTAACGAGTTTTCTATTCTTATATTCATATTTTCATCAGTTTGCCACTGCAAATGGAAATCTTTTTGATTGTGTTAACAGTCTGAGAGACATAAAACTGGTTGTTTATACTGCTTGTTGTGGGCAACACTACGTTAAGCAACAAATATATCTGACAGGAAACAAACACAGTCATGACTAAAATAGTTCAACATTTTAGTGGAACTTGAACAGACAGTTCTTCTACGATGTTACATCTATTTGAAGGTACGTCTCCGCTCAAATTTAGCAACAGGCCTGAGGTCTCTGCATGAAAAACCAGACCTCTAAATACATCGGAGGAAAGTTTTGTCAGTGCTAAGTAAATAACCACAAAGCTGAGAGAGAGGGGGAGATAGGAAAAAGGGTGGCGGTGGTGGCGAAGCAATGAAAGGTGCTGTAAACTTTAGCATGTGAGGTAAACACTGCAGAAACATTATTGTCTACTTGAATTTAACAAAAGACAAAAATACAAGATGTCAGATTTCAACATGTAATATTTTCTTTTTTTTTTTAAAGATGCAATAAAGATTTTCACATGCAGGTAGTCTAAACAAGTTTCTACAGAGCTTTTACTTTTTAAAGTATACATTTCTTGAATCTTTTGTTTTTCTTAAGATAAGTTTTTACTTCATGAAATTAAGCCTTTATTTCTAAAGCTGATCTTTTAGTTTGGCAGCATTTGTTTGCTGAACAGAAGCTGCTATTTAAAAAAAATAATAATAAAAAAAAAATAAGGTGATAGTTTGATGAAGTGCATTTTTATGTGAGTAAAACTGAAATTATTTAACGTGTCTCTGTCTTATCAAGGTCCTTCGCTCTGGAAATGTCAGCGAGCTTCAACAGGAAGTGGTGGTTTTAGCATTACCCTCCAAACTTAAAGTATAATTTTTACTTCTGGTGAGGGTTAAAGTTTGACGTGATCGCCGTTAGGTCTGAAAAAGTTCAACTCTTTAGAAATATTTGGATTTGGTCCAAAGAGAAAGACAATAAAAACCGTTACATAAACAGGTAAACAGATTGTAGTGGTCTTGTGGTTTTGTCCCATGATGCTCGGAGAGGTTAAAACAGGCTCACACTGTTCACACTGTACAAGGGGCTGACAATGAACGCTGACATGTGGATTTTCCTCTTAGCTCCGTGGCTCATTTGTGTTTCTTCAAATGGTAAGTCTTTTAAGAAACTTTACTTTGATTTGTTTTGCCTAGAGTTTTTGAATTTACTGAACTCAAGTTAAAAAAAAGAAGCTACTTCAATTCATCTAATAAAATAGGGGGTTCCAGTTGAAAGCAAATATAAACAATGTTGAGTATGTCGCAGCTGGAAATAGTGGAAATAGCTGATTTAACTCCACCTGAGACTATAAATAGTTTCTATTGCCACAAACGTGTAAGTGATCCACTTTTATATAGCACAGTTTTAACCTGTCCAGGTTCGGCAAACCTATTCTCAGCACGAGTACTGCAGGTGGTAGTCCCACTAGATCGTAATCAAGAGAAATATTTGGCTCAACTATTTAGAAGTAAAGAATCTAATAATCTTCATAAGCTGAGCTATGATGTTAAGCTAAAAAGCAGAGATTGCTGGAAAGAGCAAATATATACTATTTAAAGCGCAAGTCGATCATCATGTTTTGAGGAAATTGTGAAAACTTGAGTGGATAATGGTTAAAGGATGTGCTAGAAGCTGTGTCGTTGAACTCTCTCTGAGACCAGCTCGCAACAAAAGGTGCAAAAAGCGAGGGAATTTGGTTCAGGTTATATCAGATTTCTATGCAGTTGTCACGGAAGAGGAGCCAACACTGCACCCATCCTCCACAGTTATGGGTTTGGTCATTTTGTTCATTTGCCAAATAAAAAATGCGCTTCTAAGCCTGTACCGCGGTTTATGTCTGCCATGATGGTGGTACTTGTTATGAAAGCTTCAGAATAAATGGTGTAAAGCATTGTCAAAATTTTGAAGGATAAAGTATAAACTATCATCTCTGTGCAGCCAGGAGAAATCGCAAATAAGGGGGGCTGGAGCTCTTGTAAATGTTTGGTCAAATTTGATGACCGATCTACAGAACCAGCAGTAATGTTTAATAGTAAAAGTGAAACCGTTTAGGCAGGCACATTGCAAACAGACCTCATGGTAAGGCTATGCTGCATTTAGAAAAAACACTTATGAGCAAAAAAAGTACTTCAGTTTGTTCTCCAAAGAAAAAAGATCTGTCAGGGTGCGATAAGTTTTTCATGTTTTTAAAGTAATGGATTTTGATATGGGCGATATGGCTCACCACCCAGGACGGCATCTTGTGTGTTCATACTTTTATCCTTCAAAACTGCCTTTATATTTTTTGCAGCACAAAAAATATGAAGGAAAAATAAAAGGCTATCTGCCGTTTGCGCCCTGACTGAGTTTTCCAGTCAGTTTGGGGAATAAGGTTAATTTGGAGAAGATGTCGAGGATGCTTGGAGACTACAGGAACCATCTTGGCTTCCGTCTGAGACAGTATAAAACTCAGCTTCACCATCAAATGACATAAAGCAGACAAAATACTCCTGAAAGCTTGAAATAAGCTGCTTAGTTAGAGAATAAGACACATTCACTTCACCATTGAAGCTCTCTCACATGGAATTGATCAGACCTGCCGCAAGCTGTTTACTCCTCTGCCTCACACTGTGATGGAAGAAGTGTCTAGGTTTGTTGAAAAGGTCCAGCTATCACAGCGTCAGAAGAGCCGGGAACGTCAAAAGCTCTTAAAAATTCCAACAGGGAGCTGTTTCTTCATCACAAACCACCAGGCGAGATCAAGAGGATGTCGCCAACACAAAAATTCGGGACCGGTGGGTTAAAAATTTGTCTGACAGAACCCTGACACAGCCTGAGAAAGACGTGCTGGCCAAAGGACTGATTTTTTTGCCATTTCTCCACAAGAAATACCTGTTGTGGATAATCACTGCCACCGAATCCACTATTAGCAACAACAACCTGGCAGAAACAGAGGCAGAACACAGACGAATGGCTCAACACAAGAGGGCCAGCTCTTCAGGACAAGACTCATCCGTGCTCATACACCTCAGGGATAATGGACACTCTTTGTATTTTGAACCGAGAAGACAGATGGTTTGAGAGGGAGGTGAAGGAATCCGAGAGAAACCAACTTTAAACAGAGAACGAGGTCTCACATTTCAGCTTTCTAAAAATGAAGCATTAGGCCTGATCCCCAGTCAGTTTCACTTCAATCAGAACCTGCATTCATGTGACCAGAGTGGCCCATTTGTGAGTCAGGCTAACAAAGACCCTAATGAGCCTCTATTGTAAGGAGAGTGAGTGTAATCTGCATGTGAATCCAGTTTACAGAACATTTTAGCTTTAAAAGCTTGAACTCCACACAAAAAACTTTTTGAATTGAGAAAGCTCCTCGGATGAGAAGCGAAACATCTTAAACTACAGAATAGAAGTCCAGTTGTTTTTTTGTTTTTTTTAATCTTCTTTGGACGAAGGAGAAGGAGGAGCGAGACAGAGGACAGGTCCACCTCAGAGCATGAGACAGGGACATGGCGTCAGGAAGGCATAGCTACAGCTGTCATCATGAAAATGAATAAAAAGAAAAACTAAAAAGCAAAAATCAAGTGAAAAATGTTTAATATTTTGTTTGTGTTATATCCTAAATGTAATTCCAGTCATTTAAATCCATTTCATGTTAAACATTGCTGTATATTTCCTGTTCAAACAGGAAGGAGACATTGTTGAATGATATTTGTACCAGACAAATAGAAACTTTTTTTATATCAGGTAAACTGTCTGGAAATACCAGAGTTGACCCAGGTTATGGCAGGCCATTTTAATATTATAAAGTATAAACCTATATTTATAGGTTTTCTTCTTGAAACAATAACATGAATTGTTGTAAAAATGGAGTAAAAACCAATGTAGTTATTGTGCATGTTGGTGAAGTGGGTAAGTGATGTTCTTTCAACTTTGCATTTGTGTTTATGAGCCAATATAAATTAGCCAGTGGGTAAATCTGACACATTTATTCTTATCTCTTATAGTATTAATGTTTTATGTGTTTGTTTCCCTTTAAACACTAAAACTAAAGAAATATAATGAGTGTGTGGTTGTTTCATGATCACGGTATTGTTATTAACGTATAAAATATTCTTTATAAATCAAATATTCCTTGTATAGCTGACAGACATAACAGTTCTTTAATTTTTCTGAAATTGTTCTGTTTATTTTTTTCTATTCAGGTCAGCCGTCCTCTGTTGAAACTCCTCAGAAGGATCCTTGTAGAACATACACAATCACGGCTCCTCTCGGCTCTTCTGTGCTCTTACCGTGCATCTTTTCAAAACCTAACATTAGCCGAGTCACCTGGGCTCAGGTAGACAACATGGACCGGATCCTGGACGTGGTCCGTCTGACATCAAAGGAGCGAGTTCAGTTCCTCGACCCCAGACACGGACGAGTGAAAGCCTTTCCAAACCAGGCCTCGTTGGGGAACTTCTCCATCTCCATCGACGAGCTAAAAAAGAATGATCTGGGGTCTTATTTCTGCAAGACAGAGAACAAATGTCTTAAAGTAGAGCTGCAAGAACAAAAGGAAGGTATGTCATTACTCTTTGATTGTGTGCACATTTATTTCAAGGTCTCTAGTCAACAAGAGAAGAGCTGCTTTTAGCTTTAATGTAACGCCTAAAGTCTGAAGCACAGAAACACTTTAGACCTACCATCTGAAATTCTGACAAACTGTGCTCTGGCACAGTTTACTTTTTTAATAAGCCTATGCCACATCCACCACAAGTGGATTGGAATTGCTTCTCTATTTAAACTCAAAAATATAGTTTTTCTCATGGGCCGTATAAGCGTTGTGGCAACAAGAGAGAAAAGGTCAATTTGTAGAGTATTAACAAACCAAATAACGGGAAGGCTCAAGATCGCACAGAGCGAACTAAAAATCAAGTACAGAGTTTGTTTGTTTTTTTTAAAAAGTCCAGAAATCTGAGACAATAAAGCAGGCTCATTGGTTTTATCCTAAATAACAGACTGTCCGAATTTACATTCATAAACAGAAGGTGCTGCATGGACCTTGAAATGAAGTAAAAAAACAAATTACACAAAACAACAGCACTGCATCAGTCTTCTGAAAAGAAAAAAGGAATTTACAAACCATTATGGCTTCAAGTACAGATTACAGTCATTCAGTAAAACTCAGAGTACTGTTTGACTTTAAAACTGTAAAAAAAAAAAAAAAATAATAATAATAATCCAAATAAACCAATAATCCTGTTTTTGGGCCCTTTAAACCTCGGGGCCCTGTGCTACTGCTCCTGTAAGCCCTTTACAGAAAGTCTGTCTCATAGCTGCAGATACTGTTTTCACTTTTATCGCCTAAAATACTTATGTTCATGTATAAACAGCTTGTTTTTTTTGTTACATTAACAAGTGAACTTGGGCTAATAATTGATGGCAACATTTAATTAATAGCATCAAAATCCACTTGCAGCTACTTCCTGTTAGCCTCTCATACTGTCCATAGTAGAATAAATTATATTTGATGTTGTTTACCATTTTTAATTCAAGAGTTTTTATAGACATGCCACATATAGCTAAGTTATAGGTAGGTGAAGGCCAAGGATTTGGTAATTTTCAGTTTTTTATGCCTAATTTTTGTCATTAATGTATTTATTTTTTTATTTAAGCACAAGATAGTTGTTCTAAACTCTATTTCTTTTTATTCAGGTGAGCAGTTTGATGAGGATCGTTGTGAAACTATCACACTCAGGGCTCAACTTGGCTCCTCGGTGCTCTTACTATGCAACCTTTCAACAAACGGTGGTAGCTGGGTGAACTGGGTGAACCTGAATAACTCAGTCCTGGTCCGACTCTCACCAAACGGGCGAGTTCAGTTCATCGAGCCCAGACAAGGCCGAGTGAAAGCCTTTCCAAACCAGGCCTCGGTGGGGAACTTCTCCATCGCCATCGATGAGCTGAAAGACTCAGATCTGGGCTCTTACCGCTGCAGAAAGAGGAATAAATGTTTACAAGTGGATTTGCTTGAGAACAAAAGTATGTGGCGCTCGGGTTTCTGGGTTTGTTAAAACAAAGCGGGAGCCTGTGCAGAGGCATGCAGTCTTATTCCTTTTGTTAAGGTCACAAACCTCAAGCGTCTAAAATGTGACAGAGGACAAATGAAGCGGCTGTTTCCTGTGAAACACATCTTTCTAAAACCACAACTTGTTGTGCAGGTACTCTAGATGCAAATGCATGGCGTCTGATTTACATCTGCGTTGGAGTGGCTGCTCTCTTCCTGCTCTGTTTGGTTAGCTACTTCTGCTGGCTGAAATGGGCAGGTGAGTAGCTGCCCCTTTTAGTATTTTTACTTAAATTAGCGTTAATGAAAGGATGGATATTCAACCAACATTTTGCTCCCTTTCAGGCCTGTGGAACAAAAGAAAACAGGAGTACACTGTCAATGAAAATGCTGCAGGTAAACAACTTTTTGAGGGCGACGTCACTGGAGAGTAAAGCTTTTGCTGTGCACACAATTATATCTTGGACTTGTTTATTCTTTTGTATATAAATACATAAATAACACAAATTCTGCATAAAAAAGCCTGTACTGTTATTTAACATTAATCACTTTATTTTGTCTTGCATGACAATTTATTGCAATTTATGTTGTGCTGGATAGTACAGACGGTTCTGTGGAAAGGTCAAAAACAATTAATATCTTATGTGTTGCACATAGCACTTTGAATGACCACAATTTGGAAAAATAGAAATTAATCCTTACTGGACTGAGAAGCTAACCGCTGGTCTGAGTGGGTTCAAGACCAGGTGCAGTCTTAAAACAGCTCCGCTCTTAAATGTTTTCTCTGTGTTTTGTGAAGAAAATAAATACTGTTAAATTTGAATTACATTGTTATTTACATGGGTTTCTGTAGGTTAGTGCAAAGAACAGAATGTCGGTAGCTAATAGGAGCAAAACAGTAGCTAAAAACTGCACTAAAAGAAGCAAAGTGGTAGCTAAAAGTACAAAAACTGTAGCTAAAAGTTAGCCAAAGAATAGTTACGTTTAGCAAGACAGATAATAAAGTTAGCAAAACTTTAGCTAAAAGTAGAAAAATTGTTGCTAAAACCTAAAAGTGGTAAAAGAGTAGCTAAAAGTAACAATAAAAGATAAAATAGGGCAAGTCTGTGAAGCAGATTTCAAAGAAATCAATGTTTTTGAACTGAAGAGATCATAATGTACTTTTGATGGGGAATTTTATGTTAAATAGCTCAATATTTAGAAGAGAAAAAAAAGGTTAGAAAATACAAAAATCATTGATGTATGAATGGCTAAAAAAGCAGCTTGTGCAAATAACAATCGTTCCAAATCTGCCTGTCCTACATTTCAAAGTGCCCTACAGTAGATTAAATCAGAAACATGGCAGCGGATGTGAAACCAGTTTAATCTGTATCACAAAAAATGCACGAAGAGCAGTAAAAATTTCACAATAAGAGTCTGCAGAAATACGTGAATAATAAGCATGAAACCAAAACTGGTCTTTGAGGTTTTTTTCTTTTTCTTTTTGAAGCTTCAATTGGCACAGATTGTACAGAGATGCAAAAAACACAGTCTGCAGGAGTGTTCAAATAAATAACCCAAAGACCAGCTTTGGTTTCATGCTTATTATTCACGTATTTATGCAGACACCTAAAGAAATTTTCACAACTTTTCCACAACAATTTTTCACAGCAGGCCGAGGAATACAGCTTTGTAAGTCGTGAACACGCACACAAAAAAAATATGATATTCTAAAAGTGGCTGCTCAAATCGTGGCCGTGCGTCACTTGGTTGCAAGCTTAAAATTTAGTGAGACTGCAGGTCAAAATATACTTATTTTCTCACAACTTTGAGTCCCCAGCTAGTCTCCAGCAGTCACAGGCCAGTGTGAATCTACGTTAATGTGTTTTTCTGCAGGTGCCAGTGCTCCCCCTCAGGAAGCAGTCTGTGAAAATCAGATCGGTAATTCAGCTCCTTAAGTTATGTTTGTAATTAATATCTGAATCGTGTAATAGTGCTTTTATTTTATTTTTTTTCTGTTTGACCATTTGAGGTGTCACTAAATCTGCTTCTTTCTTCTGCAGATGGAGACAACAATGTTTATGGTGCGTTCAAACATTCATCCTTCCTCTTCATTTGATCTGCTTTTAACAAATACCATTTCAGCTGGTCTGAAAATAATCCCCTGCAGAAAGTTATCACCCACACACAACGACGACACAGGTTTTTATTGAATCTCTTTTTTTTTTTGCTAACGATAGAAAACGACGACCAGTACCCGGCAAACAGGGACCCGGCCAGGAACCACAGTGGCCCACCAAGGGATCTGCATGCTCAGGGCCAGACTCAGCCCGTTCAAAGCAACATTGGGATTTATCCAAACCTGGAAGAATTCAAGTTTGAAAGGGCGGAAAGTCGCAGAACAAGACTAAGATTTCACATAGGTGCTTTGACGTTTACAGTAGTTTCTCTTCCCGATGAGTTCAAAATCACAGCAGCATGGACTAATTGTCGTCTCACACCTTTTAGAGCTCTTCAGCCGGTTGCGGCAAGCCAGTTTCAACCGGCATTTCTATGGTAACGTACAAACCATTGGTTGTACTGCAGGCTTTTGATTCGGTCCGGTGTCTTACTTGTCTGTTTTTGTTTTACAGTCAACCAGCATGAGATAAACAAGCAACAAGCCATGGCGGCTCATGCGCAGAGGCAACAAGGTAGGTGACTGATTTCACGGACTGTGTATTTGGTTATCGAAATAATCAGCAGACAAAATTCAACCCTAGTTATGAAAAACTTGGGACGTTGTGTAATATGTAAATAAAACCAGAACTAATGAACCGCAAATCTTGTAAACCCATATTTTATTCACAATGGATCATAGGGAGCATATCAAATGTTTACACTAAGAAATTGTTCCATTTTTAGGGAAAATACTAAGGTAATTTACAATTTGATGGCAGCACCACATCCCTAAAAAAGGGGGACAGGGAAACAGAAGGTCAGAAAAGAAAGTGGCACAAATAAGAAATAGCTGGAAGAGCAGTTTGCAATTAATTAGGAGGACTGGGTATACAAACAGCATTTTAGAGAAGCTGAATCTCTCACAAGTAAAGATGAGCAGAGTAGTATATTGGAACAATTTCAGAATAACTTTCCTGTGTAAAACAGGCTTGATTCGGTAATGAATATTGTTGCATGGACTCAGGAACACCTCCACAAATCATCATAGGACCATCAGTCCGTTATCATGCCCAGCGTTCAAAAAGCCTGCCTCTCTGATGCTATGGGGTGCATTAGTGCCTATGGCGTAGGAAGCTCACACATCTGGAAAGACACCTTCTATGGGGTGCCGTTTGTAAAGTAACAGTCAAAAATTAACAGAAATATTTTGGTTTATTTAGCCTTTCATTAAAAAATGGTTTTTTTTTTAAGTCAAAATTTCACCATGTTATTCATACATTTATAAATGTCAAAGTCCCAAACTAAATATTTACCTGGCAAGTGAATAAAATATGGGTTTATCAGATTTTCAAATCATTGCATTCTGTTTTTATTAAAATTTTACAGCATCCCAGCTTTGTTGGAATTGGACTTGTTCACCACTAAAAAAAAAAAAAAAAAAAGAAACTCTTCCAGCATTCATTGATGTTTGGTGTTTTTATCAGCAGAGAAAGCCAAGAGCAGTGAGGGCTGACTCCCTCTGTGGCTCATGTTTGCGATAGATTAGAATGATACCGTGCACTGACCCGCTCTCCCATTTTTCAGCTGCTTCCCACTCAGAGTGTGAATACCAAAACCCCATTTACAACAGGAGCACGGAACAGCTCAACCGTATGTAGACGACTGAGGGAAGAGTGCGAACACCACGTGACAAAGACCAATACTCACTGATGTTTTTGTTGTTTGTTTTTATTTTAAGTTTGATCTCACTGTATTTTACTGCTCACAACATGTCTGCCACTGCTTTTGAATAAAACTCAACAAAACACAAACCACAGTGGGCCTCCTTCTTCATTCTTGTCTCCGCGTTACAAAAGGAATCAAAGTCAGGGAGAGATGTGTGGGTTTCAAGTAGATGAAACTTTATTTAAGAACTAATATGAAGGCGCTAACTAGAAGCACTCAAAGGGTGCAAAACCTCCACCAAGGCCATAACGGGCATATAAAAAAATAATAGTGCGACCCGGATTATAATCTGGATCGGCATCAAAATTTAATCAATTGTTGTTGGGGTTTTTTTTGTGACAACCCCAACATTTCCTGACAATTTCATCCAAATCTGTTATTTATTAGTTTTTATGTAATTTTGCAAACAGACAGACAAACAAACACAACCGAAAACATAATCTCCTTGGCGGAGGTAACGAGCTCTATAACGCCTTCTGCTGGTTAAAGGATGTCAGTGTGTATTTTACACAATATCAGAGTTGAAACATATTGGAGATAAGAGAGAGGTTAGTGCTAACAACATTTCTCTATGTAATTCCACCTAAAACTGACAAATAAATGTTGTCATTTTAGGCCAAGATGGAGCTCAAATAGTGCCATTGGGTTTTTTCTAACAACCAGCCCAAATTTAAAAAAAAAAATAACAAAGTTGTATTCTTTTTTGTGTTGCCTAATGCTAATAAGCTGTAGCAGCCATCATGAATTGGGTTGGAAGTTAATCAGTTGTAGATGGTCATCTAGTTATTACTTTCTGAGAGTTTCATCAAAATCAGTCCAGTGGTTCATGAGATACTTTGTTAACAGACAGACAGGCAGGGTTTACTCAAATGGTTAATGTTTTAAGTTTTAAGCAAGAACATCGTGAAAAGCTTAGTTTTTAGAGTATGCATTGAAGTTGGTGCTCAGCTCCTACCATGACAAACTTTAAACTCAGTAAAAGTAAAAGTGGCTGAACTGTAGACCTTTATGTGTTTCCAGAGATCAGTTGGCTGCGACGGCCATCTTGACATGGGTTGACTCCAAAAGTTAATCAGTTGTAGATGTACATCCAGGATACTGCAAAATCACATGACATTGTGCATAATGTTGTTTTTAGGGGTTGACTTCTCAGCATAAGACGCTTAATCTCAGTTTAAAACTCTTGAAAGGCGGCGGGTGATATGCATTCCTCCAAGGAATGCTAGGCCTTTAACTGAGATGACTTTTGTAAAGAGCTGCAGCTTCACAGTGAAACGGAAATTAATTTAATTGATTTGAAAAACGAACTACAGAGTTACAAAGCACTCTTGAAGTGTTCTTAACATCATTTGGTTTGTTGTGCACATTCATTGTGGAGACAAAATTCAAACTTTTTATGTATTTATATCAAAGTTCATGAAAGAAAATATCTGCAGTAAACATCAGTCTACAGAAAATGGCTGATGTGACCACAGGACATACACGTTGAGAAGTCAAGGCACCACAGTTCTTCTGATGTTTATTGGCGGTTGCCAAACCCATTTGCAAAATATGCATGTGCATTACTGCCACCAGCTGGACAGGAGTGTGACTCAAGAGATCAGGCAGAAAAAAAAAACCCAAACCTCTAGATTTGACTAATTAAACTAACTTATTTTTAAAATGGAATAATTTTACTGTATTAGTCAGCTAATTTACCCCTTTAGAAGACCCGATAATGTGAAGTCACAATGTTTTGCCTTTCTTAATGACTAAAAAAGAATATCCCTGCGGATATTGGACTTTTTTAGCTGTTTCTGGTTGGTTACAGTGTGTGCATTTTCCTCTTAGATGATTGCCTGTTTTGTATAAAGTGTGGCTGAGACCTGAGTGGAGTGATTACATTTTCTTGTTCTCGGGGCGGCAGTGGCTCAGGAGGTGTGAGGGTGGGGGTTCATCTTGTAAACAGAGGGTTGCCAGATCAAACCCCCACATCAGCAGTTGTGTCCTTAGGCAAGACACTTTGCCTACTGGTAGTGGTTGGGGGTGCGGTGTCAGATTGACCGCTAGGGGTACAATGTAGTTTATATCTATCAGTGTGTGGATGAATGGGTGAATGACTGACTGTAGAGGAAAGTGCTTAGGAGTCCTTGGACTAGATAAAGCACTATACAAGTGCAGACCATTGATCATTTGTTTTCCTCTCTGCCCCAACATGTTTTCGGATGTCGTATAGATGCACCAATAGTTACTTTCACTGAAGTTGCTTTTTTTCCCCCTCCTGAAGCCAATTAAAGCAAATGAGAACCACCTGCTCTGCCTGTCACAAAGCCTCAGCAACTAAAAAAAAAAAAACCCAATGGAGACCAATAGTACAGACTTTCTTTTGGTCGCGTTCGTATGTCTGTCACTGCTTTTTCTAAAGTGTGATCCAACACATCCTGCAGGTAACAACAACATGCTGGTTTGCCAAGATGACTCTATGTCCGTTCACATCCCAAAAGAACTCTTCTACGGCCTTCCGTCCACCATCTACGTCCGAGGTAAGTCAGGACGACGTGAAGACGAACAGCGCAGAGCTTCGAAGCGTGCGTGGCTCTCTGTTCACTCCACTGTGTCGCCCAGGTGATGGCAGTGGATATTACCAAGCCGCTGCCATCGCGGAGCGGTGCCGCTACTCCCTCCAGGAAATGCACGCCTTCATTGTTCTGACGGTCGCCTATGATGGGTGTTTTGTGAGAAGAGAAGTGAGCTCCCACTTCCCTTATTTCTAAATGTCGTCTAGTCATCGCACAGAGTTTTGCTTTGACGTTTCTCCAAAAATGTATTCAGTAGAAGTTCTCCGCGAGCCTCACAGTAGTCATCGTGGCCCCCGCAGACGAGGGCCCGCTGAGAGTTGTCCAGTCCCTGCGTCTAATCTGTGAAAGAAGAATAAAGGGTAAGAGCTGTGAACTGCATGTCACAAAATACATTATCAGAAATTCATTTTACCCTTAGTGCCCACAGTAAAAGGGGAAAGGCGGGCTGTAATGTTTTTGTCTGTTGGCAAAAAATCCAATGAACCACGGGGTGAGTTTTAATGAAATTTGCAGAATGTAGGCCTAATCATTGGATGTACAGCTACAATTGATTAACTTCTGGAGTCAGCCTTATTCAAGATGGCTGCCACAGCCAGCTGATCTTAGAAAACACACAAAAAGCTATAACTCAGTCAAGTTTACAGATGTTGAGCTAAAGATTTTTGTGGTAGCAGCTAAGAGACATCCACAACACGTACTCTGAGCGTGGATTTGTGCATAATGCTATTTTCAACGTTTGAACAAAATGACTAGAATGCTGTCATTTTGCTGCTTTTTTGCAGAGCCAAGCGTGTTTATTTTCCCAGGAGACTCGAAGCAGTTTTTCTGCAACAAGAACGGATTCAACATCACCATCCCCAGGAACGCTACGGTCCCTCCTCTGAACCTGGATGCAGTCTGGGTCGCGTCTGACCAAAAGCGCCGCTGCTTCCCCCAAACAAGATCCAAAGACGCTGTCGCTTTCAGCTTCCCGTTCACAGAGTGTGGCACTCAGTTCATGGTAAATGTAGACGAATGATCAACCAACCAGCTTTCAGACAACTCTGTGGTATTCTGGTGGTTTTGAATGAAGTGGGTCCAGATTGCAGATGGGAACATCACCTACTGGATCAACATCAGCGGTAAACCACATTCCCCGGGAGGTGTCATTTTTCGTCAAACTCCATTCCAGTAAGATGAACTAAACGAGTCAGTCGGGTTACATTTTGAACTTGGATACAATTTTCTCTCAAGGTTGTTTCTTGTTCCATTAGGCTGACCGTGCGGTGCAGCTTTGCACTAAATCAAATAACTCGTCTGGGCATCACTGTTCAACAAAACGAATCTGATTACCTGTCAGTACTGAAGAACAAAGGGACACTGAGGACTGAAATGAGGTTTGCCAAAGGTCGAGACTTCTCTTTATGTATCTGGACAGATTTTTATTGATCACTGTCGACAGTGGGGCAATAATGTTTTTGTCTGAGTTGCTGCTGGCAAAATATCTATTGAACCACTGGACAGAAAGAAATCATTGGGTGTAAGTCTACAAATAATTTGCTTTTGGAGTCAACCAATTCAAGATAGTTGCTGCAGCCAACTGACTTTGGCAAACATAAAAATGGTTCTAACGCAGCCAATTTCACAGATATTTAGCTAAAATTTGACATGCTGGTAGCTGAACACCATCCCCAATCCATCCTCTGAGCGCCACACATCGAGCATCGTCTTTGCTTAAAACTTGGCCATTAAACTTTAATTTATTAAACTCTCAAAGTAATCACTGAATACCCATCTTCAGCCCATTAACATGTAGGGTCCACTCAGTTCAAGATGACCACCACAGCTAATCGATGTTAGCCAACATGAATATGGCGCTAACTCGGCCAGTTTTACAGATATCGAGCTAAAATTTGGTGTGGTAGCTGCTGAGAGCCAACCTCCTCAACACGTTTTTTTTTTGTGTGTGTAAACTAAATTAACATGTAGCTTTTCACCCTAACAGATTCCTCCTACAGCTCATTTTATTCGTCCAGCAGCCGTCCAGCAGGGCTTGAGCTTGGCCAGCCGGTGTTTGTGGAGGTGTTTGTTGTCAAACACCAGAACAAGGACTTGACGTTGCTGCTCGAGGACTGCTGGGCCACACCGACCGAGGACCCGCATGACCCGCAGAGGTGGAACCTAATTGTTAAAGGGTGAAACACTTGGAATAAACAGCATTTGTCATTATTGGGAATTACTTTGAGATAAGACTTAAATTTTTTCTTTTAATTAACTGGAGTTGTTGTTCATCTAATCGAGGTGTCCCTCCACTGGTGACAGCCAGAGAACCGTTTTGCTGCCGGTCTCCAGTAAAGAGAAATCAAACCCCTCCCATCACAAATGGTTCGTTGTTAAGCTCTTCTCTTTTGTGAAGTCACCAGCATCTAAAAACCAGGCAAGTAAAACAAACAGGCCAAAATGAATGGGTCAAGTAGTGTCCTCAGTGTGTTTTTCTGCAGTTTTTCCACACTTCACCTGCTCTGCTCCAGGTGTATTTCCACTGTAACATAGAGATCTGTAAGGGACCAGACTGCTTCCAACACTGCAGGAATGGTGAGTAGAGGTTCAGCAGGTTTTCTCCTTTTAAATCTATTCTCATCTGAGTTTTTAGGTGAAGGATTATCTGCCACTGAAAAGCGAAACGTGGGTGATGACATTTTTGACAGGTGGTGGTATGCACCTAAAAGACGAGGGATGAAAGTCAGCCGGAGCAAGACAGAGTACCTGTGTGTGAATGAGAGAGAGGCTACAAGGAGGTCAGAGGTCACAAAGGTGTAGGACTTCAAGTACTTAGGGTTGACTGTCCAGGAAAATGGGGAGTGTGGTAAAGAGGTGAAGAAGAGAGTCCAGGCAGGATGGAATAAAGTTTCAGGAGAGATTTGTGAGAAAAGTGTGTCGGCAAAGGTCAAAGGAAAGGTTTACAAGACAGTGGTGAGACCAGCTGTGTTGTTTGGTTTGGAGACAAAAAGACAGGAGACAGAGCTGGAAGTGGCAGAGCTGAAGATGCTGAAGTTTTTTTTCCTTGGGAGGGACAAGGATGGACAGGATTAGGAATGAGGTCATCAGAGGTCCAGCACAGGTTGAAGGTGTGGGAGATAAAGTTAGAGAGGACAGACTGAGATGGTTTGGACATGTGCAGGACATGTACTCCTTACGTTGCTGGAGTATCCGAGAAACTCAGAAGGATTTTCTCCAAACACAACATCCCAGTACATTTCAAACCCAACAAGACTCTCAGACAGAGGCTGATCCACCCTAAGGACAAAACACCCAAACCAAAACTGAGCAGAGTTGTGTATGCAGTTCAGTGCAGCGAAGAATGTTCAGACCTTTATATTGGAGAGACCAAACAACCTCTCCACAGAAGCATGGCTCAACACAGGAGAGCCACCTCTTCGGGACAGGACTCAGCTGTCCACCTACACCTCAAGGATAAGGGACACTCCTTTGAGGACCAAAATGTTCATATTTTGGACCGAGAAGACAGATGGTTCGAGAGGGGGGTAAAAGAAGCCATCTATGTCAAAAAGGAGAAACCAACATTAAACAGAGGAGGAGGTCTCAGATTTCAGCTTTCAAAAACATATAATGGAGCTTTAGGCCTGATCCCCAGTCAGTTTCACTCCAATCAACACCTGCACTCATGTGACAAGAGTGGCCCCTCAGTGAGTCAGACAAACAAGGATTCTAACGAGCCTCCTTTGTTAGGAGAGTGAGAACAATTTGCAAGCAATCCAGCTTGCATCACATCTCAGCTTTAAAAGCTCAACTCCACACTCTCTATTTCTGAATTGAGAAAGCTCCTCGGATGAGAAGCGAAACGTATTCAGCTACAGAATAGAAGTCCAGTTGTTTTTGTTTTTTAACTTTTTTTGAATTTACCATGGCCTGGATGACTGAGAATCTACACCAGCAATTTGATGTTGTAGTAGCATAATTCATCCCTAACCTATACTTCCAGTGCTAATGGATTATGCAAGATCTTGCAATACTGTGTCATTGTGATTGCATTATTTTCAAGATAAGATGATCTTAGTTTAAAATTCTTGCATGAAAGGTGGTGGTGATATGCATTCCTTCAAGTAATGGGAAGTCTTTAATTGTTTTTTTTTTTGTTTTTTTTAGCTGTATCAGTGGTCTCATAATGTATTGAATCTTGTACAGATTTCAGACTTTGCCTCAAGGCAAATGATGTTGATGTTTAGCTACACAAACAAAACTATTACCCTTAGTCTCTGTTTACCTTTCAGAGAAGCGTAAACTAAGAATCTCATCTGGAACATGGCGAAGGATTTCATCCAGAACTGTCTCAAGTGGACCTCTTCTGTATCAGCTGTGAATATTTAGACCGCTAGTTTCAGTCATTTTGTGACGATGGGAACAGCTCAGCAAGAGATACTGGCTGTTTAAAATTAAATGTTTAGCATTTAATGTGATTAATATCATATCAACAGTGATGGCCTTAATGCACGGGCATGCTTTTTCCCCTGTCTGTCTTTTTGGAAGTTTGCTGTCCATGAGGCTGGCTCAAACTCTCAGATATCAGTGTGTAAATAAACAAATTTAAAAAACAAAGCAAGTGTTATTTGAATTTGAATAGTAAAACTAGAGCTGAAAGATAACTGACAAAAGTGATAATTTGAAGAGATTTCACTTTGGTTTTAAAAAACTACATTTAAAAAAAAAAAAAAAAAACTCGTTTTAATTTGATGTAGCGGTTACCCCCATTATCAGTGCTTTTATTTTGGCAGGTATTTTGTGTCACGTGACCAGAAGCGGACCAATAGTAGCGGAGAATGGGTCAGCGTGCGGAAGTCTCTGAGGCTCTGTCGTTTTAAAAACGACTGGAGTGCATTTTGTAAAGTTCAGCAGCTTCTGTGACTGTTAGTAAAAGGTAACCTGTATTTTGTGCGGTTTTGGTCCGTAATTTCGTGGCGTTATATCCGCTTCTCGCTCTGCTGTGTTGTAAAGTTGTCGGTTATGTTCAAGAAAACGAGCTGGAAACCAAACGACAGCGAGTCGAAACACCTCCCCATCTATCGACACAAAACCAAACTAGTTCAGGCTGTCGAAGACAGCACTTTCCTCCTGGTCACCGGGGAAACGGGAAGCGGGAAAACCACACAACTTCCACAGTACCTACATGAAGCAGGTAAGCCGTCGCTTTCCTCCCAGTTATCCGAAAATGAAGAAAAGTATGTTGGACGCAAACACCTGATTCAGTATGTGTCTGTCTAAGAAACACAACGTCCCTTGTGTTTATGTGACTCTCATTGTTGTGTGTTTGTCTTGACAGGCTTTTGTAAAAATGGTAAAGTTGGGATCACCCAGCCCAGGCGGGTGGCTGCCATCACGGTGGCCCAGAGGGTGGCTCAGGAGATGAAGTGCACCCTGGGAAGGGAGGTGGGGTACCAAGTACGCTTTGACGACTGCACATCACAGGTGAGGAGCACGCCACCCCTTCAGAAAATAATAAAACTATTTAATGTAGGTTTGTGCTGACTCCTGGATTGTCTGAGCCAGGACACGGCGGTGAAGTACATGACAGACGGCTGTTTGCTCCGGGAGGTTCTGGCAGACCCTGCGCTTTCTCAGTACAGCGTTGTAATACTGGATGAAGTTCACGAGCGCAGCCTCAATACGGTAAGCTGAGCGTTGCTGTGTCTGGTTGTCGCAGCAACTTGAGTTGGACTGTTTTGTTCTTTCAGCCGCTCCCTTCAGGACAGTGGTGTCCACTCCTGGTCCTGGAGGACCACTCCATCCTGCAGGTTTTAGATGTTTCCTTACTCTTCAGCAGGTCTTTTGAGTTCTGAAGAAGCCTGTTAATCACTCAGTTATTCAAATCAGGAGTTAAAGCAGAGAAATGACAAAAACATGTAAGACGGTGGCCCACCAGGACTGGACACCACTGCTTTAAGGGGTCATGACACAGCAGCTCACCCTGTCCCAGCATCCTCCTCTGTTACGGCAGCCCCTGCACGTCCTCCATCACAGCATCCAGGAAGTATAGTTTTCCTCTTTACCTCCACATCCGTTGTTCGTTAAGGTGGTCTGTGAATGTTTTAGTAATCGGGTGTTCTTTTCACGAACCAGTTCTGAAAAACGGTATGTGTTATTTAATATTTTTGTTTTAAAGGGTAGGTTATCAAACATAAAAAAAAGATTATCCTGAACTATTAGTGAACGGACTTGCATCTTTTTTCTGGGATTTGGCTCAGCTCACCAACATGAGCTGGCTCTTTCAGCTCCTGATTGGCTCCTTAAAGAGCCGTCCGAAGCATCACCTCCATTAAATAGTTCAGTCTTAAAGGGTTCACTCCAGGAGGTTTCCAGATATATTTATAGGCAGTTGTGAAATGGAAACATTCACACACGTGGATTCTGTCTTGCTTCTTCTTACTGATGATGATTCCTCTTCTCATACCTCCACCTGTTCCCTACTCTCACTACGGATCACGCTGTCATCTGCAGACACCGTTGCCACGTTCTGTTTGTCTGCATGTTAAACCAGAAACCCGCTCTTTGTCCCTGCCCTTCGATGCACTTGTTACATCAGGGTTTTTTTTTCTCTTATTACAGGACATTCTTCTTGGCTTGTTGAAGAACATCTTCTCCAACCCCTCCAAGGCCACTAGGGGGCGAGCTTTCCCCCTCAAAGTGGTGGTGATGTCTGCCACCATGGAAACTGACAAACTCTCAGCTTTTCTCAGCAGCTGTCCCGTCTTCGCCATCCCTGGGAGGGTGTTCCCGGTCACGTGCACGTTTGGCTCGGCTGTCGGACCGAAGGACGCGGAGAGCACGTTCTACGTCAAGGAGGTACTGTTTTATTCTCGCAGTTTCTACAGATGACATGATTTTTGAACTCACGGCTTTCCTTTTATTTGTCTTATGGTCTGAGGATTTTATCCGTTTTGTGTTGCAGGTGGTTAAAGTGGCTCTGGATGTGCATACCGGTGAAAAGGCTGGAGATATTCTGGTATTTTTGACAGGCGAGTGTGATGGCTGAAATAATTAGTCATCAAGATAACGGTACGTGCTGGAATTTAACCTTTTAGTCTTTTCTTGTTTAACAGGCCAGTCAGAGATTGAGCGTGCCTGCGACTTGATGTTTGAAAAAGCTGAGTGCATCGACTATCGCTATGATGTGCGAGACCGAACAGTGGAGGGCCTCCTTATTTTACCCCTTTATGGATCCATGCCCACTGGTGAAGGCCTACAACAACTCTGATTTTTTTTATTTATTTATTTATTTACTTTTCATTATTATTGATTCTCAAACCTTCATTTGTTTGGTCTCCTCTCAGATCAACAGAGACAGATCTTTCAGCCCCCACCTCCAGGGATAAGAAAGTGTGTCGTAGCCACAAACATAGCAGCAACGTCTTTAACCATCAACGGCATCAAGTGAGTGAGACCTAAGGTGCTGCTGGTGTACCATGAATTTCTGACTGTTTTTCACATGTTGACACAATTCCCTGAGGCCTTTTATGAAATGTGTGAGAAGTTGTTTGGTTAAAAAGGAAAAAAAGAACAGAATTACAGCAACAAAGCCCTCTCGTTTGGCCTGACTCAAGTGTTGCTTTCTGTGCTGCTGATTTTAAGGAGCACAGGGGGCTCCCAATCTCCTCTCCTCCCCTAAACCCTTCCAGCAGTAGTTCAGACCTTTCGCAGCGGGATCGTGGAGAAAGGTTATGAGCAATTAATGTTATCTGGAGCTGGCAACTCCATTATTTTCAAGGTCAAAATTGTTCAAATGTGTGGACCAGTTCTAATTTGTTAAATGAAATGCAAAAATGAGTCGACAACAATGAGGATATTTGCAGAGCAGTTTGTGGAGGACATTTGTGGAATAGTATGGAGGCAAATTTGGTAAAATAAATAAATATAAAATAGTTAAAGGCATTATAAGGATAATACAAGGTGTTCAGTTGATCTCTGAGTGGCACGCTGTAGGCTGATGGTTGTTCTGTCAACTGAAGATGAATAATTATGAGTTAAATAAAGGTGGGAATTCATCAGCATACATGATTCTGGCATAAATATAATCCTTACAGACAGGCAACAGGCTGCACCATAAGTGCTAAAGCTAGCTGCTGCTGCTATTTGCATTTACAGATAACTATAGAATTCTGTGGAAATGACTGTATGTAAATTATGTGAAATTGTTTGCATGAACTGCTAAAAAATTTATATTGAAAGTTTTTTTTTTTTTTTTAAAGGACCAATCCACTTGGTCTTGGCCACACTCAGACTAGCTATTAGCTCATCAGTCTGGTCAGAGGGAAAATGTTTCTCCTAACTTTGGTCATCCAAAGAGCTACCTGCAATAAAACCTTTCTGAACAACCTTTCACAGGAGAGCCTTCGGTGTCCAGCCTGAAAGTTCACAACAGCGCAGTGAACTGAGCTCAACAAGCTTTAAGAGAACCACATTTTTAGTCCCTAATCCTTGCTTTCCCTCGTGCTTCTTTTACTTTTCCACGTTTGAGACCGACTCCTGTTGTGAGTTATGCGTACAGCTGGCCCAGGTTGTTAAAACACCACACTGCACACACAGTTTCAGAGTAACAAAGCCACCATCTGGGTGGTTAATACACCATTTGCGCTCAAACTGTCATTTTTCTATCACCAAAAATTGGTTCCATAAATTTAGGGTCCCACTGTGGGCCTATATCTTTGTTTTGCTGAAGGTTTTAGAGGCTAAGATGAATAACTTCTATTTATGGGTTCATTTTAAGCTATGATAATTATTTGTGCACTTGGTTTATTCTGACAGCAAAGTTGAATAAGATGTACCAGTTTTTCCACTTTGATTGTTGAAGCTTAGATCCTAATTTGACAAATTATTTCCTACAGATACAAATAAAGTAATCTAACCTCCTTTAATGTTGGATTCACTGACAAATAGAAACTCAGAATAGTTCATTTGTTAGACTTTCTAGTCTGCATTTAATAAACTTTGAAGAAGAACTAATAAAGCAGTGCTAGGATATTTCTTTTCTGAATTTAAGGGAAATATTTAACTTGTACATTTTAGTTGACAGCAAAACAAAAATTAAAACATGGACTTTATACATTAAAGGTACAGGGAATGCTCCGTGGTTTTAGTTTAAAGTCGGGAGATTAAGTAGAGAAATCAGGATGTCTTCTAACAAATGGTGAAAATTATATACATTTTTTCTAATTTTTTGATTTCATCAAATCTGAATCCTTTACTCAATGAGACTTTTAAGCCTAGAAGGCCCAAAAATGTGACTAGGTGGTGTTTTGTTTTGTTTTTTGAGTGTCCTGAGTTTCAAAATCTATGTATGTTATCAAGCACAGAAGGCCGGAAGTTTAAAAAAAAAAACATTTTTAACATGATTATTTGTTCTCCTCTTGTAGGTACATCGTGGACAGCGGCTTCGTGAAGCAGCTCAGCCACAACTCGAGGGTGGGCATGGACGTGCTGGAGGTGGTGCCGATTTCAAAGTGAGTCTTGGAAACGGTCACACTCTGAGAAACGCCTGGCAGCAGAGGCTGTAACCGGATTCGTGACGATTTTTCTCCCTGTCCAACAGGAGCGAGGCCCAGCAGAGAGCGGGCCGAGCTGGAAGAACCTCTGCCGGGAAGTGCTTCCGAATTTACACCGAGGAATTCTGGGAGAAGTGCATGCCTGAGTACACGGTTCCCGAGATTCAGAGGACGAGTCTGACGGCGGTGGTTCTCACGCTCAAGTGTCTCAGCGTTCACGATGTGATCAGGTTGGTTTTTCTGGGATTTTTGTTTCTTGTTGATTCAAAGTGAATAAATAATTACAAGCAGTTGATGTTCATTGAAGGTTTCCTTATCTGGACCGCCCGGAGGAGAGGTTTATTCTGGAAGCACTGAAACAGCTCTACCAGTTCGATGCCATTGACAGGTGAGCGCTGGTTGTCTGAGCAGAGCTGCGGCAGAAGATGAAATAAGTGGACGGGACCTGAGCTCTTTCTCTGTCCGACGCAGGAGGGGTGGAGTGACTAAGCTCGGGGAGCTGATGGTGGAGTTCCCGCTGCACCCGGGTCTCACCAGGGCTTTGCTCAGAGCTGCTTCACTCGGCTGCCAGGACCTGCTGCTTCCTGTGGCGGCCATGCTGTCCGTGGAGAACATCTTCATCAGGCCAGGTCAGCACGTGAAGCGTTTTTGATACCATCAAAACGTCATTGAGAGAACAAAGTATTCTTTTATATATATATATATATATATATATATATATATATATATATATATATATATATATATATATATATATATATATATATATATATATAAATTGTTTGTAAAAGCGATTGTCTTCATGTTGGTTTATCAACGTATTCTTGTCTTACTTTAGAAAATCATGTTTGAAGAATGGTGAAAAATGGGCAAAATAAAACAGCTCTTCATTCACAAACATTTGTCGTTTCCTGCAGGTCACCCTGACAAACAGAAAGAGGCAGATAAGAAGCACAGAGCCCTGGCCGCAAAGACGGGCGGTATGAACGACTTCGCCACACTGCTCAGCGTGTTTCAGTTGTGCAAATCCAGGTGAGGAAGGTTAAAAATATATATATTTTAAATTTAAGAGTAAATTCATTCCTTGTGTTAAAACCTTGTGCGCCCTGCAGTGACAGACCGTCAGCTTGGTGTAAGGACAACTGGATCCACTGGAGGGCGCTGAAGTCAGCCTTCAGCGTGGAGACGCAGCTGAGAGAAATCCTTGTTCGCCTCCAGCAGGTACAGCATGCTGCCTATTAACACCCTTATATTACAGCTGTGATGCTCAGGCGCTGTTAAGTGTTTATTTTTTTGCACGCTTGCCTTCCAGAGGAAAGATTTCCCCGTTGAAACGTTTGTCGGAAACAAAAGCGAGCTCCTCAGACGATGCCTGTGCACAGGATATTTCACAAACGTTGCCAGGAGGTAGAAGTTGATGCTATTCAGAGTCCTTTAGTGTTCTCAAATTTGCAATATTACTGAGAGATTTTACTTTTCTTTTGTTTTCTTCATGCCCAGATCTGTTGGTAAAGTGTTTTGCACAATGGATGGCCACGGATCGATGGTTCACATTCATCCAGCATCATCTGTAAGCTCACGGGCTTAAAAAACCAACACGTTTTCTGTAAACAAACTTCCTCTGAGCGCGTTGTGTTGTGCGGTTTTCAGCTGTTTGACCAGGAGGCGGATCTGAACTGGATCGTCTTCCACGATGTGCTGGTCACCTCGCGGGTCTACGTCAGGACGGTGTGTCCGATAAGATACGAGTGGGTGAAGGATTTGCTGCCTAAACTCCACGAAGTGGACGTCTACGAGCTGAGCAGCGTCGCCAGAGAAGAAGTTACTGATGAGGAGGTGACGAAATGGGAGACCAGAGAAGCTGCTAAAAGACAACAAGGTGTTTAAACAAAATCAGATATTTAGTTAGAAAGAAATGTCTCCATCTGCTGCCTATATTTAATGATCACAAAACAGGTTTTGCACCTAGATTATAATACCTTTTCATAGTAAATGATAAAAAGTTTATAATGAAATGGTGATTGTTCAGTTACTCTACACAAAGTATATGAAGGTATTTATTTATTTAGTTATACTATGTGCTAAAATATCATAAAACAGTGTTATATTGCTTAAATATTTGTAGTTTACTTTAAAACCAGACATTTATAATTCAATTTGCTTTTATGGTAAATGGCAGCAGTTCAAATTAGAATACAATTAAAACAGTACTTCCATTTTTACTGAAAATTAAAGGTCTCCCGTTCCTTGAAGGAATGCATATCACCCACCACCTTTTGTGTCAAAGTTTGAGATTAAGATTATGTTGAGAAATTGAGTTGTAGCCATTTTGGTCCAACTGACATTAACATTCTGCAATATTTTAATATTTTTGGCCACTACCTCATCAGATTTTATCAGTAAAACTGACTGAGTTGTAGCCATTTTTGTTTTTTTTTTGGCTCAGTTGGCTGTGCCAGCTATCGTGAATCAGGTTGACTTCAGATTATTCAGTTGTAGATCTACGTCCAGTGATTATTTCCTGAAAGTTTCATTGAAATCTGTCCAGTGGTTCGTTAGATATTTTGTTTATAGGCAGGCACAGACAAAAACAACATAATTTACCTTTCCTTTCGGCGGTGGGTGATAGTAAACAAAATGCATTCCTTTAAACTCATTTAAATTGTTATTGTCATTAACTGAACTGGAAACTTAAATGAAGATGTCTGATAAACAGTAACGTGTCAACATTTATTCAGATTAGGTGTTTTATTATAAAGATATTGGTTTTAAAATCTGCCAGGGTACCTTTTTTTTTTTGTTTACATGCTAACAACAGTAATCAGAGTTGGCTGTGCTTGTAAACCTGACCTTAAAAATCTCTCCTCAGAGGTTTCTGCTGAAGACGTGAGGAAGAAGCTGGAGAGGCGAAACGATGAAACCACACTGAGCGACGCTCGAGCTCGCTACCTGCAGCGAAAGCAACAGAGACAGCAAAGCAAAGCATTCTGACAGAGCGGGCCGTGTGAACTGCACACAGAAATAAAACTGGGGTTTTTTTGTACGTTTTTTTTAATAAAAATATCATTCATGATGACATTGCCCCTGTCCTTTTTTATTATTTTTTTAAGTGCCTCTCTGTAGCAGCAGGTCTTTTTTTTTTGAGTCTTCAGCAGTGAGTTGACAGGAAGTAGATCCTCCAGACTGAAGGTTTTAGTTTAGTGGATTCTTAGTTTTATTGATATAATATTTCACATCGTGCCCTTGCTTTGTACAGTCGGTGCGGGATTAAGGTCACGGTGTAGTACTTGGTGTACTTTCACACCGACCGTTCAGGTACAGTGGACCCTCTGGTGCGTGTGACGTCACTTCCTATTGTTGCTGTTGTAGTGACAGACAGACGGAGGGCTTCCATGCTAAGCAGCGACTAACCACATTAAAGCGTCGGAGAGGCGGCTCGTTGCATTTCCTGGAGCTCGAAACCGTCCCTGGACGTCTATCCATCAGTTTCCACCTCGGCGGAGCTTCGTTTTTCTGGTCTGCTCAGCTCCGTGAAGCACTTAGCTGCAGAAACTGACCGAGCACGCCGCCGCCACCGCCGCCGCTTCTGCTGCGAGAGAAGAAAAACAAGCTCGGTGAGCGGTGTGCTAAAGCTGTGTGATCATTGACAGAGTTCAATACACACAAGCTTCGGGTGATAACCGGCCGGAGTGCTGTGCTGCGTGGCGCCGAGGATCGCTAGGAAGCCACGGCTGGGACTATTTTTGGCCTTAGAAGTCGAGGTAAGAAGCCCGCAGAGTAACGAGAACTAGCGCAGGTGGCTAACGGCGATGCTAACTAGCTGTTAGCTTAAAATAGGTTTTGGCTCGCTGCCTTGTTTGATCTTAATGCTCTCGTGGTCAGTGTCCTCGATGCTGCCCCGCGCGCCACTTGCCTCAGTTGCTTATCAGCTCGGGCATTGTTTCAAGTGTCCCGACCATTTTATTTCCTCCCAGGCGAGGATTAAAAACGCCCTGGACTTTGAAGGTATTGTTTGTTGACTCTGTTAGCTTTGCTGCCACACTTCTACGGTGTGGCTTGTGTTTACTGAAATACAGCGGGGCTGCCTGGAAGAGTGCACGACCCGTCCCTCAAAATACAGAGTCATCCTTTAAATTAGACAAAACTAAAAGGTGTGTTCGTCATTAAGAAGCGCACTTTGGATCTGTGACTTTAATATTCAGTGCAAACCTATTTATAGGTCATGTCAAATTCATTGCAGCACATTTAGAAACAACTGTACTGAACCCAAGTGCTTTACAGGTTAGCTAAACCATGTTTAAAAATAATAAATCTAATTCAATAAGATTGAAAGGAAGATTAAATATTATCCCCCTAAAAGCTTATATACTCTATGTAGGTCTTGTTCTCTGCTTGAGTTAAAAGTCTAAGAAAAAGGATGAGTCTTAAGCAGAGATTTGAAGGTCTCAACAGGCTGTGTGTGTGTACTGAGGGGTAAACTAATAAAGATTTAGGACAGCCCCTGCAAATGCCCAATCTTGTCCGTGTTTCAATCAGGATCTTGGAACATCTACGAAAAAGCTGGCTGGCGTCTGCGTGGTGTTAAAGAAAACCAAAAAAAAACCGTCTCAACTCGAAGACTACAGATGTGTTTTTGTGGTTCCAGGTAAAGAGATAAGCTGCTGCACTGATCCAGATCATACGGAGCGTTACGGCAGTCCAATCATAAAAGAAAGAGTAGTTTTTAACCAGGTCTCTTGACAGGGAGTTGCCAATAACTTTGAATTTGTGGAGAAATAAACGAGCTTACAGCTGCATTAACCTATCTGCCCAGTTCAAAGGAGCTCACAGTACTAGACCTCGATCTTTTGACTGTGAAGAATCTCAACTAAACCGTTGAGAGGATTGCGTTTTCCGAAGCAGATGACTTCATTTCACTGATATTGACAGAGTTTAATTTTCAACCAGGTTTCCAGTAAGGATGAACGCTCCCTAACGTACCAGACAGATATACCTGCGTATCGCCAGCAAAGCAGTGGAAGAGAATATGATGTTTTCGTAACAAATACACCCCCCAAAGGCAACGTATGCTGGGTGAAGAAGCAGTGGACCTGAAATGGATCCTTGAGGAACCCCAAAAACTGAGAGGAGCTACAGAAGAGCAAAAATCCCCGACATTAGGAGACAAAAACAACCTTCATGTTCGTTTGATACGATTTGGATCAGGACAGAGCTGTACGTTTTATTACAATGTGTTCGAGGCGTGACACGGGGTTGTTATGATCTACAGGATCAAAGGCTGCAAACGGGTTAAAAGAGATAAAGATTATTAGGCTGCAGTTTATATTAGATGGCAACTATAAATCAAAACTACTAAACAGAAAAAAGTGGAATGTAGTTTGGTTAACTGAAGGACAAAAAGCTTATATCTACTAAGTATCATTTTCTGTTTAAAGTTAGTCTGTAAATGATAAATAAAGAGGATATCGTACAACAGTCAGGTTACAGCTGAAATATAATATAAAAACTTTTCTGAGAGTTCATTGATGCATCCATTTTTTTTTGGTTTGTAGAACATTGGATGCAAAAGGAGTTGTTTTCTCAGTTGATTTAATCAATTTTTATTTTATTTTATGTTTATTTTACTTTTTTTACAGTGCAGCTTGGAAGGATAAACAACTTCCAACAAACTCAAAATATTTAGGATGTTTTTTTTCCTTAAATGTAAAGGTTTTATTTCAAATCTTGAGAAAACAGAACAGGTGAAAGTTGTTTAATGTAGGCAAAATATTTTACAAATTCTTGTCACCCTATTAGGCAGATTTGAGGTTGTTTTTTTTAAATTTATTTAGGTAAAACTTTTACACGCCCATTGTTGAATAGGTTGTTGAGGACATTACAAATAGTATCAATGGAGGCAACTCAGCAAATATTTGTTATTTTTTCACTTTTCCTGAAAGTTGGCCAACCCACTCATTTTCTAAATGAAGATTTAATCCAATGCATCAGCATATTTTGCCTTTTTGTTGTGAAAAGAAAGAAAAAATGCTCTTTAAGGTAGATTGTCTTCATGTTTGTGAAGACGAGCTGCTTTACAGTAAAAGGTTGTTATTATTCGTATTATCTCAGAAAGCAATTCAACGTTACTCAGAGTGCAGATAACTATAGATGGCAATAAAAAGTCTGAAGTCGAGGGGAGCCTTATCTTGTTTTTATCTTTGTAAACAAAGCAGTTCAAACAGCCGTTGCAACTGTAAACCCTAAAATATTCAACCCCATAATTTTCACTGAAGTGCTGTGAATTCTGGTGAACCTATTATCTAACAGAAGCTGTTGATTCAGGACTGACCCCGAGTAACCAAGGCCTCCGCCGCGAACGTTCAGCAGAAGCCGCAGGACGCCATTGCGTTTCGCGCGGCAGAGAGGCTCCGCAGGCGTTTCAGATCAAAGAGGCGTGGACCGCTGGATCATTTTTTATACAACGCCACCAAAAAAACCCTGAGCTGATCGGCTTGTGCAAATAATAATAACGTAAAGGTGAGGACGCCAAGGGCATGGTCAGGAGGGCCGCGTTATCGCTCGGATCGGCCGCGGCGATGTGCCAGTTTCAGCAGTTTCTGTGTTGTGGGGTTGTATTTCAGGACAACAAAGTGCTTGACTTGGTGATTCTTCTTTATTTTCCAAGTACCTCAACGTGCTGAGATCGCTCAGATACGTGTGAAAAGAAATCTGTCGTTGCACGAAATCCCTTTCAGTTTTTGTCCTCACCCCCGTCTCATTGGCTGGACCTGTACTTCCTCCAGGTCCTGTTTTTTCCTCATTTCTTTCTTCACTGTTACTCTGTATATATATATATATATATATATATATATATATGGGAATTAAATATCAGGCAGTTTTACCCACACGTTGAAAGTTATTGGGCTAAAAAATGAATTATTTTGTGCTCAATTAAAACAATGTCTTGTCATTTTGTTATCATTTGATTAATTTTTGATTAAGGTTTGTGCCTTTTCTTGCTTCATATTTATTTCTGTTAAAGGTAATAATTTTTAGGAGCTTGTCAAAGCTGTCGCTGAAACAGAAAGCGTTGGTTTTATATTTTATCTGCTCGATACATGTTGGTCGTTTTAAACGTTAACAATATCCTTCTTAATTTTCTCCTCCAGGTATTACGCGGTATTGGTTTTTATTTGCGCCGCAGCCGAGGACTGAACCAGTAAGAACCGTTTCCATCAGCTTGTCTGCAGCCCCCTACCCACCCCAACAGTCTTCTGCCCCAGCATGAATGAAGTCAGTGTTGTTAGAGAGGGATGGCTCCAAAAGAGAGGTGAGAGGCCCTTTGTATTCATCACCCGACGTGTGAATATTCAGCAGTGATTTTTGTCAAAAATCCTTATTTCGTGTGTTAAATAATATTACATGAAGCCAAAGGGCGTAGGTCATGTTCTTAGTGTCATGACTCGTACAGAAAGGATACAGCAGCTTAATTCAGTCGTTTATAACCTTGTGATTGTTGCTAGGGAAGCCAGTCACATGTTCAGACACTGAAACGAAGCCTCTGATCCGTCTGTTTTCAGGTGAATACATCAAAACGTGGCGGCCTCGTTACTTCATCCTAAAGAGCGATGGCTCCTTCATCGGCTACAAAGACAAGCCCGAGGTGTCCAGTGACCTCAGCCAGCCGCCGCTCAATAACTTCTCCGTCGCAGGTCAGTTTTCCTTCCCGCCTGCGTGCCACCGTTGTTTCTCAGCTCCGTGAGCGCTGAGCGACGTGTCTGTGCTCCGTAGAGTGCCAGCTGATGAAGACGGAGCGCCCCAGGCCCAACACGTTCGTCATCCGATGTCTGCAGTGGACCTCGGTCATTGAGCGGACCTTCCACGTAGACACCAAGGAGGAGAGGTAAAAGACTTGTTTTTCTGTCTGTAACGAAAGAGAAAAACCGTTTCTATGTACGTCTGAACATGGATGCTGTCTAAAACAGTTGTTTGGTTTTTCACGCTCTTCACTGAATTCAGTTTTGTGGCGCTGAACTGAAACTGAAGTCAACGTTGCAGATACACGCGACATGTATTAAATGACTATTGTGCAAACCTTGAGTGGAAACTGTATCTGCAGTGTTTCAGCCGTTAGCATTTAATTCAGTGGGAGTTCAGTTTTCTTTTTGTCCCACGCGCAGAACTCTTCTGTGCTCACAGCGTTTGGTATCTAGAAAGAGGCAGGAGAAAATAAGCGAGTTGTCAAGCGTTCAGAGACGGCAATTTAAGAATAAACAAACTGAAACAGCAGCACCTCGAGTTATCGCCAGGCAGAGGTTCAACTTTTGTGAGGAAGACGTCGACACAGGACAAAAACAAATGGTTTTCTGCCAAACAACGAGTGCTTTAAACTACACAAATCCACCTACAGAGATGATGTCAAATAA
The DNA here is from genome assembly GCF_001649575.2 of Kryptolebias marmoratus. NCBI lineage: Eukaryota > Metazoa > Chordata > Actinopteri > Cyprinodontiformes > Rivulidae > Kryptolebias > Kryptolebias marmoratus. Next base: position 21,923,015 of record NC_051431.1, read on the forward strand.
ACCTGCTGCAGAACAAACAGCTGCCCTCTTAAACCGGATGCACATCGTGGGATTTTTCAGCCGACGTAGACAAAAGATTTCATTATAAAAGAATCTTGTTGCGACCTTGAATGGGCTGTCTGAAGGGGTTCAGAGTGACGGGCTCACCGACAGCTGATTCAGCACCTTTACTACCAAACACACCCTCAAATATCAGGAATTTATTAGAAAATTGTACCGTCTGACTGCTGCTGTGAACGACGTCTTTCCTTTTTTTAAATTTTTTTCCAGCCATGAGCACATCTACAGCTGTCATTCATCCTTTTTTTTTTAAGAGTCCGAATCTAATAATAGGAGCATTAACTCTAATATTATTAATCCAGCTTGTGATAAATCTTACCTGTGACAAGATTTTATAATGTTGAGCTCACACAGTCTGACGTGGAAAGTCCTTTATGACTGAAATCACAGCGTGGGCCGGACTTTAGTTAGCCAAATTAGTCCCGTACATCAAAGAAAAAGTACAAATATCCACAGTAACGAAGTACATATTTAAAGATTTGACTCCTGTTTGGTGTGGTAGGAGTAGCTGGGATGGGGAAATGAATGACCCGCCTGCTTTGTTTTTCCTGTCAGTGTTGTGTATTTCAGTGAGAGAAGAGGTGGTTTATTGTTTAGTGATTTCACATTTGCATCCTCTGACTTCTTCTTCTGTGGTTTCCACACAATACTATATTCACGGTTAGTTGTCAGAAACATGATCGAGCATGAAATTTACCGTATTCTCCGGACTATAAGGCTTTTAACGGAGCGTTTAACGGAGGTCGTGTTTAATAAAAGAGGGCATCCAGGGGCCAAACGTGGTGAAAGTAATTTAGTTCATGAGAACACGACCGGCCATCAGGCCAGATTAGACCTGATTATTCACCTCTAACCCAAGAAATTGTCATTGAGTTTTGTTTACATCAGCTCTGCCAAGTATTAAATCCCAGAAGCCCCCTGCAGCTCCACGGATTATCCTCTACACTTTAAACACAGCTTGCAAAGCCAAAACTTTCTATAAACATGTTTATAAAAAGAAAACAGTAAAGTGTTTGTCCAACTAAATGTATATCTTAAAGGGAAAGCATGCTTAAGATTCATAAAATTGCTGTTTGGGCCTTTTCATAGCAGCTAAATTCAGATTATTTAGACATGAGCTCAGACGCAAGAAGGTCACCGTGTGCTTCCTTCCGGACCAGGGAGGAATGGATGCGGGCGATCCAGGCGGTGACAAACAGCCTGAAGAGCCAGCAGCAGGACGAGGAACCCATGGAGATCAAGTTCGGCTCGCCGAGCGACAGCAGCGGCACAGAGGAGATGGAGATCGCCGTGTCCAAATCTCGTTCAAAAGTGGTCAGTATTTGCACAAGCAGCGCCGTGTTTGTCCAGCTAAGCTCATCTTTATTGAGCAAGTTGTTCGAACTTTAAGCCTCTTTCTCAAAGCCCTTTTTTTTGTTTTTGAAACCCTCTTTAAATGAAAGAAGAACATTATTTGTGCACGTTTTTTTGTTGTTGCACTGGAAAGCATCTAATACAGTATTGTTTTCTTTTTAATTTTTATTTATGTTTCTTTTGAATTGGCTGTTTTTAATCCTTTATTTTGTGAAGAAAACCCTTTACTTTTAATGATGTCCTGCACATATTTCCTTCCACGCACACAGACCCCCCCCCCCCATTAATTACCAAACACAGGTCAAACCTCACATGAAATCCAAGAATTAGTCCAGACATGTGTGACCTCAACGGCAGAGGTCCGTATCTTTGTTTGGCCTGACCTCGACTCGTTTCTCCTGCAGACCATGATTGATTTCGACTACCTGAAGCTGTTGGGCAAAGGGACTTTTGGCAAAGTGATCCTGGTGAAGGAGAAAGCCACGGGGATGTACTACGCCATGAAAATCCTTCGCAAAGAAGTCATCATTGCTAAAGTTAGTGGCAGCACGTCACCCCAAAGACTTCAAGTAAAACTGCGTTGCGGTTTTGCTCCGCGTCCTTCTCCTTGCTGCGTGTACTTAGTGTGTGTGTGTGTGTGTGTGTTTCTGCAGGATGAGGTGGCACACACAGTCACGGAGAGCAGAGTTCTCCAAAACACGAGACATCCCTTTCTAACGGTGGGTCACCACTACATTTAATTTGTTTTACTTCAAGAGTTTAGTTCATCCCTAAAATGCACTCACCCCCCTTTTTTTATTTTAATTTCTTTCATCTCTCGCAGACACTAAAGTATGCATTTCAAACAAACGACCGGTTATGCTTCGTGATGGAGTACGCAAACGGCGGAGAAGTGAGTGGTCCTTTTTACTCCCGGCTCAAAGTTCTGTTGTGTTTTTGTTTTACTTTGTGTGAAAAAAAAAAATAAAGCTAGTTGTACATTTAACAAAAAGATTGTTTCAGTTTAAGGCTTGAAAATCTGGTTGCAGTCATGTTGAGAAATTAAAGGGATATTCTGGCCGTTTTGAATTGGAGTTCTGTGCAGGCGTTAAGGAGAACTACTATCTTACCTGTCGCAGATAGCCTTTTGGACGAGCACGGTTCGGAGAAATGGAGTTTTAAGTCTGACAGGTTCGACCAGATAACAGATAAATTCAGCCAAGACCAACACAGATCGCTGCTGTCTTAAAACAGCTCTAATCTAAAAAAAAAAAAGGAGTATAGCGGCTCTTGCAAATGTTATTTATTCGACCTTTTAATTGTGTATTTTGCAACATGTAATTATTTCCATAGCATTCTGTGGTTGTTTGCAAGCTTGAATAGCTGCAGCGTCAGAGGTGACTCTGCTTGGGGTCAGTTTCGTCAGAAATGTCATCATTTCTCTGCTGAAATAATTGTGTAATGCCAAATTGACGGTAAAGTAAAGGTTTTACGCAACCTGTTTTAAAAAGACAGGAGTCGACTTTGATCCCGTCTGCACTCAGTCTAGCCCTGAGCTCGTCAGTCTTGTTGACATAAACTCCTATTTTCTCCAAATTGAGGCCATTCAAAAGGTCATCCACAACAGGTAAGATAGTGTTTCATATTTATAATAATATACCACTTCAGAAATGGATGGAATATCCCTTTTGATGGTTTGGTTGATGAATCGGTGTCAAACTGACAGACCGATGTTTCAGCTTTGCATTAGCTGCGTGCAAAACAAAAAAAAATATCTTGACGACACAAAGACCTAAATTTAACATGTCCAAATAGAAATATGTAAATATGTTTTCATTTGTATTTTCATCCTCCTGCAGCTCTTCTTTCACTTATCCCGGGACAGAGTATTCACTGAAGATAGAGCACGATTCTACGGTGCAGAAATAGTATCAGCACTGGAGTACCTACATTCACGCAACGTCGTTTACAGGGACTTAAAGGTAAAAGGTTTTCGTTTATTAAAAGCAGTGAACACATTCTCCTGGCGCATCAGATCAGCACTAAGTGTTAAAGGGGAGTCAAAAATAAATAAACTAACATTCAGCCCTGACCTGTAGGTTTTCCTTAAAACTAGGAACTATTGATGCCTTTCAGAAGTGTTTTGTTTATTTTCCTGCCGCACGTCTAAACCGAATCTTGTTTCCGTGCAGCTTGAGAACCTCATGTTAGACAAAGATGGCCACATAAAGATAACGGACTTTGGGCTGTGTAAAGAGGGGATCACAGACGGCGCCACCATGAAAACCTTCTGTGGAACCCCGGAGTACCTGGCTCCAGAGGTAAATCCGTTATCGGTGGCGATATCAGTAACCATGAGACCAGAATAAGTGGTTATTAAGTTCACATGAAACGTCATTTTATTTGAACTCTGCGTGTTTCTTGTTATTTAAGTGCTTTTTTCTCTCGACTCTCCTCCTTGTGCCCGTCAGGTGCTGGAGGACAACGACTATGGGCGCGCGGTGGACTGGTGGGGACTGGGCGTGGTGATGTATGAGATGATGTGCGGCCGCTTGCCGTTCTATAACCAGGACCACGAGCGCCTGTTTGAGCTTATCCTGATGGAGGAGATCCGCTTCCCTAAGAGCCTGGCCCCAGAAGCCAAGGCCCTGCTGGCAGGCCTGCTTAAAAAAGATCCCAAACAAAGGTGCGTGGCCCTCTGCTTGTCTTTGCCTCATAACAAGGAACCTTGTTTCTTTTTACAGGTTTCTCCAGATATTGTGTCGTGGAGCTGTCGGTCGAGCGCAGCAGGTTGAGAGTTGAAAACTGCATTAACGCGAGCTGATATTAGTTGTTAAAGCACGTATTTGTTGTATTTAAAAAAATGTTCTGAAGACGGACTCGTCCACCTTAAGAGAACATTTCACACATCCCGAGCGCCGCACTTAATTTGTTTGCTTTTTGAGGCGCCTTGTTTTCATCTAGAAAAAGCAATCCTGTTATCGAAGCCCATGTTCCTTTTTTCTATTAGTTTTGGTTCGGGGGTAATAGCCTTAAACGAGGACGTAATTGTTTGTTGTTTTGGTCAAGACCCGCGTTTCTGGTAATGACAGGAGGGCTGCTAATATTAGCGCGCCGAGCTCTGCCTGCAGGCGTCCTGACACGCGCAGTTTTCCAGCACGGAAATTAACAATAACATTGTCGCTTGTTGTCTGTTTTCCTCGCGTATGTATTTATAACACCTGCACGCTGGCGTCGATTTTTGTGCCGTTCGCAGGCTCGGAGGGGGACCGGACGATGCCAAAGAAGTGATGACCCACAAGTTTTTCATCTCCATCAACTGGCAGGATGTTATTGAGAAAAAGGTGAGATGCCGAGATCGGAAATGAAGCAAATGACGTGGCTTTTAAAGCAAGACATCTCTTTGAAAATGATTGATTTTTGTTTTTTCCTCTGCCTCCTCAGCTTATTCCGCCCTTCAAGCCGCAGGTAACATCAGAGACAGACACTCGTTACTTCGACGACGAGTTCACAGCACAATCTATCACAATAACCCCTCCAGACAAGTGTAAGTAGATTCATCTATGGTAGGGTTGGGCAATGCGGGACGATATCTTTCCCTTCTTTATTTTAGCCGGGGTCAAGAGTTTTGACCTGTGAATGATCGCAGAATTCAAATCAAAGCTGGACTCGCTGTAATACGCCGCCTCGAACTGTCAGGTGTGGTTAGGTGCTGTCGTTTTATTGCTCAGCAGAGGTTTGCTCGAATAAGCAACAGTGTAGGACAAAAAATAATGTAATCATAATTTTTTTTAAAAATGACATACTGTAAAAAAAATATTTGTTTTGATAAAAATTACACAAGTCACAGTCTATGATCTTGTAGCAGCTCCATAAAAAACAAAACATTCGAAGAATCTTATTCCATTGTGTCTTTAAACAGCTTCTTAATGGATCTAAATGTGAAATATGTTTTCATCGTTTTAAGATGAACCAAGACATAAAGTTCAGGTGCAAAAATACACACAGAACAAAATATTTTTTAAAAAGCCTAATATATTTGACAACTTACAGACAACAACCGAATGTAATAAAATCACCTACAAGTTTTCTATCAACCAGACAAAACGAAGCTTCAGTTTTTCCTCAGGGATCAGCAGGTGGAGTTAACACGTCACGGCGGCTGTTTCCCGATCAGCTGCTCGCTGTTAAACCCAGACTCTCCAATAAATTAAACATATATAATTGCTTTAATTACAACACCGTGATCCATGAAATTTACCTGCAGCCTGCAGAGCTCACGCCTCAGATTTCTGGCACCCCTGATGAAGACATTTAATGTATTTAAATCTTATTTTCTCAAGTCACTGTTGGATTAAAGTGTTGTCCAAACTAATGAAGCCACGGCCGGTTAAAATTCCCAACTGAACTAGCAATAATTGTCTGGTGGCGCCTTTGCTCCTTTCCACCTCCGCCGTGTGCCCACCTAGGTCTTTCCTGCAGGTTCCAGCTGTTTTATAGCAATAAGGACGTCACGTTAGAGGTTCCCATGTTTGTTCTTGGAGCGACAAAGCTGCCTGGAGCTTTTAATATCAGCCCAGAGCCGGCTGCACAGATCTGGTATATTTCTTGTCAAAGGTTTAGAGTAACTCGTTGGTTGAAACCCCACAGTAATCTCACATCAGTGACTTTATTTTCTTTTTGGCCACAAACAGCCAACTCCCACAAGAGAACTGGGATTGTCCAAAAAAAAAGAAAAAAAAAGACCTGCTTTAAAGACGAGCTGCGATGGCCGATTAAAATTTTAGCCTGTCGCCCGACCTTAATCCACAAGCCTTTTTGTGTGTGTGTCCTTAGGTTGCCTTTTTTTATTCCCTTGTGTAACTCTAAGCTGTTTGCATCAGTTTCTGACTTCGCCGTGTTTGTGTCTTTGTCTCTTTCCCTCTGTGTCCACTCCAGATGACAACTTCGACACGGAGGATTCGGATCAGCGTACACACTTCCCTCAGTTCTCCTACTCTGCCAGCATACGGGAATGATCACTGAGACTCATGAACAAGCAAACAGGCTGGCACACAATCACAAACCCACATGCACCCATGCACTGCTGAGGAATCGGAATGACACAAACAAAACGTGGCACAAGATGCATTGTCATTCTGTCTTTGACACACACACACACACACACACACACGGACACACAGATATATATATCTATATACATATAGATATATATATCTATTTATATACACAGGCAGATGATGAAGTAGGAAAAGAGCACACAGACACACACCATGACTGACTGCCTTCAGCAGGTTTGCTTTGGATCGACTGGCAGCTTTGTCTCTGCACGTCCTCCCAGGGTGGACGTCAGGCTTCCCTGCTGGACCTCTGCTGCACCACATCAAAGCCTTTACACTTTGAAAACCAGGTTATGCCAGCAAGTACCACCTCTTTACCAGCTGTTCCCACGGTTCACACACACACACACACACACCAAATAGCCCATGCATAGACTACATACATAAACGCACTCGATCGAATTTTTAAAAAGTATATTCAGAATTAGGAAAATTGGGGAAAAGGATGATTTTTTTTTTTTTTAATTTCGTCATTTGTTACGGTTTTAACTGTAAAGCCATATTTCAAATTTTTTTTTTTTTTTTTTTGATTTAAAGAAATAACAAGTGCTCTTTCTGAAACTTGCTGTTACAAATCAAGCGTAGGATTTTCCTACAGCGGTGGGGGGGGCGTAAACGAGGATAAGAGTTTTTTTTTTTTTTTTTGCCATTACTGTGTTTGCACTGCACAGGTGTATACGGACGAGAGGATACGGATGTACGCGCGAGTGCAAGAGGAATGAATGAACAACACATTTTAATTCTCAACCATCCATTGTCTGTTTTTTTGTTTTGTTTTGTTTTCGTTTTTTTTTTTTTTTGGTTTTGCATGTTTTTAAACCCAAAAACTTTGCTGGATTATTGATGAAAGAGGACACTACGCAGAGCAAATCAGTGCGCTTTTTAAGATTTTTTTTAATTTTTGTTTTTTTAAAACGGGATAAGACGTGTAGTTTATGATTGCTGTAGCCAGCTGGTTCCGAAGCGTGACCTCAGTCAGGGCTGATAAAGACAAGATCTCTTGCATGGCTAACCTTTGCTGTAAAAGCTGCGTTGAGTTGAAGCGATGCGGCGCTCGTGCACTTATAGAGTCCAGGTTCCTGCGTGCAAACTGAAAAAACCAACTAGCCACTGGTTTTTGGGGGCGCGGCCAGGTCCGTGCCCGTTTCCTCTACGAGTCAATAAAAATCAAGGGAAAGAAAACGGAGACGAAAACTTTTGACCCCCAGCTTTTCCTCAACCTGTCCACTTTAACGTCATGGTCCTCAGTCCAGTCACTCTCAACTCCCCTAACTTAATAATTTCGGGGTTTTTTTTTAATTTTAATTGTAATATTACTGCAGACTTTTGAAATATATATATTTTTAAAAGAAGTTTTTGATTGTCCTTATATTTAAAGAATAAAAAAGCTGAATCGTTTTTTGTAAAAGTCCTCCCATCCCCCTCGAAAAAAAAAAAAAAGCAACTTGTTGGGACATTTAACATTTCATACTTTTTCCACGTTTAATTTGTAGAGCCTGATTTGTGTTTTCTGAAGTGTCCAATCAGCTTAAACGTCTGTATGTTCGGAGGAACGGCTTGACGGCTCAGTCCAAGTCTGCAGAACGGAGGACCTACCGTTGCGATGAAATAAAATAATATGAAAAAAAAAAAGCCACCTGCATGCTTTACGTCAAGAAGGCACATGGGTGAAAGAAGCTGTGGGCAGCGAACTGACAGGAACGTATTATTTTAACACAATGCTGGAAGAGATGTTAGTTACTCTCTAAGTCTCACAAGAGGAACGTTTTTAAAAAGAAAAAAAACAACAACTTTGTCATTGTTTTTGTTTGAGTTTTTCTTCCTTTATTTTTGTTTTTCCTTTTTTCCTCCCACCATCAATTTCTCATTTCTCAAATTTTGGAAGACTTGTTGTCTTGTCTAAGTACATTATATAAAATATATATATTAAAAAAAAGTTTTTCAAACGTCTTTCTTTTTTTTAAATTATTTTTATGGTTTTAAAATGTTTTCAGTTCTTCATTTCAAGGGGATTCCATCAGAGGATTATGGGATTGGTTAAAGCATCAGACTGAGTAAAACATCACTACAAACGCTGAATTCACTGCTTTTAATCAGCATGATTAGACTAACAGAAGGAAAAAAACAAAGCACTGAGCAGAATTTGTAAAACTAGAGACTTTTTGCTTCATGGATTGATGAACAAACCTGCCTACATTTTGCAAAAGCTTGTAAGCTTAAGCTTTTTATTATTATAATTATTATTATTATTGTATTTGAATCAGGAAAGTCAGGCTTATCCTTTTATGTTCAGTAAAACAAGAATAATGACATTATTTGACAATAATCTGCAGAGTATTGACTTATTGCATTTAAAGTTTATTGCATAATCAGATGAGCTCTCTTGGACATCCCTCTTGGCCCATTTTGATTATTTTGTGTGCTTTTAGTTTAAATTCTTATTCTTTGCTTTAAATGCGTGTGTGTGTGTGAGCGAGAGAGACAGAGTGAGCGCGTTCATCCCAACAGGAAAATAAGAAGCAGCAGGTTTTTGGCCCGGCGACGACCGCGAGGTGACCACGGTTTCCGCGAGACGACAAAGTGATCCAGTGGCTTTTTTTTTTTTCTTCCTTCTTCTTTTTTACAAACAACTCCAGCACCTCTTCTCTCACTGGGCTCAGGCACTGGCCGTCACACTCTGACCCGGAGCCCTGCTCGGGACGCGACAGGGCCCCGACATCAGAACCATTGCACTGATGGGACTCCACTGTGGAACTGCCTTCGTTGCCGTCACGGCCACAAGGGGCTGCCGCCGCCGCTGCTGGACTCGTCGACGCTGGCGCGCTGAAGCCATAGGCCGAGCCTCTCTGTTGGCCACGCTTTAAGCAATGCTTCACAGCTGAACATGCAAGTTAAAATACCCCTGACCTCTCCCCGTAGGCGTACACTGGCACAACAAGTGCCTCTTCGTTATTCTGTAAATACCAAAAAGAGAAAGCGAGAGAGAGAGATTAAAAAAAAAGGAGCTTGATGGTGAATGCAGCATTAGTAGAAGGGGGAAGCCTGAAGCTTTGTAGTCTTTAATTTGCAGCTTTACCATTTTTCTCTGTATATTTGAATGTGATCAACGGTCAGGAATGTCATACCTGATGCTGGTGTTAGAGAGGTTCTTTTTTTGTTAATTTTTTTTTTAAAATTGAGCCTCAGAGGGCAATGAAAAAAAAAAACAGCACTCTTCAAAGGGAGGACATTGTCCTGGCAGGCGTCTCAAGCACCTCGCAGGACTTCACAGCGTAACGGGCGATGCCTGTTACAGAATGGTAGCTTATAATATTTGCAACTATAATGTGCCAGTAAACCTTTTTACTGAATAAATCCCTGTGTCCCGGGTGTCCTGCTTTCACACTGTTAGGGCACCAACGTGTCTGAGGTTTTTCTACTTACCCCCACACTTTTATGAGAGACTTTGAAGCTTGTCTTTTTATTTTATTTCAGTTTTTACAAGTTCTATTTCAGAAATGACCGGAAAGCTGAAAACAGCACTAGGCAAGTGTTCGGTGCTGTGCAAAGGTAATGAGTCACAACTTTTCTGTAATGGCTTAAAGGAGCTTCGATCTGCACTTCTTCAGGCTTTCTAAAGGTCCAGTTTTGGTATCAGTACATAATACAAGTACTAACAAGCTAAATATATACAGTAAGTACCAGGTTGGATTGTGGCCAAAGTTTTTCTTTGAAGTTTGGCTTTTTTTATCCTCTCATTTTCAGTCTATCACCAACCATGTTCGATGGATTTTATTTAATTTGTGTGTGTGTGTGTGTGTACTGAGTCATTCAGACATAGAAAGGCAACTAAACTCAAAGGATGGGTTGTTGCTGTATCGTCTCGACACATACCAGACCAGACAATTTGGCGAAGAACCAGTTTTAACCAGCAGCTTGTCACCAACCCACACTTTGCTTTCATTTTTCTTTTTCATTGAATCTTTTAAAAACAAAAAACAATTTTAGTACAATTCGACGCATGTCAAACATCGACACGTCTGAGGCGTGTCACAGATTCTAAGTCATCAAAATAAAAAAAGTTTCCCAAAAAAATGGCAAGCCATTCAGTTGATTTATGTGGTGCCGATTCACAACAGAAGTCCTCTCAGGGCACTAAAAAACAAACAAAGTCCCAGTCATAAATTCAAATCTGATTAGTCAATCCATTCTTATTATGATTCAGTACATTCACTTACAGCATGTTATGAAATGACAATTAGTGGAAGTTTCCTATCTAATGAAGCCATTTCGTCACAGTCTCCCATCCTGAGCGGCACATTGGTGACAGTGGAAAGGAACAACTTCCTTTTAACAGGAAGAAAACCTCCAAGAGAACCAGAACCAGGCTCAAAGCGAGCGGCCATCTGCTTTGAGAGGACAGGAAAGAAACACAGAGACGCACAGAAGGACTCGTCCAGGTGGAGTTTCTATGGGAAGAAAGACAAGAATACAAAGTTAATGACAGCAGTAACAGAGTGAGGAAATGTGGTCAATTTGTCCTCCATCAGTCTAAGCCTGTAGCAGCATAACTGAGGAAAAGCTCAGGAAACCCAAACCAACCCTAACTATAGGATTGATCAAGCAGGAAAGTCTTAATCCTAGTTTTAAAAGCAGACAGGCTGTCAGCCTCACAGACAGAAACTGGAAGTTAGTTCTATAAAAGAGGAGCCTGAGAACTGAAAGCTCTGCCTCCGCTTCTACTTTTAGAATCTCTAGGAACCACAAGTAAACCTGCAGCCTGAGAGCGAAGTGCTCTGTTAGGAAAATATGGAACAATAAGATCTTTAATATAAGATGGAGCTTGGTCGTTGAGAGCTTTGTATGTTAGGAGTAAGATTTTAAATTCATTATAAATTCAACAGGAAGCCAATGGAGGGAAGGAGAGAGGGTAAAAAATAACTGGAAAATCTTAGGTTTGATTAAAAAAAAAAAGAAAGTTGAAATCTTGGGCTCTGCTTATATGTAAAAAAAAAAATCAAGTCACACATATATGCAACAAACTGGTCAAACTTTTATATTTACTCTATAATTAATTGTGTACTTTACTATAAAAAAATGAAATGCTGGCCATGTTAATTTTGACCAAATATAAAAAGTAGTCACAGTGAGGAGTTTGACCTTCTCCTTTGTCCTCACATGTAAAAATAATATTAATTGGCAAAACAATTTGCGATGGATCTTTAATTTCATAAAGCAACATTATTTATGTGTTTTCTATGTAACCTAATGAACTTTTGTCTTTAATTGAAGCGCTGTTTGTAGCTTTGTATTCGATGATTGTTTAGTTTGTGAAAGTTGCATCCACCCGCAGTGAGCAGGAAACCCGAATCATGGCCGCCGACCGGAAGTTGGAAGGTGCCCACCTTCGCCCGCCGGCTTGTCTCCACTCCAATCAGCAGCTGGCCTTATTAGAGTCGGCTCGGGGGCCGGCGTGGCTCCTGTCTGCCCCGCTCCAGGCCTCCGCACGCGCCCGACGCTCGTGGGTAAGTAGCTGCAGCGGACCCGGACCCGGGACTCGGGACTCTGCCTCCCCCCTCCCTCGGCTGTGACCATGGCCAGGACCGGGTTCTGCGACTCCAAGCCCCTGCTGGACTTACACATGAAGGTGAGCTGCGTCCGAGCCCAGAACCAGGTCTGCTCTGCTGCGGGAGAGCCTGGCTCAGCCTGAGCAGCAGGAAGAAATGAACTCCTCAGTTTCACTCATATTAAACTGCAACATATATCTTTTTTATTCTAAATGAGTGCTTTGCAGACCTCACCTCCTCTCCGTTTCTTCAAGCACTCCTGCAGGACTAAGTGTTGGGTAAATTGAACCCACTGGCCACGATCCCAGGTGTCTCCTGATTAGGCCTGAGCAGCACCTTCAGGTCCAAACCTGAAGCAGGATTTCATCTGATCAGTCCTCTGCAGCATCATTACTAACAGGCTGATGGAGTCTCATAGTGTGGGCAAATATGGAGAGGGAAGGGGGGAAAAAAAAACTTTCCATTTTCTAAAGAATAAAAATCTGAGTCACCTAATGTGACTTGCTCAGACAAACGGTAAGCTGTTTGTATTCATGCAAGGTGATTCCTAGTTTTAGTTTGCATCATAAACACACTTTCTGAACCTTGCTCATTTTCAAAATGTGCCGTTTAAGTGAAGGCATGTTTTACAGACTCCTCACAAGTTGGGAACTAAAGGAAATGCAGGTTTTTTGTTTATAAAATGAACATTGTTGTATTTAATTGTGTGATCGGAGCCATAAATATCAGGAATTTTTTGTCTTTTACCCTGAAGTGCTGGCGTAGATACTCAGTCATCCAGGACATAGTAAATCCCCCCAAAAAAGATTAAAAACAAAAACTCAATCCAAAAGAAGACTTGGAACTGAGAAAGCTCCTCAGATGGGAATCGAAATGTCTTCAGCTACAGAATAGAAGTCCAGTTTTTGTTTTTAACCCTTATTTTTGTTCCTTTTCCCCTGAAGCATAATGATATCCCCTGAAGTGTGCAGTGAATGTTTCTGCCGTGCATCAAAAGTGGGCCCCATAACTGCTGGAGGAATGTGGAAGTTTGAGTTAGGAGTTCATTTTAGCGAGGGCGAGCACGCACTTCAACGTCCGGAAAACTCGGCGTACACGCGCACAGATGGATCTGTCGCTCCTTCAGGCGGATCAGAGGAGAGCTGCTTTCAGAAATTCAGGCCTACAGATCGCCGGCAGCCTGTAGATGAGTCCAGGGTGGACCCGGTCAGAACAGAACCAGAGCGCAGACGGGAAACGCCCTAGGTCCTGTTTTGTCTCCTTAACCCAGAACCATCTACGGCCTCTTAATGTCATCCTGTTAAAGTGATGCTCAGGAAGAAGACTGGAACTAGTTTCAATCAGCTGGCATTCCCCCTTGTCATGGTCCGAAGCTTGGCTCTTCAAAGAGCGTTCTGTTCTAACATGTAAAGTGTTGGTTCCTTGCAGGAAAGGAGGCTGTCGGCGCAAACCACTGAAGGTGTCATCATGGGGTTTCATGAGGACAACAGGATGGGCTCTGCTGGTATTCAGTCTTTTTTTTTTTTTTTTAACACTACTGAATCAAAAAGTCTCCAAATTAGAAACTGTTTATACGTTTAATTCCCAGACTCTTAAAATAACTGTTAAGCGTTCATAAAATACCTGAATTTACACTTTTTTTAAAATTTATTTATTTTTTTTTTATTTTTGGGCGATGGTTGGGTGCCAAATTCCAATCGGGGCATGGTTCTTTAAAGGGATCATTTGGATATTTGGAAGTGGTGTTCTGTGGAGTTATCAGTAGTCAGCATCGTACCTGCAACAGAAAACACTCAAACATTTTCAGTTTAAAAGAATCAGGCAAGAAGCTTTCGCGAGGAGACGAGTTAAACAAAACCAAAATGCATTTCTGCCACCTTAAAATCAATCCAGCTTCATTTTTTTGTTTTCATTGTTGTTCATACAGCAGGAATTTAGAAATATTCACCGTTACTGTTTCACATACAATTCTGAGACCATGCCCACATAAAAAAACAACTGTTTTTCCAAAACAATTTTTTTTAAATTTATTTATTTTTTTTGTCGTTTCTAACAATGTCCTTGCAAACCCGACACCCTCTGTATAAATGTCTTTATCCCACAGAAGCGGGTCACGAACTGCAGACTAGCTCAGTCTTCTGTGTAAAGAAGCAGACTTCTCCATTAATAGCTATAAAATGTAAAAGTGACAGTAATGCAAAGGTTTAGGAACTGATCATTCAAGGAGTTCCTAAAAAAAAAAATGGAGCCTGGAGTAGTTTTTATAATGGCAGTAATCTGTTTTGGAACCGGCCTCACTCAACGTTTTGTCTCATCTCAAAAAAACTGCTTCATATATCAAAGTGATGACAATCTGAGTGATTTCTGCTGCAGGTAAGATGTTGTTTTACTGATAACTCCACAGAGCCTCACTTAAAAAAACAAACTATTCTTTAAACATTGAGTCAAACATTTGAGCGTTTTAATGCCGTAAGGAGACATTCTGTTGCCATTTGTTAACGTTAAAGGCATGGGGTCACTTTAAACCAGCCTGGGTGTTCTGACTGATCACTTTTTTATCCTGTTAAAGCAACGACTTGGAATTGGTGTCCACATTAATGGGGACATGGTGGGTCACTGTGTGGTTTGATCACAAGCAATAGGCTTTGTTGTAACCAGACTCCCAAGTTGGTAAAGTACTGTGTGTGCGCGTGCATGTTGGGCAGTGTTTTTGATTTAACAACACCAAACTAGGTTGCGTATTTGGTGTTTTGGTGTTCTTAATAGTTCCAAGCGAGGTTCCTGGTAATTGTGAAAACATTTTTTTCCTCATGCGTTAACACTTAGTGCAGCAGGAACAGGGATAAAAAATAAAATAAATGCCCAGTCCTCATAAGGTGAGGTGACAGATTTTTAAAGCAAAGAAAAACAAGTTTGTTTGTTTTTTGGTCTTCACCTTCTCCATCCTGTGCAGCAGATGAGTGCGTGGCGGCTCCTCCTGCGCTCCTGTATCCTCACAGCCTGCAGGGCCTTCCCAGCCTTCAGACTTTGGTTCCCAGCTTGTTGCGACACGAAGTCGAGACAGCCCTCGAGAAACTGAGCCTCATTTGGGACCGGCCGTACGCCTGGGACATGTTCTTGGACATGATGGTGAGAAATTATGACCTTTCGGCCGCAAAGCTGCTTTGTTGTTTTGGGGGAGCAACCTGGAGGGCTGCCTCAGGAACTATTTTATTTATTTATTTATTGCTCCCCTGCAACTCTAATTAGAGCCTCCTGTTTTTGCTTTTCACCCTGTAGAGAACCCAAACGCAGACCCCTCTTTCCAACGCTGATTTGCCCCACTATTTCACCAATGCTGCTCGAGCCATTCTAGTAGACTGGATCATTCAAGTTCACGTGAGTTTTTATTTATTTATTTATTTATTTTGGTGGACAGTGCTGCAGTCTTGTAATCTTGAAGCTGCATGTTCGAGCCCAGGTTGTGGCAGGAAGGGCGTCCGGCGGAAAACGGTTTCCAAATCGTTCGTGCGACTTCGCTCGCTGCGGCAACCCCTAAAGAAGGGAGCAGCCGAAAGAACTTACTTACTGTTTTTCCTAACCAAAAATAAATAAACAAAGTCAAAAGATGAATCAAAATGAGGTTTTGACTTTACGGTTTCTTGGACGTGGTGTCAAAATCTGTCCAAGAAATTAAAGGCCTAGCGTTCCCTGAAGGTGCTGCATATCGCCCGCCGCCTTTTGTGCCAGAGCTTTAAACTAAGATCATCTCACGGCGAGTCCGCTGCCACATTTTACTTCCTGCCAGGAGTTGATGCAGTTCCAGGAGGAGACCCTCTATCTGGCCATACACCTGCTGAACCGCTCGCTACGACAGCTGAAGGTGTCCACAGCCAACCTGCAGCTCCTCGGCATGGTTTGCCTCTTCATCGCAGCGAAGAAAGAAGAGAGCCTCCTCCCAGAGGTAGGAGACGCAAACTATAGAGCAGAGGTCCCCAACCCCCGGGCCGCGGACCGGTACCAGTCCGTGGGTCATTTCGTACCGGGCCATACAGAAAGAATAATTAACTTACAGTATTTCCGTTTTTTTTATTTTTGGAGCCTGAAGGACATTTATTTTGAAAAATGACCGGATTCTCTCCACTCCATCTGTCTATGACTCACTCTTGATGCGTGTCAGAACGCTTATCTTGATCACGTGATCCGTTATCGCTAAAATCAAACCCACAAGCAGCAAAGTGAGTAAAAAACAAACGTCTCTGGAAGCCCTAGATGGGACCGTCTCGTTACTGAGAAGCAGGCACAGGGCTCCACTGATTCAGCAATATGGTGAGTTGTATTCTTTGTGCACTTTATATTTGTGGTGTATGTTATTTTGAAGTGCCTGTTTAAACATCGCCATATTGACCAGAGAACATTATGGGGAGGAGAGGGTGTTATTCATGTTGATAATGCAATACCAGGACGCAGCTAACAAAACTGCGAGGACACGTTGGATTTACGTTTATGTTTTAAAAAATACACTCTATTTCATGCCGGTCGTATAATTTTATTGTTATATTTATCCGCCACACCTTTAAAGGCCGGTCCATGAAAACGCTGTCTGATAATGAACCGGTCCGTGGAGCTAAAAGGTTGGGGACCGCTGCTGTAGACCACTAACATTTCTCCATCAGCAGTTTGTTGCTTGAGTTGAACAAATTTATATTTTTCACTAGATTAAATATCAGCTGAAAGTGTTAAAGTTGTTAACTTGAGGCTTTATATGTTCTCTTGAAGGAAAGCTTTAACAACAGTTTTCTCCCTTCAGGTGTCTGGGCTCTGCAGCTTGATGGACCACGCCTACGCCAAGCACCAGCTGCTGCGAATGGAGCGCAAAGTCCTGTGCACGCTCAAGTTCGATCTGTCCCACTGTCCCGCTCTGCACTTCCTCCTCATCTTTGCCTCCGTCGCTCGCTGCAGCGCCATGGTAGATCTCCCCCCACCCCCACACACACGGTGTGCTCTCTGCCCGTGTTATCGTAGTCGATGGTCTGAAGCGTCACCCGCCCTGTCGTCTGTTCCTCCAGGTGGTGTGGATGGCTCGTTATCTGCTGGAGCTGTCTCTTCTAGAAGGTCAGTGCGTGGTGTTTCTGCCCGTACAGCTGGCCGGAGCAGCTCTCTGCTTGGCCCGTCGGGTTCTACAGGAGCCCCCGACGCCAGAGGGAGAGGCCGCCTGGTGTCTGGCCTCCAGCATTCACGTCGGCAGGTACGCAGCTCTTCATGTTCATTTATCCTTTGTTGTATTTGGTGACCACTTTTCTTTTTTTTTAATTCAGTCTCTTATAGTCTTTTATATTTCCAGTAGTTACAAATGACAAATGTGCTGTTTTTTTTCCCCAGTGAGACTGCACTGCTGAGGATCATGCAGATTCTAGCTAGTGCTGCAGCCGAGGCCCATGAGACCTGTGCCACTTTTATTAAGTTTTCTTCCCCAGAGACCATGCACGTGAGCAGACACCCAGGTCTGAAGAACACTGTGGCTCTGCTGGGCGTGTGCTCTTGACCTTTTCTGACTCGAACAAACTGAATTCTCCGAACTTCGTGTCATTTACGTTTGGATTATTATCAACTCGAAGACGTGAAACCCGCTCCCTACGACCCAAGCTTCTAGCAGGAGCGGTGACGTTGTCTGTGGGCGTGCAAGCGTGAAAGATTGGGCGCCAGATGTTGACGGATGCATGCGGTCTACTAGCGTGTAATTTGTCCCACATTGTGTTTTATGATCTTAACCTGCAGCCGATGTAGAAAATACTTGAATTGTCCCTAATGTCCTTGTCTTGTCATTTGTGGAAATGCTTTGTGTCAAGTTGAGGAAGTTTTAATGTAAAATAAAGTGTCTGCTGCAAAATACTGCGAGTCGGGTGTTTATTTAACATGTTTGTTGCTTTTCTGTAGCTCCATCTGAGCCGCTGCAGCGACTTCATCGTAACGTGGTTTGCTCCACCGTTTCACTCTACTAAAGTCAGCATTTATTAGAAATGTACATTAAACTATAAGTTTACTGAAATGTCTGTTTTTGTGAAAAAATGGTTTCTGTGTCAGTAAGAAGCGGAACATACAGTTGAGTGCTGTGTGAGAAACACAGCATTTTGAGCTCATACTGTGCAGCACATGACAATTATAACCAGTAATTGCATTGCAAATATCTGAAATGTTCTATTTGACGTTGTATGTTTGACTGTAGACTTGTGATTTAAATGTATCATTTCAATTCGGGCTAGAATCTAATTTTGACCTGGTAAGATTTTCACAGTTCATCTAAAAAAAATTTGATTATGTGTTACATCAGCCTCTCGGACTATCAGCACCGTAGTCAATGATCAGCGCTCCTTCTGTAACTGCTGTACGTGCGCTAATTTCTGATTGGCTGTTGTGGTTGAGTCACTGACCAATGACCGACTTGCTCACAGAGAGAGCGTTTGTGTTGCGGTCCCACTGAAATGGCCACTGACCGCTCTCAGCGAGATATTTGGCCGCCATCTTGTGAGGTGCTACGTTGTGTCACTCCGTTCTGTTTACACGGGGAAGGCGCACATTGTTAACGCCTCGTGCGTGTTGTATGGTGTGTCGTCAATCCATAAGCGCTCAGATAATAAGCCTTATTTTACTTAAATAAACAGGTATCATGCGAAATATGTAAACAGAAGACGAGTATTCTGTAATGAGGCTAAAGGTCGACCTGGTGAGGTACCACAACTGTGATTAAATTACCAAATACTGTAATAATTCAAACCAGACCAGTGCATACAGTAACTGCACTTTAAGTAATTAAGTACTTTACATGTCTTCTTATTCTAATCAAAACTCTGCTGCCATAGTCTGTAGTTAAATTCACCTAAATTAATGACTTGGAGAGTATAAACTTGGGGTGGGTGAGATGACAACTGTATCTGCAACATTTACATTTTGTAATATATAGGGGAAGTGTAATTGACACTAATGCCAGCTGTGAGTTTTATGGGACTACCTGTCAGTGCACTTCAAGTCTGTACAACTTGATTCTGGACTCAAAAGTAGTGCTAAAACTGAATAAACTAGTAGCTCTGCATAATTATGGAAGGTATACATTTACTTAAGTAATACAATACTATCTAATTTAAAACATTAGCACATATACCTTTTGAATTTATTAAGTATTTTATATGCATACACAAAGTACAAGTCAAAAACTGAAAAGATCACATTTTCAAGGCTTTATAAACTAAAACAAAATGCTACCTTCTTTGAATCAATGGTTATAATAATTATAACAATTAATGGCAAAAAAAAAAATCCCATTGTATTCCTTTGCTGACTTTACTTTTTCAATCTGTTCTCCTTCCATTGCTACACGTAACACTTTACAAGATGGCGGCACAAATTCTCGCCTCGCTAGCATAGCATTCCATTCCAGTGTTTCTCTAGTTCCGTGGGTGGTCCAGCAGGCGGGGTGAGGGTTCATCTAAGGTGAAGCAGACTGACACCGACCAAGAAAAGGCTAAATGTAATATCTGGTGGGCTACTTTTCAATTTTTTTCAACGTTCATATCGGGACAAATTACAATTTATGTAGATACCAATATCCACTTTTTTTATTCGTCACGTCAAACGGTCGAATTCAGTTTAGCAACAATAGCTATGGCATTTCAAAACAAAAGTGTAGCAAGGAACAGTCGGTGATATGTGATGGTGACTTCTTTTTGAACAGTTCAGACACGAGACAGTGATTCTTAGCTGCAGTAATCGTTATCGGAATACTTAACTCTTTGCGAAAGTGCATCGTTTTTTTTTGTGCATGTCTCGAATTTTATTTTGAAAGCAACCGGAAATGTCTCTTATGTCGACTAACTTAACCAGAAGCAGCGCTGGCGAATCTCAGCCCCGTTTTTTTTCTCCGTAGTTTTGTAACTTATGGCGTATCTGACCCACAAAGAAGGAGAAGAATTTATTTTTTTTTTTGCTGGTTTAGCGCCGACATGTAAGAGTGCGCAACATGGCGCCAGTGGCTAAACGCGGCGTTTATCGGCGCTGCCGTGAAACTGAGCCGAGGGTTAAAAGGCAGCCGCGCTCTTTACACTGAAGGTAAGTTTAGTTTACCAACACTGAGCATACCGTACTGCTTCAGCTGGTTTTATATGCGCCAAATGCTCGTCTTTCCCGTTTTGGAGGCACGGGGTTTAAATTTGGACCGCTATGTTTTGTGTTTTATGAGCGGGAGGAAGTGTATTTGAAAGGATGGACTTAAAGGTTACATAACGCAGGGAGGAAGGGCTCCTCTGAGCTGAGGGATGCCTTCACGGAACCTCTGCTCCGAGCGTGTCGAACATTTGACATTTACTGTGGAAATCTTATATAAGAAAGAAGAAGTGGCGAATCTGCGTGCAGCTGGACACGAATGTCTGTTGAAAACCTATAACTTCGGTATTTATTCCTAATTCATTGCTTCCAGAAAGACAGTAAGAGATAAAATAGTGTATAAAGTTAGGTTCAATGTATTTTGTTTAAATGAGAATTTGTGCTGTTATCAGCAGATACAGTAAGGCTGCCCAATTTCCTTAGGAATGCGCTTAAATATACTTTTAACAGGAATAATTTGCAAAAAAAAGAAGCGTTTTTTATTGGCAATTAATTCATTTTTGTCCCAGCTCTGGAGAATCAATAATGAACCACACAGACTACACAAACTGTTCATGTGTTTGTCCTGTTAGCAAAATATCTAACCAACCACTGGATGAATTTTCATGAAACCCGTGTACGACAGGTTAATGTTTAGGGTCAGTCCAATTTAAGATGACCGCCACAGCTAAGTGACTGTAGCAAACGCAAAATAATGGTTGTAAATCAAACGATTTTACAGACATAGTAGCTAAGAGTCACAACTTATACTCGGAGCACTAACGCAAGATCCGTTTAAAACGTTTTTAATATCTTATGGAGTCAATTCTGCCTTTGTCAGCAAAATATCTCGCAAGCCACTGTTCAGATTTTAACGAAACTTTCAGAACAATCACCGGACGGGCATCTGCAACTGATTAACCTGTGGAGTCAACCCAACTTAAGATGGCCGCCGACAGTAACCCTGCACTGTGAAACACAGAAACGGCTGCAGCTCGGCCAGTTTTACAGAGAATGAGCTAAAGGTTGCCGCGGCAGCAGCTGAGAGCCGTTTCCCAACACGTGCTCCAAGCTCCGGCACATCTTGCACGAGAAACACATATTTACAAGGTTTGACCGAAAACGGAGGTAACTTCGTACCTTCTCGTAAAACTTTCGACTCCGGTGCCAAGAGGCTCAAGCTGAACAGACTCTCCCGTCTGTTGACTTGAAATTGAAGTGCTTTATTGGTGTTGAAGGTCAGCTGCAGCTCTTCTGTGGACCCAAAACAACCCGCCCTGCACGCCTGTGTACCTAACTGTGTTTTCATAAGCCCGGAGACGCATGTGAACACGTGCACAAAATCAGTGAGTAAGACACAAGTTTCCTCTCTCTGCTGCTTCAGCTTCGTCACGGACATGAGCAAATCTGAAGACATGAAAGTAAAGCTGGACACCATCTCAGTTATAGCAAAAAAAAAAAAAAATTTACATGTTTCTTCAGCGTCATTGGAAAGGTGCTGCTCTGCTTGAAGTTAGGGCTGTGCTGTTTTTTTGTTTTCTAGGTCCTGAAACCCACTTGGTGCTGATCTGCTTATATAAAAGCAGTTTGTGTAACAGTTATTAGATGGGGTGCGAGTTGCCACGGTTACAACCCTAAAGGCAACTGTGTGAGCATGTGCTTTTTGTGGATTTGCATAGAGACGAAAAAAAAAAAAGAAGCAGCATAACTACAATCAAAATTGTACAATGCTAACTCCAGAGTGGTCGGTGTTTGTCCTGAAGGGATGTAACAACAGATCAGTTTTTTATTTTTTAATGTTGCTGTTTGCTGAAGAAGAGAGGTAAGTGAGAACAACCCATCATGTCAACCCTAAAAGTGATTTATTTTTCCAAGGAATTTAAATACTGCTTTAATGGCACCAGTTCAAAATTCTGTAAAAAATAGTTGGGGCTGGAGCAAATCTCATTTGCTGAGAAAATGCAGTGTGAACGCTGAGTGATGAGTGTCTTTGCTGAAACCTGCTGATTCAATTCAATTCAATTCAATTCAAAAATACTTTATTTATCCCAAAGGGAAATTAAATGTTGTTGTAGCTCATAATCCTGGTTTCGTTAAAGAGTTGTTATAGATGATGATTACTGTAGGCAGGAAGGATCTCTCGTAAAAGTCTGTCTCGATGTGTCCTCTGTCCTGGTGTCCTCAAAGAGCTCCACCAGGTAAGCTTTGCTGGCCTCCTGCGGAGCCATGATGGCCGAGCTCTGGAAACACAGGTCGGTCTTGAAGACCTGGGTGATCTTCCAGACCAGGCGCTGGGAGGGCAACTTCCAGATGAGCATCTTGATGGACTTCTGGTAGTAGTGGATCTCCCTGAGAGTCACGGTGAAGCGGATGAAGCTGAAACTAAGATGTTAAAGCTAAAAGTAGAACTCGAGCTAAAAGGAGGGAAGCAGTAGCTAAAAGCTGACGGTAGTAAAACTGTGGAGGTAACGTTTTGAAGAGGAGCACCTGAAATACAAACCATCAGCAGTAGAACCGCCGCCTGTCGGACCGACACCGGCCGCCTCCTGCTGCCTCTCTAAAGACTGTGTGACATCATCGTAAAGCTCGGGGGTTCTCCGTGTGAAATGTGGGGCTCCAGTTCCCGACAGACTCACTCCAGACCAAAAAACAACAAAACGTGTTTTCAAACTGTTCCTCTTGTTAACGAAACTTGCTTCTTATTCTGCTTCCATTTCCCCTGATAAACGCTGACAGTAACCTCCTCAGTGTCCTACAGCGGTCTGCCACAGCTGGCCCCGCCTCCTTCTACCTCACCAACCAAAGAGGTAACTCCGCCCATTTTAAATCAGAGAAACAGACCACTGGAGTGTTAAAGGATCCTGTTTAACTAAAAAAAAAAAAAAAAAAACATAAAAACTTATCATTTTCATGTTTTAGTTAATTTTCCCTTTAACTAAAAGCTTAAAGAACCAAAGCACCACATGAGAGTAGCAAAAGCTAGCTAAAAGTAGCAAAATACTAGAAAAAACCTAAAATAAAAGAAAGTTTTGCTAAAAGCCAAAAGTAGCAAAACTCTATATAAAAGTAGCAAAAGGCTAACTGAAAACCAAGGGTAGTAAGAAACAAAATGCTAGCTAAAAACAGTATCAAAAAGGCTAAAGAAAAGTAGCAGAACAGTAGCAAAAAAGTAAACTAGCATAAGAAGAGAGAAATGGAACCAGTATTCTGAAGCAGAATAAAAAGAAGGAATATTTCATGTATAATATTCAGGAAGCAGCACTGTTAACACAGATGTGTTTTCTTCTCTCTGTCTCTCTTACAGAAGCAGTCTAAATACATTTTGAGTTTTCCATCATGCCCAAGGGTCAGCCTTGTGAAAACGGTCCCTGTGCTCCATCCAGCAGGGCCGCTAAAGCTAAGAGCGACAGCACCACCCCTCTGATGGTACGCAGCGCTAAAAATGGAGCTGAAACGGTCAGAAGAGGCTCCTGCTGCAGCTCAGAGAAAGACTCGGGCTATTCTGGTGAGTTCAGGTTTCCGTGGCAAACCTACAACAATAAAATGTGACATGGGCTTCTCTCTAAGCACTCCTCCTTCAGTTCTGAGAAAGTTTCTGCAGCCATCGGTGGTAAAAACGTTGGATGGAGCCAAGCTTTTAATTCAGAAACACCTCAGTCTAAGAGTGCAACAACAGTAGGATGTTGTTCTAGGAAGTGTCTATTTGAACACTAGACTGTTGACATTTAATAAAGTCCTCGTGTTTAATATTTAATGATAAATTCTCTGCAGTAACCCATAAACCAATGTTGAAACTGATGAACATAGTTTGCATCTAAAGGTGATGATTCTTGGATATGTAGTTATTGTAGTAACTTGTTCTTAACAAAAACAAAACAAACCTAAGCCACTGAGGTGCTGCTGACCGGCACTGAGTTGATGCCTCATCCTCCTGGATCCAAACAACGAACACTTGAGGTTCTGATATTTACAGAGCATTTATTGATCTTGCGCTCTCCGACAAGATGCGATCTTTTAAAGTTGCACACTTACAAACTTGACTGTTAGGTCAGTCCAAAAAAAAAAAAAACGGCTCACAAATTGTCGCAACACAATAACCTCAAAACACAGCGACGAGGACGATGACGGTCAAAGAAACTGCGTTTCCGCTGCAATCAGTACACCTGTTGACAAGTTACCTGTGGCTCCATTTAACCACACATGATGCCACCTACTGTGACTTTTAGGTATTACACCAAAATAAAAAAAAACAACTTAAACCCCAAAATATGGCTCTAATAGTTATCAATGGGAAAAGTGACTCATTATGGGGAAATCTGTAGAGAACAACATTTTATTTCTTTATTTTTTTATTGTCAGATTATATTTGTTTGGCATTATATTGAAGATGGGGAAGCTCATCCACACATTTGAGTTCAGAGTTCCTCGTGTAAGTCTGCATCCAAAAAAAGAGCTGGGTTTAAATAATTAGTTCTTCTGTTTCAAATTATTTTTATTGGAGACATGGGATGGGCTGTAAATCTAAACGCATCCGGATTTATAGGTTTTCTTTGTGAAGTCTTCCCTGGAAATGTATCCTGCTGGTTCAAAAACAGATTTACTGTAGATCCGTTCAAAATTGAGTCATTTTTTTCAAAAAATCTGATTGTAGAAGTAGGAGGATATAAAAGCCAAACTGATGTACATATTACTTGGTTCGCCCGCATGTCAGGTTGTGATTCATGTAACCTGGCTGTGGTTTCGGGAGAGGTGGACATAGCTGCCAGAAATAAACGAAATAAGCACCAAAAGTCCCAACACTGACAAAAACTGAAGAGGAGTTCACAACCACATCTGTCATTATAGTCCCAGAACAGCCTAAATACCTTTTTTTTAAATAACTTTATTCAATATAAGTTTTGACTTTTTATCATAATATCAAGTTTTGATTTTGACAAATATTGAGAATCACAGGAGCTGCTCTAAGCCGCCATTTGATTTCAGAGTCGTAACAGCCAATGTGTTTCTCTTCTGGTAGGACAAGACATATTATGAAATGCTTTAACACAAAATTGTGTCTAAAAATTAGGTCCAGAGCTTAGTTTGTCAAGAGACAGTGGTTTTATTATTAATAATTCTTCCGTCTTTCAGTTGCAGAAGGTTTGCCTGAACGTCCTTGTGTGTTCTGGCTTCTCTGCAGATGGTTCAGACTGGCAACAGACAGACGCTGAGGACCAGCGGAGCAGCTCGAGTCAGCCGATAGTTACAGAAAAAGCAGAAGCCTCGCACAGCAGCCAAGACAAAGGACTTGGTTATAGGACTAGTGAGAATCCCACCATGATGTCGGCCAAACCGGACCACCCACCCGTCTACATCGTCAAGGACATGGTGCTTAATCAGGTAAATGGGTTTAGCAGGAATCAGGTGTTTCTAAAATGAATAAATAAATAAATGTTCTGTGTATATTAGGACTTTTTGGTCAACAAAACCCTTTTTTTTTTTCCACATCTTTTCAGCCACCAGTGACCCAGAAAGGAAGTCAGCTGCTCTTGAGTAATGGCGTCATATTTGGTTCGTCGCCTGTGATCGTTTTTGAGCAGCCGGGCTTGATGCCGGCCTCCCTCCAGCTCCGTAAGACTTTGCCCCGACCTTCTAGTGCCACAGGAAAGAAAACAAAAAGCACCTACCTACCCATTCTGAACTCCTACCCTCGCATCGCACCACATCCAAGCAAGAAGCCGCCCGATAAATCTTCGAACCAGGAGTCCCAGATCCTGAGCAAGAGGATGTGCACAGAACCCAAGACTGATGAAACCCCTGTGACTAGAGATCTACCGGAGCAGCAGCATCATAAACAGCTGAAACTGGCAGCCCAAAACCCTGTCTTGTTGTGTTCCACATCAGGTAAATATTGTCTGTCCTCCTCCACATTCACCGCTACTTTTCCAGGTCCGGGATCCGTGTCCACTTCCTCTTCAGCCAGAGAGCCTTACAGGAACATCACCACTAGTACCCACCATCGCCGTTTCCTCAACACTGTAGAGCTCCTTCGGCAGTCCGGTCTGTTGGACATCACGTTGCATACAAAGGAACTGCTGCGCCTGAGCAGCGCCACCGAGCAGGACATCTCCCAGCTGCGGCAGCACACAGAGCTACTCTGCCGGGCTGCCAGCAACTCCAGTCCCAGCCTGAACGGCAACGCAGGCTGGGAGCATCTGTATCAGGCTATGGCAGAGTCCGGTAGTTACCCCGATCTCAGAATCCTGCAGAAACCCCAAAGCCCGTCACACCTAAATCTAGCCAGTCAACCAGAACGTTTTTCCACAGGTGGCGCGAACAGACCACAAGCTGCCGAGAGCTCGGAGGTCTCGCCAACTTGCCTTTGCGCCACCTTCACAGACTCTCGGATAGAGCAAGACAAGAAGCTCGAGGCCTGTGATAAAATCCCAGACCAAGTTACCTTCATGTGTCCCGACAGCTCCACCGGTTAGCTCAATCTGCAGTGCCTTGAACGACCGAGATGGTGGTCATGACTACAGTGCCTCATGTTCACCCCCCCGTTTTGTTAGCGTGATTTTTGTTGCCTTAGAACCCAGAAGAACTTACAATGTAATGTCTTTTCTTTTTGTTGTTCTTGGTTTTAGCAGGCCTTGAAATAATTAAATATGCTTTTTGTTTTTGAACGTGTAAACAAAGAAAATGTGGGAATGTGAAATAAACTAGAAAAAAGCCAAAACAACAAAAGCTTGAGCTTCTTTCAAAGTGTTGACTTCCTGAACAGAGTCCGTGCTTTCTAGAGTCCTCTGTTAACTTTTAGTGACTGGGGGTTGTTTCCAATTGGTTTGACACATCCGCTCACTGGGAGGTCAGCCCATTGTACAAGCCAGATGTGTTCCAGCTGTTCTGGACTCTTTTTTTTTTATCGAACCTTTCAGAGGGGTTTAAGTGTTTTGGACGTGTTGCTTTTGCAATGTGTGCCCTGGGCTTGTCGTCCTGCTGAAAACTTGAACCTTCCTCCCACCGTCTGGAGCTCTCCTTCGCCCTTTATTACTCGGACCATTTCCAGGCTGCATTATTTGCCACCATCCTCACAGCGCGATGGCGTCCTGGTGGTTAAGGCGTTGAGTTCGTACCAAAATCAACGTTTTCCTCACCGGCTACATCGTTCAGTTTGGGTCTTGGGGAAAATCCAGCAATAACTTCAGTTGGTACTTGCCGTCAACCAAAATATCAATGTTTTGCTAATTTGTTTCGCCTCATCTGACTGAGAGGCTGCAGACCCAGCTGAGTAACAACTTCAGTGCCTTTTAAATTACTAGCTGAGATGAAGCCAGAGCCTTCCAGCGTCCTTCAAGGAAACTGGTGGCACCTGCGGCGCGTCTTAGTGTTCAGTGGTGGTTCTTAACTTTGCAGCAGCAACCAGTGGCTGATGTGTTTGATAACTGACTGACAGGCTCACATGTTCCATCAGTTTGCTGACTCAGGGTCTGAGCTTGGTTTGCCGTTGGAAACTGTGGACCCTCCGCTGTATGTACTGGGAGTTTGAAGGTTTTGAGTCGGATTCCTGCATGTAACACACACAGGATACCTGATTAATGTAATTATATTTAAACTCACTTGATCCCAACGTATCACATCTCTGTTGTTTGGTCAGAGGCCTTCTGTATTTGTTGTCCAAAGTCACGGTGTCCTTAAAGCATCGGTCGCAGTCACTGAACCTTTCCAGCTGCTAATGTTACTGCGTGGAAATATCTGCAAAGCTTTCTGCAGTACAAGGTTTGTTGTGTGAGCTTGCTTAACCACAAATATTTTTGATTAACATAGGAGTCATTAAATATGTGTACAATAAAAATATGAATAAAGAAACAGATGGAAACTTTATTCATAAGTTTAACACATATCATCTTGATCATCTCAGTGAGTACTTCAGAGTACTTCACTGTGTACCAAAAAGTGATAGTAAGAGTATCTCATGCATTTAAAGCAGACACAAAGGGCTCTTCAAGAAGCATCCCTGTGTGGAGCTGGGAATGAGAAGGTCTTAAAGTTGACACTGATGATAATCTACACATTTCTGAAATTTCAAGTGTTTTACACTGTATTGTTCATCATTTTAAGTTATTTAAATAAAGCAGTATATGAAAAATCTGTTATAAATCATTTTAAATCAAGTCTGATGATTCTATATTTGTACACTGAGTTCAAATAAACATATATATATATATATATATATATATAAAATTTAGATTTTTTTAACCAGCACATACGTGAAGTGCAGGTTTGTTTCCCCATGTCCTGCTTCTGAGTAGATTCCACTGATTGATGTTGTGATGTGCATTTATTTATTCATTTATTTTGCTCTGCCTAGAATGTTTTGCGCAATTTTGAATCCAAGTATAAATCAAATGATGAGATTTTTCTGCAGAAATAAAAATCTGTGTTCATTTAAAAAAAAGATATTACTGTCTGTTCATTACTTAGAGAAAAGATGAGCTGTAGCAAATATTTGTGAGATCCAGTAAGACCTAAAACATGAAAAAATAATTCAAGGTCGACAAAAGAGTTAATATCTAATTTTTTTTTTTTTTTCTTTATTGAAACCCTTTGACCAGAATGAAAATGATCAGGCTGTCCTGATTTTGGGGAAGGGAGGAAATTCCATTTCAGTATTGGGGGGGACAATAAACAGGGAAATTTATTGAGAATAAAAATAAATTTATTTGGGGGAGATTGGCAAAATTACAGTGAAATGTACAGATGGAACCTTATCAGGACTGCATAGAGTGTACTGAATAATTTATAATTATATTGACTTAAATGGCATTGATAAAATGTATTTAATAATCACATTAATAGTAATATTAATTAATAAAATAGTGTCCCTTATTAGTCCCATATCTCATATATGAAAGATTTTTAATGTGTTCAATCTGCAGGACCAATAATGACAGGTGGTAATGCCTCCCTGGCTCTGAACAGCCTGTCTCCGAGAATAAGCTATTTTTCATAACTCAAACCAGCCCAAACACAGTTCAATGCAACTGCAACAGTACTGCCATTGCTTAAGTATATGTCTAAATAAAAAATAGCTTTTCTTAACAATAAACTCAAGTTCATCAAACTTACACAAAACCAAAATATATTTTTTTAAAAAGCAACTGGACTTCAGTTCTTGTAATTAAGTTGCTTTTTTTAAAACCCTTTTTGGTTTTGCCATGTCCTGGGTGACTGAGAACCATCCAGCATCAAACCTACACTTACCTGTGACTCATTCACCCTGTCTGACTGTCCCTTCCTCTCTGCATCCAGCTCCGTTCTCTGTTGCTTTGCCTAATAACACCACGACAAAATAATGTCATAAAAACTTAAGCCATTTTTTTTTTTTTGCTTTTTAGAAAATTGTATTAACTTCCCTTTCAAAATACAACATTTCTTACTCACTGGGCATGCTCCTGGTCTGAAAAATGATCAGATGTCATTTTTCCTTTTTTTTTGCCATTTTTATTGATTTGGTTGACTAATAAAAAACATAAACACACTGCACGTTACTTGCAGAGTAGGGGAGAAGCAGCACTTATTAATCAATTGAAGTTAATATATGCCTAATGGTATTTAATTCAGATTATTATGAAGCCTGCCAGAGACTTGGTTGACATTGAATTTTTTTATGAATTAAGTTTTCATTTATTAAAATCATTACAAACAAAACAACATTCTAGAAGCCATTTTACAAGTAGATAGAAATAACGAATTAACCTGGAAGTAGGTGGGTATCATAACTAAAAAATAACTCTCAAAAAACCAAGATTTTTCTAGAAAAATATTCAGATTTTAAAAGGCATGTACGTTGAAGTAGGTAGATAAAGGCACCTTCTTTGTTTTGTTTTATTATCCACCATCACCTGCTCCGCTCTCTGTCTCGGCTCATTCCCTCCCTCCCGTTACAAACTCCTCTTCTCATTAATGTAAGAGTTGGTTAGAGGGCTAAATATGATTGAAATATTTGCTACCTTGTTTCGACTAAAATGCGCAAATCTGTCAAAGCAATGAATCTAGTTTTGCTAGTTTTCCTTCACATAGTATAACAAAGTAGTGCAACTTGTTCCAGAGTCAGGTCGCTGGGGCAGCAGCTTAACCAGGAAGGCCCTGTAAGTGTTGGGAAAACAGTTAAGTTTATTTTTGTAACATTTATTTCATTAATAACTTGCAAAATGGCTTTAAATTTAAATGTAAAGTAAAGGTTCAAAAGCATAAAATTAAGACTGGAAAAACATTGTTTTACGGTTTTTGTCATCATGCTGGTAGTCACGTGACCTGAGTGTGAAAGAGCAGAAAAAGTGCATGATGGGGCAGATTGAACACGGCTCAGAGAGCACAGACATTCTGCACTAGTTTTACAAGGCGCAAACAGTAAATATGTTGTATGTCACGTTGCAATGTAATTATACAGTTTATTGTAAATGTGTAGTGAATATGAGAATGACGCTGTACTGTTCTTTATTTGTTGTTTAGTTTTCATGGTGTTGCAGTGTCCTAATGTCAAGAGAGCTGAGAAAAATAAAGATACCAAGATATCAGTATGAGACGTGGGCCTTATTTCCTGTGTAAAACCAGAGCAGTTACAGGCCCAGACATCAATTTCCACAGCCTCCTCTTTCAGGAGGATTCCAAAGCGTTCCCAAGCCAGCTGAGAGACCTAGCCTCTCCAGCATGTCCTAGGGGGGCGTCCTTACCAGATCCCCGAACCACCTGAACTGGCTCCTCTCGGTGTGGAGGAGCAGCGGCTCTCCTCACAGTCCCTCCCAGATAACCAAACTCCTCATCCTGTTTCCAAGAGAGAGCTCAGCTACCATGCAGAGAAAACTGATTTCCACCTCCTGTATCTGCCATCTCATTCTGTCGGTCACTACTCAGAGTTCAGGAGCATATATGAGGGTAGGAACATATACTGACAGGTGAACAGAGAGCTTTGCCTTGCAGCTCAGCTTCCTCTTCAGAACAACGACCCAGTACAGAGTATGCAATACTGCTAAAGCTGCTCAGATCTGCCTGTCGATCCTGCACTTGTGAACAAGAACCTGAGATACTTAAACTCCTCCACTTCAGGCAGCACCTCACTCTCAACCCGGAGAAGACCTTCTGACTGAGACCAATGGTCTTAGATTTGGGGACGCAGATCCTAATCCCAGCTGCTGGAGGTCAAGGCACAATGATGCCAGCCAGCAGGACCACGTCATCTGCAAATAGCAAAGACGCAATCCCGAGGCCACTGGACTGAACCCCTTTTGGCCCCTGGCCGCACGAGAAATTCTGTCCATAAAAGCTGAACAGAATTGGTGGTAATGGCAGCCCTAACGAAGTCCAACTCTCACCCTGAAGAGGTCCAACTTACTGCCAACAATGCAAACCAGACTACTGGATCGTTTGTATAGGGACTTAATGACCCGTATCAACATAGTCCCAATCCCATATTCATGGAGCCCCCCTCCCCCAGAGGATGTGGTCAAATGCCTTCTCCAAGTCCACAAAACAGACAGGTTGGGTAAACTCCCATACCTTCTTGCGGACCCTAGTGAGGGTAAAAATGTGGTCTAGTGTTTCACAGCCAGGATGGAACCTGCATTGGTCTTCATAAATGAGGTTCGACCATCAACCGGACTCTTCTCCAGCACCCCTAAATAGGCCTTACCAGGGAGGCTGAGGAATGTGATCCCCTTGTAATTGGAACACCCACTGGATCCCCATTTGAAAAGGGGAACCACCACCTGCTGTTTATTCGTAGACAATTTCTTCTGAACAGAGTCACAGTCATGCATTAGTCACAACAGAAAAACTGTATTTCAACCAGGAAATGCAAACACAACAGAAAGCTGTCATTTGAATCAGAGTGCAAGTTAAAAAAGAAACTGTTTCTTTAAAGCCCAAACTCAAACTCATTACCTGTTAAAAGCCATTTTTCCCAGCACAACAAGCTTAATCCATTCAGTATTTTAGAGCTAATGTAAAAAGACAAATCATTGAATTTTCAAAGTTTATTTTTAGATTAAATGATAACTCTGTCATTTGTCCAATCAGTGCCAGATTTTTTTTGGACATATGAAATTGTAAGATGTGTGGAGTTCAGTTTTGCTTTTCTTTTTCGTTTTTTTCACTTGGTCATAAATGGCTTCAGCACTTCTGCTCCCACAGTCTGCAGTTCTGTTCTTTCCATTTGGGTGCTTGAGTTGTCAAGGACAGGCTGACACAGGCACTGGAGCCGCTGCAAAGAGCAAAAGAAAAATCTTTACCAATTATAACAAAGAAAAGTACATATGAGCCAGTAGTACACTGTAAAATGAAGTAATATTACTGCCGATTATTGGTACCGTACTTTAACAATTAGTGCTAGAGTTACTCTGACTTGAATTCAATTTTCAATGAAATAACTTGATAATGTTTTAATACCTCCACAGGTAATAAAGTTCTTAATTATGATGTTTGAATCACTATATTTTTATTATGTACTAACAGGTATTTAATAAATCTGTAATTATAACAAACAAATATAAAACCATCCCACCTGACCGAGGGTCCCAGTCCCAGCGCACAGTTTGTAAAACGCCCATCCTGGAACAAGCAAGATGGAGGAGAGAGCTAGAACCCATCCCAACACGTATGACCAGGATGGGTACACATACCAGCGATTGAAGGTCAAAGGCTGGTACTCAATTAAAGAACATATGAAAGATCCCTGAAACAACAAAGGAAGTGGATTTACTGATTGGATTCTGACTAAAACTCAACTGCAGATACAGTATCTCAAAGTTTCTATCTGATTCTGGAGGAGTGACATTCTCTTGTCACAACAACACACAGAAAGATGTCTCACCATTGAGATCAGCGGTGTGAGATAGAGCCAGCAGATTTTGAAGTACGAGTTGAGACGGACACCGGTCATATCCTTTATGATGCTGTACAACCTCTCTGCCCCTTAAATTGAGATGAGGTTGGATAACATGTTGATCAGAGCGCATCATGTTTTTTGAATAATTTGATTAAAAGATATAGATATTTATGACATTTTTTGAACAATGGTATACCTACCAAATACCCATCCCAGTGCCAGAGCTTCAAACATGCATAGAAAGAGGATGCAGACTCCATTACATGCATAATAGTCAAACAGCTGAAACACGTACATCCCTCCCTTCAGATGACAAATGAGAAATTTGGCAGAACCTTTAGTGTTTGAGTATAAATGAAGATACACTTATGGATCATTAGATACTGACTTCAGTGATCATGATAAGCTGAGAAATGAAACATATCAGGCAAAAGAGGAGGAGGAACCTCTCCCGTCGTCCTGCCCTGCGCATAACTCTTGGAAACATGTCTATGATTGATGTCATCACCACCTCCAT
>NC_051431.1:21957040-21962651 GCF_001649575.2 Kryptolebias marmoratus
TATATATATATATATATATATATATACACAGACACACATTTATGACAATTTGTTTGAACGTTATACCTACCAAATACCCATCCCAGTGCCAGAGCTTCAAACACGCATAGAAAGAGGATGCAGCCTCCGTTACATGCATAATAGTCAAACAGCTGAAACACGTACATCCCTCCCTTCAGATGACAAATGAGAAATTTGGCAGAACCTTTAATGTTTGAGCATAAATGAAGATACACTTATGGATACACTCATTAGATACTGACCTCAGTGATCATGATAAGCTGAGAAAAGAAACATATCAGGCAAAAGAGGAGGAGGAACCTCTCCCGTCGTCCTGCCTTGCGCATAACTCTTGGAAACATGTCTATGATTGATGTCATCACCACCTCCATGGCCACAAACTGCACACAAAACAAAAGTACATTTCCAAATCCAAATGCAAGTTTCTAATAAAAAGACTTGATCCAGTTGAGTGTTTTACGTGTGTGTCCAGGCCCAAGAGAATAAGCATGACAAAGAAGCAGATGGACCATAGTTGAGGAAGAGGCATCATGGCTACAGCCTGAGGGTATGCAATGAACGCCAAGCCTGGACCTGGAAAACAACATCGAAGTGATGATACACTAATCAGCTTTCATTATCTGCACCTTTGTAGCTAAAAACTCCAGTAATACTTGTGATTTATTAATGTTTGACATGATTTTTACAGTAACAAAAACTCTGTTCTTTTTTTACCTGCTTTTTTGTTCACGTCACGGGAGAACTGGTGTGTATCTCCAGCTGTGATTGTGCAAGAACCGAGGTATACCCTCAACAGGTCACAAGTCCATCACAAGGCTTGCTCAGAACAGTTGATATTTAATGCAACATGTTGCTGTTTTGTCAAGATGTTCTGGTAAAAAAAAGCCTCAGAAATGCAGCTGAATGTTGCTCAGATTTAAATAAAGCTAGAGATATTTGTTATGTAGGACTTTTGGTCTGTTGCTGTTTGGTAAAGTTTAGATAGCAAAACTATTATTATTTTTTTTAATTCAGAAAAAAATGAAACCAAACACTTTTTTATGGTATTGAGATGTTGAGTTTATTATTGACTCCTTTAGAAGCTAAAGAAACAGCTGATGATGTGAGATCTTGTTACTGTTATAGAATTTTCATGATTGCATAATACCACATTTGTTGAAAATATTAACTTGAAATATATAAATCCATCCATCCATCATCTGCTTTAATTCATTCAAGACCCAGAGGTGACAGGTTCAGGAGGGAAACATCCCGAACATCCTTCTCCCCAGAAAAACTCTCCAGCTCCACCTTAGGGATTTCAAGGCATTCCCAGGCCAGAGAAGGATTATATATACATAATCCTTTCAGCAAGTTCTGGATCTGCCCCAGAGTTGGATGAGGCTGGAAAACGTCAAGAGGGAGGGATCCATGAGGCATTCTGAACCACTTCACCTGACTCCTTTTGACATGGAGGAGCAGCAGCTCTACTCTGAGCTTCCCTGAGTGGCAGAGCTCCTCGTCTTATCTTCAAGGCTGAGCCCAGCCACCAGAGGAAGCTCAGTTCAGTTTCTTTTATCCTGGATCTTGTTTTTTAGTTGTAATCCATGTCTTTTGGTCATCGGTGACGGTTGGAAAGCAGGTGGACCAGTAAAATGAGAGCTTCACCTTTCAGCTCAGCTCCTTTACCACAACAGACCAGAGCAACTATGCCCTGTTTCCTCTATCTGTCTCTTTTTCCTTTCTACGATCACTCATCACTAAGACACTAAGATACTCCTTTTGAGGCAAAGACTGACCCCCAACCTGGAGGGAACCAGGTGTTTGAGAGAGTTCTGAGCCCATGTACCTCTTGTCAGAAAAATGAAATTGCATTTTTTAAAAACCCCTGAATATATACCTGATTCTGCCACTTCTTCTACGGAAACACCTTGCTCATGAGCCATGAATCCCAGCACAGAGAAGACTGCAAACCCAGCTATGATACTGGTAGCACTGTTCAGCAAACACAGCCACAGGCAATCTCTGCAAAAAATGACAACACATCATGTACTTTTTCAATTTATAAAAAGACAAATTGAAAAAAATCCTTCTGTTCAATTTTTGCTCTGGTAAATCTGTATGGCAGTTTATATCAAAATTTATTTAATGTTAACAACAGAAACTTAGATTAAAATGCTGACAGTTACCTGTAGCAGTTGTTGTTGTATGTGTTGTAGCTGCCTAACACAGCAAGGTTGCCCACACCGACACTGTATGAGAAGAAGATCTGAGCACCAGCTTCCATCCACACCTGTCCCAACAACAGCAGCGGTGAGTACATTTGACCTGCACTCTCTGCTGTTACATCAAGAAAATCTTACCTGAGAGTCTGTGAGTCGTGATGGATCAGGCAGAAGATAAAACACTACTCCTTCAAAAGCACCAGGAAGACTGAGTCCTCGGATCAAAAGTATTATTAGCATCACATAGGGAAAGGTGGCAGTAAAATACACCACCTGAAAAAGTAAAAACACTGTTACCACTTAAAACCATACCTTTTGTTTAAAGGACAATTTGAGATCCAAATGTTATACCTTTCCTGTGGATTTGACCCCTTTCCAGATGCAAAAGTAACAGATCACCCACATGGTAATAAGACACAAGAGCACCTCCCACCTGATACCGCCCAACTCCTCAATGCCCCCTGAGATAGCCAGCACTCGTCGTCTATAGATGAAAATGTACAAATGTTTTACTAAGAACTGTGTTTGTCTTGTGTTTGTTCATCTTTACTGACATACTCCCAGAATTCGGTGGCAGCAGAAGTCAAGTTTGTCCTGTTGGTCCAACGGATGGTCTCATTTGCTGTTGAAAAGTCTACACACTCATCTGAAACAATGGTGGTGAGTTAGGATATACAGTACTTTAATAGAACTACTGACAGCTGTTGTTTAGACAGTGTTTTTTAGATGATGACACTTTTATTTGTATTTTAAGTTGTATATTTGTTTTTTACCTGTGTTCCAGTAGTTGTTGCAGCTGGCCCATGGAAGCTCGGAGCTGAAGGAGAACACGAGGTAGAATAAAGCCCAGGCCAGAATAATGATGTAGGTCATACAGCTGTAGAGGAGAATTAGCAGCCCACCATAGCCTATACCTGAAAGGAAGAAAATACAAGGGTAAAAACAGCGACCACATAAATTATCATAAGAAAGACCCTAAAAATAACAACTACATCATGGGAAATATGGCTTGTTTCAGTGATTCAACCCAAATAAACCAGATCCAGGAAAATAGCCAAAATAAGCTAGAAGTAGTATTAAAAGAACATTTGTTTGAGAGCAGAAAGAGACAGCTTTTTTAAGTGAGCTGAGCCAAATGATCCAAATCCCAGAAAAGAGCCTTAATTCCCATAACTACAACAAAACAAAGTGTCCTGAGCATTTTACCTTCTGCTAGTGGACACAACTTCCTCCAGCAGGTGACGCTGCCCTCCTGGGTGTACTGACCTATTACTGTCTCCAGCAGGAAAAGGGGTACCCCACAAGTCACCACAAATACCAAATATGGCACCAAGAATACACCTGATTGTACAAAATACACAACTGTGAGTATCTGTGTCATAGTATCCGTGTACAACATTATTGAGTACTGTAAAATAATATAGGCTTTTATTTTGTTTGTTGAAGTTACAGTATGTGACAATTTTAAGGACAATAAAAGCTAACAAAAAATGCATTTACTGGTAGTGAATCCAGATGAGCAGAGTTCAGTTTTTAAGGGTTGAAAGAAATTTCATGATGTTGTGCAATCCAACTTTGCCTCTTCAACAGTTTAACCCTCCTGAAGCCCTCAAAAGAGAGAGAGATAAAGAGAGAGGTAGAGAAGACCTTATGACTTCAGGTCAATTTGAACTGAAGGCCCCAGGAGGGTTAAACTTTAGCTGCAGCTATCATTCATTAAGGTTGTGTTAGAAGACAAAGGTCTTAAGTGAATTATTAAATGATTCTGAATAGAGCCAGATTGCACTTTTTCCTGCTGGCTGGATTAATTTGTACACAGATAGCCTTTTTCTCTCAAATGATGTCATCCTCCAGTTTCACAAAAGTAGGAATTTTCTTATTGTGTGGCTTATCCCTGGGCAATTTTTAAATTTTCTACTTGAGATAATTTGAAGATATTGCCTTAGATTGTGAAACATGAGAGGTTAAAGTTATTAAACAATTTATTTATAAATAATTATTTAATAAATAAATATTATAAATAGTTAAATATTCTTCACGCAGTGCAGCACACCATTGGAAGCGTATCGATTAAAGCTACTGAAACATACTGTATAGTAGAGGTCCGCAAACCCCGGGCCGCGGACCGGTACCGGCCTTGAGCACAGCATGTGCACTGCACCGGACATCTGGTTAATTAGGTTGTGCATGATGTTGCCCAAA
Organism: Kryptolebias marmoratus; assembly: GCF_001649575.2. Taxonomy (NCBI): domain Eukaryota; kingdom Metazoa; phylum Chordata; class Actinopteri; order Cyprinodontiformes; family Rivulidae; genus Kryptolebias; species Kryptolebias marmoratus. Next base: position 21,961,468 of record NC_051431.1, read on the forward strand.
ACATTCCTGAATGTCGCAACTTTATGACTCTCATTCGTGAATTGATAACCCAGATCAAAAATTCACCAAAACAGCTCGCCTGGTTCCAAGAGTTTCAAGTTTCAAGTTTCAAGGTAAAGAAGCCCCATCTTTAAAACCTCTGTCTCAGATGCGTTGGACTGTAAAGGTGGACTCTTTGCAATCTATTGCCTCAAACTACAGTGTGTTGATTGACTTTCTAGAGGACCTGAGTTTAAATGAAAAAGGTAATGCAGGGGGTAAAGCCAGTGGACTGCTTGTGCACCTGCAGAAATTTGGGACTTTTTTTCTTTAAAACTCATGCTCAACTTCTTCTCTTGCATGAAAACAGTCAGCGTTGCTCTCCAAAAGCATACACACATACAGAAAGCGAGGGAAGTGATTGACACACTCAGAGGTGACATGAAGGCTCTTCAGGAAGAATTCACTAATTTTTTGGGAAACACTACTGCAGCAGCTGATGACTTGGGTTTGGAAAGACTGGTTTTTCCCAGACCCGGACAAGTTCCGTCAATTGGAAGACGCAGGTGCGCCACAGCGCAGCCTTCAGACACCAGAAGAACTGTACCCACAACATAACTTCCACGTTATGGATGCAGCATCAGTATCCCTGGATTGCAGATTTAGTCCTTCTGCATTCAAATACATGCAAGATGTTGATGATTTTGTCACCGTAAAAGGCGACTGCAAAAACATTATAGAGTTTCACCGGGATGATTTGGATGAAACCAGATTCACACTGCATCGTGAAATGTGCATGGATATAGTAAAACAGCAAGGAGATTGCTTGGGTACTTTTCAGGATGTCGTGAACTTTATCAAAGGGGATCAGGAAGAGCATTTGAGAACACTGTTTCCAGAGGTCACAAAACTTGTGAAACTTGCCCTGACTGTCCCTGCACTTCAGAGAGGTCATTTTCTGCGATCCACAACGGATCAAGCAAAGCTGAATCACATTGCAATACTGAACTATCACAAGATATTGTAGAGGAATAGAAACCTGGAAAATATTCTGACCAGTTCCTAAAACTTGCCGCTACCAGAGGCAACACATTCCTCATCAAGAATGAACAAGAATGGTGAGTGACAAACTGACAATTCAGTATTTGTTATGATAAAGCCTACTGTGGTACTATGTTTTAAAGGATGTATCGGAATGTTTTTGA
>NC_051431.1:21964180-21972745 GCF_001649575.2 Kryptolebias marmoratus
CCTGCCTGCACTTTGCAATAAATCCATTCACACGTCCAACCATTGCAGGTGCTCCATCTGTGGTGATAGACACCAATTTGTACATTGGGAGCTGAGTTTTCTCGACAAAGTTTTTAAATGTCTGAAATATGTCCTCTCCTCGTGTCTGTTCTTTCATGGGAAGTGCTGTCAATAGCTCCTCTTTTGCAGTGAGATCACTAAAAACCATACGAATAAAAGCTGCTGTTCATTGATATAATATGCACGCATCAAAATAGCAACAAGTCCTGCAAGCACAGTGAGCTCCCACCAGCAGAAACATAAAACGGTGCCCCTGGCTGGCGGTGGTCTGAATATTTTAAAAAAATTATGTAATTGGACTAGAAAAGAGAACAAGGAAGACAGTTGTCAAGACTAAATATTGGGGGATCAAGCAAGGTGGTGGAGAACCAAGAAGACCCAGGTGGGCATACAGATACACACAGCTTTTGTGAACCTTTTTCTTGAACAATACATTTATTGTCTCTTTTTATCTTCAAACTTCACTCAACAAATCTGAGTTTAAATTTGTACCAATTTGGGCTTCTCTATCCTAAATGGCACTTCCACGGATGCCACCAATGTTGACCTATTCTCAGTCACGTTGTTTTTTTTTTCTGTAAGTAAACAAAATTGGCAGGAGAACTTCATGATTTGGTGAGGAGGTAAACCATTTGAATCAGGTGTGTTGGAGCAGAAAAACTTAAAACTTCCGGGACAGCAGCCCTCGAGACCTGGAGTTTGACACCAGTATTGCAGGAGATTGATCAAATTATTACTTTTGAAGTTTAACCAAACTGGCTACAGGTTTTCTCAACGTAAGACGATCTCAGACTAAAACACTGACATGAAAGGCAGCGGGTGATAGGCATTCCTTCAAGGAATGCTAGGCTTTTACTTTACATAATAATTGAAAAAAAAAATCAGGTTTTGCAATATAAGCCTGTATTTGTTCTTACTAATTTTTTTGCTTTGTAGAAATGATAGTTGAGTAATAGAGGTATTTTCCTGTCAGATTTAACGGTTTTGCTTTCTTGTATTTTAAACTTTTGTTTCCTTTCTAAACATGTTCTTTGCAAAATCAAATAATTCCAAAATCCTTTTTCCATTTTTGTCTTGAAGCATTTGGATAGTAGCATTAAGTTAGGCTACTGTATGTATTTGACTCATTTACACTAAGCGTGTACACAGACTTGTTTTACTGATCAGGTGAACCCAACATTAATGATGTACATTTGACAGAAAGTCCTCTGCGACAAGATCAGCTTACCCCCTCCATTTTTGTAGCAGAGGTAAGGAAACCTCCACACGTTGCCGAGGCCAACAACATTTCCTGCCACAGCCAGGAGAAACTCCACCTTACTCCCCCAGTGTCCTCGCTCCTCCACCTCTGGATCCATCAGTTCTGGAGCACCTTTTTTTATCCAGCAGACCCAAAGTCTTGGATTTCTGTCCTCAGCCTCATGACTTTGTCTCCTGTTTTATCTGCATACACTACAGATTTAGTGTCATGTATTGAGCAACTGTCTGTGCAGTTAATCAGTTTTTAGTGGGATCGTTACTTAACTCTGAGTTATCTGGTGGCTGCACATAAACATTTGTCAGTTCTACTGAAATATACAAACCCAGTGGGTTCATGAAGGACTCCACCCATCCTGCTCACAGACTGTTTGCCCTCCTGCTTTCATGAAGGAGACTGAGAAGCATCAAAGTCAGATAAACCAGACTGAAGAACAGCTTCTCTCCAGAAGCAATCAGGCTCATGAACTCTTTCATCAATCACTTGTATGACCTGCTCTAACCTGCTGCTGCCCTCGCAGGGTTATTATTATTATTATTATTATTATTATTATTATTATTATTATTATTATTATTATTATTATTATTATTATTATTATTATTATTATATTTGAATGTTTGTGTTTGTGGAAGTATTTTAGGGAGAGTAGGTGGGTGTGGGGAGTTGTAATATATTTTATGTCTGATTTTATATTTTTGTTGTTGATTACTAAGTCTTCTTTTTTGTTCCTCATGTATTCATTTGGAATGACAACAAGGCTTCTCTAAGCCTTGAAAAAATAAAAAAATATATTTTTTTACTTTTGTCAAAGCATGTTTTTGGATACCTGTCCAAGGTGTCCCCCGCCTGACTGCTCTAAATAGGCACCATCTCTATGTGACCTGGAATGGAGAAGAGGGTAAAGAAAATGGATGGACGTTTTTAGATTTATTATTAATTTGTGCCACAACAAGGCATCATCTCCCAGCAGAGAAGACATCTAAAGCACCTGCCTGTCCACATCCTGACTCAGTGTCTCAGACTGTGGCGACAAACACACACATACTGGTTTTGCTGAATTAGTAGGAGAATTTCTGACCATTTGTCCTGCTAAAACACACACACACACACACACACACACACACACACACACACACACACACATACTGGTTTCACCCACACACCCACCCCCACCCCCCCAACATGCAACGGCTTCAGATTCCCCGACCCTTTAGTATTTGATGGCAACATAGTGGAGAACTGGCATGTATTTTAGCAGGAATATGACATTTTCATCGCAGCATCGCACTCAGACAAGCTGGCGCGGACTCAAGCTTACATTCTTCTGAATCTTGCCGGGCTGGAGGCTATTGAACGCAAATGATCATTTGTGTATGCAGCTGAGATACAGGAGCCCAGTGGAGATGGGGAGGAAAGACGTGTCCTGGTTCCCACGGAATCCAGGGAGGACCCCATTTGCCTTAAAATAAAGTTTTGTGAAATGTGCAACACACAGACGACTATCACTATGGAGAGACACAAATTCAACACACGTAACAAATGGACTGGTGAGACTATTGAGTCATACGTCAGTGATTTGAGATTAAAAGCCAAGAGTTGTAATTTTGGAGGACTTTGTGAGGAGCTCATTAGAGACAGGCTGGTCTGTTGAATCAATAATGACCATCTCAGGAAAGTGCTGTTACGTGATTGTGATCTTACGCTGGCTAAGGCCCTTTCACTATGTCAGATCCATGAGATGACCGAGAAGCATAATAAGACACTAATGTCACCACATGCCCCTATCACAACTGTTGATGCAATTCAAACCACAAGTGGACAGAGAGGTGCTGACAAAACCAGGTTTGACAGCAAACTGAGCAATAACACCACACTGTTTATTACTGAGTGCAACAATTGTGGTGGTAGTCATGTGGCAAAAAGGCACAAATGTCCTGCTTTTGGTCAACAGTGTAATGGATGTAAGAAGATGAACAATTTTAGAAAGTGTTGCAGATCCAGGCCACAGTTTGACAGGCAAAGACAAAGGAAGTCTGTCCACCAGGTGGATACTGAAGCACAGAACCAAGTGACAATGAGAGTTACTATGTAAATGGCATTACACTGGATATACCTGTTGATTCAACCATCACACAAAGTCATGGAAAGGATGAGGTCTTTGCTACAATACGAAATAATGACACAATTAAAATGAAGATGGACACAGGTGCCAAATGCAATGTCCTCTCAGCAGAGACTTTTGAACATGTAAGACAAAACGAACAAATAAAGCACTGCAGCAAACCCACCAACCTTGTAGCATATGGTGGTAGCAAGATTGAAACTGTACTACCACTACTCAGATTAAGTGCCTCACTGGAAACGGGACTTGTGACACTCAGCACAGAGGTCCACCAGGTTAGTGACACTACACCCAAAGATTTCACTCAGCAAATTAAATGTGAATATAGTGATCTGTTGACTAATGACTTCGGCAAGCTCCCGATTACATACTCAATGACACTTGACCCAGAGGTGAAACAAGAAGTTCATCCTGCTCACCTGCTCATAGCCATGAAAGACAGGGTCAAAGCTGATTTAGACAGGATGCAACAATTACGTGTAATCACACCACTATCTGACCCAACTGATTGGGTATCGTCCATGGTTTCCACCAATAAAAAAAGATAAACAAGAGATCAGAATATACATCAATCCCAAAGAACTCAACACTGCTCTGAAAAGACCACATCACTCATTGCGAACAATAGATAATGTTGTATCACAGATGTCTAATGCTAAGATATTTTCAGTTTTAGATGCTAAAAACTCTTTTTGGCAGATTTCACTGGACCATAAATCATCCCTGCTCACCACTTTCAGCACCTGTTTTGGTTGTTACAGGTTTCTATGGATGCCATTTGGGATTAGCTGTGCGAGCGAGGTGTTCCAGCACATTATGGAACAAATTCTATTTGGACAGGCTGGATGATGGGTTCAGTTTTAGGAACCTCTGACTTGGGAGTCACAGGTAAACCTACAGCGGAATCATGCTGCCATCCAGAGGTAGTTTCAGCATCTTGTGAATATGAACCTGTGTTTCTTACCTGCATTTTCACATCTGGACTTTGTTTTTGAGCAGCATACAGTGGATGTTCTCTCAATTTTCTCAGACCATCAGCATAGCTGTGTCTAGAGACTGGTTGGTGAGTCTTTTCAGCAAGCTGAGTGCCCGACGTGTTAGCAGTGCTGTCATGTACTTTGGAAGTTGATGGTTTGTTGACAGGCTGAATGGTGGATTCACTTTTCACATTTTAACTGTGTTTCACAAACTAATCACTGGTGGAACTGTTTTGATGTCCAGTCAATTAAGCAGCTTGCTGATATAAAGCTGGGTTTTTCCTGCAGATTTTCCTCACCTGGATTTCGTCTTTTTGCAGCAGGCTGTGGATGTGGTTACCTGTTGTCTCCAGGGACTGCTTTGTAGGATCTCTGGGACATTTTGGAAGCAAATCTGACCATGTTTTGACAGGTTGAATGCTGTCTTTTCCCTCAGGGGAAATGGACATTTCTACACCAAAACATACCCTCCAGTTGGTATTTTCTGCTTCAGATATTGTGGACTGGTTAGCTGAGCTGCTTCTCTCCAGAAGTGTAAGCTCCTGTCTTGACAGGGCTGGGGAATCTTCTGTATCCATCTTGGCAGACTTTGATCTTTCTGGTTGATCAACATTTAAAGATGATTCCACAGACTTGAGTGTCTGAACGAGCTCCTGTTTAAATTTGGAGTTGATAAATTCACAAGTTCCTTGTGTGTTCCAGGCAGACGCTGAGGTTTTTTCTTCAGTGAGATCCATGAGTTTGATGAAAATAATGGCTCACAGTTTCTGTCTCGTCAGGACAGTAATTAATGAGATGCATTCTCTTTGCTTTACACACAAAAAGTAACTGGAGAACAAAACCTGATGATGTCATAATGATGATGGTGTTCCATGACATCATTATCAAAGGATCAAAGAACCGACTTAGGCTCCGCCCACATAACCTTTGAATGACATCATCATGTTGCCTGTTGGATGTTGCATAGAAACAAGCCTCCAGTGTGAAATCTAAAAACAATACCTGCATGTAGGGCTGCACATCGGATCAAAAACTTACTGTCATCACAATATCAGTGGGAACAATATCAGTACTACAAAGGACTGCCATAAATCATAGACCATCATATTTCAAGCACCATGCAGTCATGTTTTACATGTCAGGAATATATTTGGTCAGTCTTACAAACTCTCCCTGGCCTTGATGTCCACACCTGGTTTAGATGATAGTGATGACAGAAGAGAAAGTGAGGAAAATGTAGGTTTATCACAACTGATATCATCATGGCAATAACAAACAATAATATCTCACATCACTAGTTTTTCTGACATCATGCAGCCCTACATGCATGTATGTTTGGTGTTACAAATTTTACAAGTAAAAGGTCACAACATGAAGTTTTATAATGAAGCCACTAAAGTTTATTTTATTGGGACCACTCAATAATTATTTTTTGCTCCAAGCACAAAGTGACATAAAAGACAGAAGTAATTTGATCAATGTTATTAATTATGATCCTGAAAATTCAGCAGCTAAAGGCTTTGGGATGATTTAAATCTGTTTCTTTGTATCGCCTATGAAGGTGAAGCCTTTTCAGAGAGAAGCTCAGAGCCCCAGAGCTTCTTTCTGTACGCTGCAGCCCAACAGTGCATTTCCAGCTTCAACACACTCTGACACACACGGAGCTGAGAAAACAAATACAATCATGAAACTCAATGTGAAACATACACACACTGTTAAAACCAGCAGTCCAGCAGTCATAGGTACCATTCTGATCACAGATCCATGATGCAGCCTTCCCAGCCAGAAGCTCCCACTAGCAGCATAAAAGTTACTGTAGAAAATGAAAGAAGAAAGTCTTTGGAGGAATGAATATCTTGTGTGATGTTAGCACTTTTTCTGTCTGCTCCTGGTGGAAGGCGGATGTGTTTCTTTTCTCTCTGTCTCTTGAACCCCCCCCCCCCCGCCTCTCTGCCTCTCTGCCTCTCTGCATCTCTGCCATGCTCTCTTTTGGGAGCCTCTCTTTGCATATTCTCCGAAATTTATAAACTATGGATCTGATCAGCTGGTCTCTCAACACAATTGATTAAATTTTCTCAATGGGAGGACTGGGCAAGGAAGAGCCCGCCTGCCAAGATGGGACATCATTCGCTGGATACACAATGGATTCCTGGAAGAAGTGAAATATTGTCTGTCTATCGATTTTGTCAGTGGAGGACGTGGAGGATCTTTACATATTTGGGTTTTTGATAACAGGATTTCCGCTGTTTGGATTAGGCAGTTACCTGACATATCATCAAATTTGTTTGATGGGTTTGGTGGTCTACACTCAAACTGTGATGTCACAGGAGCAGAATCGCAAGTTGGATGCGATCGTTTTACAGGACCGCAGACTAAATGCGATTCCTGGACTCAGGAATAAAATGGGATAAATCTTGGAGAAAGTTGCTCGCTCGAATCAGGCAGAATGGAGCTGGAGGTTGGCTGTTTGGATTCGCCATTGAGAAGTATCAGCAAAACTTTCAAGGCAGACGGCAAACATAAGTCGGCCTGACACAAAACAATTATTGTTAAGTAAAACTGCGCCGTCCTGGGGGCAGGGCAAATGACTGGGCCCTTTATACCCAAATGATAACGCTTATGATAAAATCATTTTACAACATACACATGCCCGCAACAGCGGGGCTCACAAGCTTCAGCACCACAAAGAGTGTCCATGTCAATTTGAAGTCAATTAAATGGAGATTAAATATAACAAACCAAGAGAGCAACAAAAACATTAGGCTACATTGTCACTAATGGTAAAACAACACAAATTCAAAGCAGTTCAGCACCACGGATAGCGATCGGATCATTGACCCCCACTTTATCGATTTCAACCCAGAGCCTGTATCAATAGCATTAAAGTTGAGTAAAACTGGCACAGCGACCCACATGTTCACAAACACAATTTTAATATGAAACACTTTAGGCCTACTCACCACTATTTGAAGGGCATACGACAAACTTTGCGCTCCGCAAACTTGTCCACGATGCTCTGTATGTCCATTTTCTTTGCTCTGTTATTCTCTATGGACAACAATGTATAGTAGCTTAGCCGCCTAGCTTATATCCCCTTTTTTCTCTCTGGCAGTTTTGGCGGGCCTGAATCACTGCCAACAAAAAAGTTGGGTTCATCTCCAAGACAACAAACAAAATGTGTCCAGTTTTTGTGACTTGGCTTTTCCTTGCTCTCTATTTTCCTTTTCTTTTCGCTTTCCCACTCCACTTTTATGCTTATATGAAGTGCCACTCATGTTAATTTAGTCCGTAAAAATGCTCCACCTAGTTTGCAAATCCAAGTGACTGATGGTGATGTTGGTGGACGGTTGGTGACGAGTTTTACCAAAATACACTAGGAGACAAAATCGGTGGTCCACTTGCAAATTTCTGTGTCATAAAGTTAAATGTAAGAGTGAAAATAAAGCCAGTCATGCAGATTAATATTTTATTCAATATTTTACACCTATCACATCGCTAAAGTCAGTTGGTCTTGTGAAGGTTTTAGCAACCATGACTCAGCCTTCAATACCATTATCCCACAGACCCTGATGAAAAAGCTCTCCTCTCTTGGACCGAGTCCCACACTGGGGAACTTGCTCCTGGACTTCCTGACCAACAGACCTTAAACTGTCAGGATCCACAACACCGTCTCCTCCTCCATCACCCTCAGCACTGGCTCGCCCCAGGGCTGTGTGCTGAACCCCATCTTGTTCACGCTGCTGACGTATGACTGCTCAGGAAGAATTTGAAATGCAAACACAACAAAAAGCTGTCATATTTGAATCAGAGTGCAAGTTAAAAAAAAAAAAAACAGTTTCTTTAAAGGCCAAACTCAAACTCATTACCTGTTTTACTGAATCGACTGGAGAGTTGGGTTGGACTCTCCGGTCCAGTGCTCAACTGGTTTGAATCTTACATAAAGAACAGGGATTTCTTTGTTTCAATCGGAAACTTCTCATCAGAGAGGTCAAAGATCACATGTGGGGTACCCCAAGGTTCAATCCTAGGACCCCTTCTTTTCAATATATATGCTCCCACTGGCTCAGGTTATAACAGGAAATAAGATTAGCTACCATAACTACGCAGATGATACACAGCTCTACATCACGATGTCACCAGGTGACTCT
>NC_051431.1:21973544-21984733 GCF_001649575.2 Kryptolebias marmoratus
GAGGAGAAGCAGCTTTCAGTTTCTATGCACCACAAATTTGGAACAAACTTCCAGAAAACTGTAAAACAGCTGAAACACCGGGTGCCTTTAAATCTCAACTTAAAACCCACCTGTTTAGAGTTCCTTATGGCTAAATTAGGGTTAGAGTGCGGGGTTTTGATGTCTTCAATGTTTTTCTCTTTCTTACTGTTTATTCAATGTCACATGCTGTTTTTATTTTGTTTTTTGTTTTTTTAATTATGTAAAGCACCTTGAAATGCCTTGCTGCTGAAATGTGCTATACAAATAAAATTTGATTGATTGATTGATTAAAAGCCATTTTTCCTAGTGCATAAGCCCCCCCCCCCAACAAGCTTCATCCATTCAGTATTTTGGAGCTAATGTAAAAAGACAAATCATTGGATTTTCAAAGTTTATTTTTAGATTAAATAATAACTCTGTCATTTGTCCAATCAGTGCCAGATATGTTTTGGACATATGAAGTTGTAAGATGTGTAGAGTTGCTTTTCTTTTTTGTTTTTTTCACTTGGTCATAAATGGCTTCAGCACTTCTGCTCCCACAGCCTGCAGTTCTGTTCTTTCCATTTGGGTGCTTGAGTTGTCAAGGACAGGCTGACACAGGCACTGGAGCCGCTGCAAAGAGCAAACGAAAAAATCTTTACCAATTATTACAAAGAAAAGTACATATAAGCCAGTATTACACTGTAAACTGAAATAATATTACTTCTGATTACTGAGTTGTAGAACTCGATATGACTGCATGTTTATGCACAAAATTAATTGATTTTAAAATTGAAAATAGTTTTGCACTTGTTATACTGTAATCTTAACAACTACAATTTACCTGTTAAAAATGTCTTAGCTGAAATCTCACTGAACAGAATTCAGTCTTAAAATACTGATAAATTTTGTTACTGCAGACTCTTATGGCTCAGACTGTTTTTTTTTTTGTTTCAGTTTTATGTTTTGTTTTAACACATGCAAGACATTATCTATATTTTAACGATTCCTACTCTACTAAAAGAGAGATCATAATAATACAAAAAAAATACAAGTTTTATTTCAATAAAATAAATTGATAATGTTTTAATACCTCCACAGTTAACAAAGTTCTTAATTATGATGTTTGAATCACTATTTTTTATTATGTACTAACAGTCATTTAATAAATCTGTAATTATAACAAACAAATATAAAACCATCCCACCTGACCGAGGGTCCCAGTCCCAGCGCACAGTTTGTAAAACGCCCATCCTGGAACAAGCAAGATGGAGGAGAGAGCTAGAACCCATCCCAACACGTATGACCAGGATGGGTACACATACCAGCGATTGAAGGTCAAAGGCTGGTACTCAATTAAAGAACATATGAAAGATCCCTGAAACAACAAAGGAAGTGGATTTACTGATTGGATTCTGACTAAAACTCAACTGCAGATACAGTATCTCAAAGTTTCTATCTGATTCTGGAGGAGTGACATTCTCTTGTCACAACAACACACAGAAAGACGTCTCACCAGTGAGATCAGCGGTGTGAGATAGAGCCAGCAGATTTTGAAGTACGAGTTGGGCCGGACACCGGTCATATCCTTTATGATGCTGTACAACCGCTCTGCTCCTTAAATTGAGATGAGGTTGGATTAGGATTTTTAAATAATTTGATTACAATATATACATATTTATGACAATTTTTTGAACAATGGTATACCTACCAAATACCCATCCCAGTGCCAGAGCTTCAAACACGCATAGAAAGAGGATGCAGCCTCCGTTACATGCATAATAGTCAAACAGCTGAAACACGTACATCCCTCCCTTCAGATGACAAATGAGAAATTTGGCAGAACCTTTAGTGTTTGAGTATAAATGAAGATACACTTATGGATCATTAGATACTGACTTCAGTGATCATGATAAGCTGAGAAAAGAAACATATCAGGCAAAAGAGGAGGAGGAACCTCTCTCGTCGTCCTGCCCTGCGCATAACTCTTGGAAACATGTCTATGATTGATGTCATCACCACCTCCATGGCCACAAACTGCACACAAAACAAAAGTACATTTCCAAATCCAAATGCAAGTTTCTAATAAAAAGACTTGATCCAGTTGAGTGTTTTACGTGTGTGTCCAGGCCCAAGAGAATAAGCATGACAAAGAAGCAGATGGACCATAGTTGAGGAAGAGGCATCATGGCTACAGCCTGAGGGTATGCAATGAACCCCAAGCCTGGACCTGGAAAACAACATCGAAGTGATGATACACTAATCAGCTTTCATCATCTGCACCTTTGTTGCTAAAAACTCAGTAATACTTGTGATTTATTAATGTTTGACATGATTTACAGTTTTTAGCATTTAACCCATAAAATATGTTGCTTCAGACAAATGTTTTTGGTAAAGTTAGTCTTTCCAGGATGTTAATTGTGTTAAAATGTTTATGATGAATAAATGTTAATAAATAAGATACTTATGTTCTATATAACAGTTTAGATGTCACAATGACATGAGAGCTAATGTGGATTTAACAACTAACCAATAGATAGTGATACTGCAAGTCTGAATGGAGTTATGGACTGAAGATGGCGGCACAGTTACTTTGTCTCTCAGCTCTCTGTTTAGGTCCATCAGGTTAATGTTTGTTTTGTGTATAATATATGAGAGAATAACCGTGTTTTGTTCTGAGGTTTACACAGTAAATGCTTATATGCTATGTTCTGTTGCTGTTATGTCACTAGATGGCACTGCTGTGACAGCATGGGGCAGAAGTGCGTTAAAGAGAACCGCAGAAGGTTTGTGACTGTCGTTTCCTATTTCATTACAACCACCGCAACAAAAATAGTAATGAGGGTAATGGCTTCAGTACTGAGTCCACTGCCTTTACTGCTTCATGCTGGTAAGCCTCTGATACCATTTACAACGCTGCAGAAAATATTTGATAATTACATGCCTGTTATAAATGGTACTGGAGACGAATAGCCAGATGAAAGACGTGACAAAGCTATGGCTGCACATGACAGACATTTTGTCCCTAAAGTTATTGTATTGGTGTGCTGAGACATATACAGACATGTTCAATGTACCAATGAAACTGCAAGGCAATATGTCACTGAACTCAAAGTGTTAGCTGTGCCATGTAGTTTTTGAGTGATGGAAAGTTAGCTAATTAGAGATCAGCTCTTAGCTAATGTTTATCTCAGTGCTGTGGAAGATAAGTTACTGCTAGAGGAGGATCTCACACCAGACAAAGCTTAAACCATTGCATACCAAGTGGAAGCAGTGGTAAAAAAATGCTACACTGCTCTCACCTGTGAGTACAGTCCTGTCTGCACCTGTACAGACTGTGATGCTGCAAATGTTCATTTTCGAGGGAAAAGAGACACAAACAGCTCAAACACATGGAGCTCGACACCATGTTGATTATAAACAGCCAAGTAATAAAGAACAAAATTACTGCTTAAGATTAAGTGCAGAAGAAGAATGAGGCTGGACTGGATGGAGTTGGGTAATAGCATCTTCACTACTACTGTAAGAACTATGTGAGTTTAACCATTGTCTCCTATTTCATTACAACCTGCACAACAAGTGTGTTATGCAGAGTACATTTACAGCCACACAGAGCTTTGCTTAAATCACACTTTGCTCAAAACATCAATTATCTTTACTTGCTATTTTGTTAACGTCACGGGAGAGCTGGTGCGTATCTCCAGCTGTGATTGTGCAAGAACCGAGGTATACCCTCAACAGGTCACAAGTCCATCACAAGGCTTGCTCAGAACAGTTGATATTTAATGCAACATGTTGCTGTTTTGTCAAGATGTTCTGGTAAAAAAAAGCCTCAGAAATGCAGCTGAATGTTGCTCAGATTTAAATAAAGCTAGAGATATTTGTTATGTAGGACTTTTGGTCTGTTGCTGTTTGGTAAAGTTTAGATAGCAAAACTGTTGTTTTTTTTTAATTCAGAAAAAAAGGAAGCCAAACACTTTTTTTATGGTTTTGAGCTATTGAGTTTATTATTGACTCCTTTAGAAACTAAAGAAAGAGCTGATGATGTGAGATCTTGTTACTGTTATCATGATTGCATAATACCACATTTGTTGAAAACCTTAACTTTAAATATATAAATTCATCCATCATCTGTTTTTCTTTATTCACGTCCCGGAGGTGACAGATTCAGGAGAGAAGTTCTGGATCTGCCCCAGAGTCTTCTCCCAGTTGGATGTGGCTTGAAAACTTCCAGACAGAGGCATCCATGAGGCATTCTGATCAGAATGCTCCTCGTCTTATCTTCAAGGCTGAGCCAAGCCACCCTACAGAGGAAGCTCAGTTTAGCTGCTTTTATCCTGGATCTTGTTGTTTTAGTTGTAATCCATGTCTTATGGTCATCGGTGACGGTTGGAAAGCAGGTGGACCAGTAAAATGAGAGCTTCACCTTTCAGCTCAGCTCCTTTACCACAACAGACCAGAGCAACTATGCCCTGTTTCCTCTATCTGTCTCTTTTTCCTTTCTACGATCACTCATCACTAAGACACTAAGATACTCCTTTTGAGGCAAAGACTGACCCCCAACCTGGAGGGAACCAGGTGTTTGAGAGAGTTCTGAGCCCATGTACCTCTTGTCAGAAAAATGAAATTGCATTTTTTAAAAACCCCTGAATATATACCTGATTCTGCCACTTCTTCTACGGAAACACCTTGCTCATGAGTCATGAATCCCAGCACAGAGAAGACTGCAAACCCAGCTATGATACTGGTAGCACTGTTCAGCAAACACAGCCACAGGCAATCTCTGCAAAAAATGACAACACATCATGTACTTTTTCAATTTATAAAAAGACAAATTGAAAAAAATCCTTCTGTTCAATTTTTGCTCTGGTAAATCTGTATGGCAGTTTATATCAAAATTTATTTAATGTTAACAACAGAAACTTAGATTAAAATGCTGACAGTTACCTGTAGCAGTTGTTGTTGTATGTGTTGTAGCTGCCTAACACAGCAAGGTTGCCCACACCGACACTGTATGAGAAGAAGATCTGAGCACCAGCTTCCATCCACACCTGTCCCAACAACAGCAGCGGTGAGTACATTTGACCTGCACTCTCTGCTGTTACATCAAGAAAATCTTACCTGAGAGTCTGTGAGTCGTGATGGATCAGGCAGAAGATAAAACACTACTCCTTCAAAAGCACCAGGAAGACTGAGTCCTCGGATCAAAAGTATTATTAGCATCACATAGGGAAAGGTGGCAGTAAAATACACCACCTGAAAAAGTAAAAACACTGTTACCACTTAAAACCATACCTTTTGTTTAAAGGACAATTTGAGATCCAAATGTTATACCTTTCCTGTGGATTTGACCCCTTTCCAGATGCAAAAGTAACAGATCACCCACATGGTAATAAGACACAAGAGCACCTCCCACCTGATACCGCCCAACTCCTCAATGCCCCCTGAGATAGCCAGCACTCGTCGTCTATAGATGAAAATGTACAAATGTTTTACTAAGAACTGTGTTTGTCTTGTGTTTGTTCATCTTTACTGACATACTCCCAGAATTCGGTGGCAGCAGAAGTCAAGTTTGTCCTGTTGGTCCAACGGATGGTCTCATTTGCTGTTGAAAAGTCTACACACTCATCTGAAACAATGGTGGTGAGTTAGGATATACAGTACTTTAATAGAACTACTGACAGCTGTTGTTTAGACATTGTTTTTTAGATGATGACACACTTTTATTTGTATTTTAAGTTGTATATTTGTTTTTTACCTGTGTTCCAGTAGTTGTTGCAGCTGGCCCATGGAAGCTCGGAGCTGAAGGAGAACACGAGGTAGAATAAAGCCCAGGCCAGAATAATGATGTAGGTCATACAGCTGTAGAGGAGAATTAGCAGCCCACCATAGCCTATACCTGAAAGGAAGAAAATACAAGGGTAAAAACAGCGACCACATAAATTATCATAAGAAAGACCCTAAAAATAACAACTACATCATGGGAAATATGGCTTGTTTCAGTGATTCAACCCAAATAAACCAGATCCAGGAAAATAGCCAAAATAAGCTAGAAGTAGTATTAAAAGAACATTTGTTTGAGAGCAGAAAGAGACAGCTTTTTTAAGTGAGCTGAGCCAAATGATCCAAATCCCAGAAAAGAGCCTTAATTCCCATAACTACAACAAAACAAAGTGTCCTGAGCATTTTACCTTCTGCTAGTGGACACAACTTCCTCCAGCAGGTGACGCTGCCCTCCTGGGTGTACTGACCTATTACTGTCTCCAGCAGGAAAAGGGGTACCCCACAAGTCACCACAAATACCAAATATGGCACCAAGAATACACCTG
Source organism: Kryptolebias marmoratus (assembly GCF_001649575.2). Classification (NCBI taxonomy): domain Eukaryota; kingdom Metazoa; phylum Chordata; class Actinopteri; order Cyprinodontiformes; family Rivulidae; genus Kryptolebias; species Kryptolebias marmoratus. The sequence continues at coordinate 21,979,874 of NC_051431.1, forward strand.
ATTGTACAAAATACACAACTGTGAGTATCTGTGTCATAGTATCCATGTACAACATTATTGAGTACTGTAAAATCATATAGTTTTTTATTGTCGTTTGTTAAAGATATGTTAAAATTTTGAGGGCAATAAAAGATTTTAAAAATTGCATTTAGTGAATCCAGTTGAATAAAGTTCATTTTTTGAAATGCTGAATGAAACTTCATGATGTGCAATCCTGCTTTGCCGCTTCAACAGCTTACATCTTAACTACAGCTTTTTCTCAAGATGTATTTAAAACATGATGGTTTTGTTAGAGGACAAAGAGTTCCTCAAACAAAAACAAGTTAAGTTCAATGAATTATTGAATGGTTCTGAACAGAGCCAGAATGCACTTTTTCCTGCTGGCTGGATTAATTTGTACCCAGATATTCTTTTTCTCTCAACTGAAGTCATCCTCCAGTTTCACAAAAGTAGGAATTTTCTTATTGTGTGGCTTATCCCATTAGCATTTTTTTGAGTTTCCCCTTTGATGTCATTTGAAGATATTGCTTTAGGTTATGAAACTTGACAGACTAAAGTTAATAAATAATTTATTTTTAAATAGCTAAACACTTTTAATGATGCACAGCACATCATTGGAAGTGTGGAAGCTACTAAAACATACTGTAGAAGATCAGAATGCATCAAGCTGAAGGGAACTGTAATAACACAGACCAACTTTAAAATGTTAGCTTAATAATCTTTCTTTCTTTCCAGAATAAGTAATTTTTAAAATCTGCTCATTGCAAATTATGAATTCAAACACAGAAAAAGGTTATTTTGAACTATATCAAATGGTGTAGTTTGAAAGAGTTTATTTCAGTACCGTATTTTCCGGACTATAAGGCACACTTAAATGCCTTCAATTTTCTCAAAAAACGACAGTGTAACTTATAATCTGGATTGCTTTATATATGTAAGAAGTTGTAATTGTTGTGTTCACAATGTTGCCACCAGGTGGCGTAGAGAGAGAGTTGTTCACAGATGTGTGTAGAGAAGAAGAAATAAAAGATGGAGAAGAACAGAGCATGACGACTGGAGTGCTTTACTACTGTTACGTTCAGTACTAGTGACTTTATTACTATTCTGCCACCTCACAACATAACAAATTGGCGACGTGTTGTTCTCACTACGTGATACTATGGCTGCTGCGACTCCTTTCTCTATGCCGTTTCTTCAATGTCCTGGTGAACCTGCATTGCCTTTCGACACATGGTTGAAGATATTCCAAAATTACCTTCAAGTGGTCGCTACTAGTTCTAATGGATGGCCGGATTCTCGAAAGCGAGCTCTCCTTCTACACTGCCTGGGAACCGAGGGACAGAGACTGTTTTATTCTCTACCGGATCAAGGTCAGACATTGGATGAAGCAATAAGCGCTTTGCATGCGCATTTTTCTTCGAAACGTAACGTTGTGTCTGACAATCTGTGTTTGCTGGCGCAACGTTTTTCCGCCGGAGACGTAAATCCGCGCCTCCGAAGCGCATGCCTGCGACAACGTCCTCAGGTCTTCCTGATTCTGCAACCCCTGTTTCAGCTCGACCCATCAACAACCAAATCTGTTTCCGTTGTGGATCACACAAGCATCTAGCCAGCGACACTTAATGTCCTGCTGCATCAGTTAAATGCAATAACTGTAATAAAATCAGACACTTCGCCAGAGTATGTCGTTCAGCTTAAACAATTTCTGTGCGTGAAATTGACCTGCCGGAAGTTCAGATCCTTTACTTGCATGAACATTCAGCACCTGATAAGATCAGCTGCACTGTAAATATTAAGACTAGGTGTGCTACAGTGCCTGTGGAACTAACTGTTGATTCCGGCTCCTCTGTGTCAATTCTGCCCAAAGCTTTCTATGAGAAACATTTCAGAGGAGTAAAGCTGCAACCTCCAAAAGTGAACTTAGTCACATGTTCTCGTGCTCCTATTCCTGTAATAGGCTGCTTACCCACAACGGTCCTTAAGAACGACAGGACATGCAAAATTTCCTTCTTCATTGTGGAAACGGGAACTGCTCTGCTTGGCATGGACCCCATCAATGGGTTGCACCTGTGTTTTCAAGGATCTTCTGTTCAACCTGTTGCTTCGAAGGACTGCACTTCTATCATGACAACTACACCACTGGCTTCTTCTGCAATACCCTCTCCTGCACCAAGTGCTGTTTTTTGATGGCTGAAAAGATGGAGAAAAACAGAGCATGACCACTGGAGTGCTTTACTACTGTTACGTTCAGTACTAGTGACTTAATACTATTCTGCCCCCTCACAACATAACAGTAATGTTTTGGTACGACTTTGGTAAACTACAAAGCCGCACTGCTTGCAGCATTAGGCCCCCACATACTCGGGCGTACTGTGTGGTTGAGACTTCATACTCGAGCATACAGATTGCCTAAAATCCTCCTGTGATAAATTTCAGTCATGGCGTCACCGGACGAGAAGGAAGGGATCGCTTGCCTCTGAGCTTTAAAAAAACAAAAGAAAAGAAGGTGCCTTTAACCCTGTTTCTCCACTACCAGGGCAGCCACTGCAGCCTGTCAGTGCTGCACAAAGAGCAGGCGATTCTCACCTGAGAGCGGTTGGTGTCACACACAAAACAGTTCGATGTGAACACCAATTCTCACCGGGCAGTTTATTGTGCGACACCGAGTACATGTATGCGGTCATAAAAATTTGATCTTTGCGTGGACGTTTCTGGTAGACGTCCGCTTCGAGTCCACCTTAAGTACGCGTATCGTTGCATTATTCTCCGAAAAGACAGGGTGCTGTTTTGTTTCGCTTAATGCACCTTATCAGTCCCTCCAGGATTTCGCGGGCGTTTTTTGTGATTGTTGTGGGCTAAAATGCCTGATTTCGTGGGGCATTTTCCTAAAAGTTGCAATGAAAAGTTGCAATTTTTTTTTACTAAAATCAATAAAAAAACATAACTTTTAATATATAAACCAAAAATACTTACTAGTTTTGTAAGATAATTACCAACAAACATTGACATTCTCAAAAGGTGCTTTATTTGAGAACTTTGATAGCTTATAAACTGACATTCATGACCATTTCTGGATTGTCCCTCGTCTTCAGGTCTCCTCACATGTTTTGCAGACACAAAGTGTTTGTCGATGGATGACTTGCATTTATGTTCAATGATTACACTGCAGGACGTGCAAAACAGCTTCCCCCCACTCTCGACTCGTGCAGCTGGGTAGGAAACTGGTTTGCGACCGCAATGAAGTTAGTTTTAAGTTGGATATTGGATAAACGTGCTCCGCAGAGTAAGCGGCGTCTAGCTCATGGCTGACCCGAAACAGGAGCACTAATGTTGGCCAGTCGTTCTCTGCAGGCCCCTTCTCTCACGCGCGGTTGGCCGACATTAGTGTTCCTGTTTCGGGTCAGCCGTGAGCTAGACGCTGCTAACTTCGCGGAGCGCGAATATCCAATATCCAACTTAAAACTAACTTCACTGCGGTGTTTTGCGCGGTCCTTTGCTGAAATCTTTGTGGGCAAATGTAAAGCATTAACACACATTTTTGCTTCGATCGCTGCTCCTGCATGCTCCCGGCATTGTAATGTTAACAGGATGTGACGTCACATATCTTCTTCGTGAGTTATTTGGGGTTAAAGTTGTGGGAAAGTTGCGGTGTTTTGGACAAAGTTGCGGGGTTTGCTTGATTTTGCGTTAATAGTTGCGATCGCAACATTGCAAAATCCTGGAGGGTCTGCCTTATAGTCCAGTGCTATAAATGACAAAAATTCAAAAATGGACCATTTATTGACAATCAAGTGCGCCCTATAGTGCTGAAAATACGGTAGTTCTTTTTCTACCTTCCCTCGGTGTTTAACTACAAGAACCATCTTGATGTGACCAACTATTGAAGCTCCAATTGCATCACGTCTGTCTGAGACAGACCAGTTGAGCCAGGCTTTGTGCTCTACCCACCTCATGTTAACACAGTCAACCCACCACCCCCTACTCATTCTTGCTTTCTTTCCTTGAAAAACTAAAATGACACTCCCTCAGCACGTTCAGGCTGGCTTGGTTAGTTGCTTGACAGTTCTCAGGTGTCCCGTAAAGGAGCACGTTGGCGAAGGCAGTCCTGGCTCTGGTCTGAATTATGCTCGGTAAGTTGGTCCTAGTTACGCTGTAGGAGCGATGACCAGTCAAGGCGAGGTGTTCCCGCTGCTGCTCGGTTTTATTTAACAGAGCAGTGGCAGGTATAACTCAAGCTAGAGCATCAACATGAGATTGTCTTCCCTTTGACATGGCATTAGTTTGCTAGCCAGAAGGTTTTTTCTTAAGCTAACATGTTAGTCGAGCTGATTACCTCCACCAATGAGGTTTTCATTTTTTAAAAGCATTTGTCTGTCTTTCTGTCTGTGCACAAGATTACTCAAAAAGTTATGAATGGATTTTCATGAATTTTTCAAGAAGCGTCAAACATGCTACAAGAAATAAGTGGTTAGACATCTGGGCTCTCTAAGGTGTGTCTGAGGCCCAATCCAGCTTTTGTGCCTAAGGCGATGGATTTTTTGTACAGATGTTCTTCAGTGGAGCTGCTAGCTTTCTACTCACCTCCATTCTCCTGAGAGGAGAAGTGGAGCCTTAACTCTCTGTGCCTTGTGCAGATGCTTAGAGCTTATGTGCACAGGACAGCCAGCTTCAGGAAGTAGGACGAGCTGTTTATTTCATTGGCCATGTCTCTATGGTGGCCAATCCATGTGTGAAAATGATGTCTCATGCGCCCTGAACCATCCATCCATCCATCCATCCATCCATCCATCCATCCATCCATCCATCCATCCATCCATCCATCCATCCATCCATCCATCCATCCATCCATCCATCCATTTT